>NW_017731390.1:1617797-1620262 GCF_001890085.2 Hipposideros armiger
GAAGCAACGTCCTCCACAACTAGACTGAAGAACAAAACGACAGCAACTTGTCTGTTCCCCTTCCCCTAATTCCCCAATAAAAAAATCTTTAAAAAAAAAAAAAGATTTATCAAAAGCAAAAAGCTGTTGTAGAATCCAAGGAAAGCTGAACAACCAAGCCTCAGAAAAAACAACCAAGCCTGAGAAAGGACTGGAACCAAAACAGTTCCAAGGACTTCAGCAATAAGAGTTAATGGACTCTAGTGTTCCAACATAAATAGACCCCATTATCCATGAGGCTTAATTCAGATTCCTGGGTGATATCTGATTTGGTCAGTTTAGGCTTGATTTCCCTTGGCCACATATCTGCCCCAGGTTCAACTGTGGTTGAAAATAGGGGAACAGCGAGTTGGTACAAACAGCAATGTTAAAGGGGTGGCTGGCACCAGAGGCAGATTCTCTTAGAGCAGTGGTTCTCAAACTGTTTGGTCTCAGGACTCTTTATACTCTTAAAAGTTATTGAGGACCCCAAAGAGCTTTTGTTTATGTGATTTATATCTTGATATTGACCAAATTAGAAATTAAAACAGAAAACATTTTTTAGAAATATTAATTACTGTATTTCCCCATGTATAAGACGCACCCCTTTTTGAAAAATTTGGGGTCTAAAAACTGGGTGTGTCTTATACAATGGTTGTAGATTTTTTTTACTTGCATTTCCCGCTTTTTCCCCCACGCTTGTTTTTGCACTGTATAAGACGCACCCAGTTTTTAAGACCCCAAATTTTTCGAAAAGGGGTGCGTCTTATACATGGGGAAATACGGTACTTTAAAAAACCTATCTCATGTTAACATAAATATTTTTATGAAAAAGAATTTTTAAAAACGTTAGTGAAAAGTGTGGCATTTAAAAAATTTTTTCAACTCTCTTAAATATCTGGCTTAATAGAAGACAGCTAGATTCTCATATCTGCTTCTATATTCAACCTGATATGGTAGATTGTTCTGATAGAAGTATATGAAGAAAATATGGCCTTAAAAAAATATGTAGTTGGAAAAGGGAGGAATCTTTTCAGACAATGGTGCATATTTTTTTTGGTGCTATACCAAAACTTGACAATTGGTAGTTTCTTATAAGTTAAGTTGTATATGGAATCTGAAATTATATTGATGTTACTGTTATATTTAAAATCCATTGGTCTGGCTTGCACTTTGGCTGGATCTTTTACCCATACATGATTTTATAATATCGTCATGCTTGGGTTGTTTGGGAAATACTGGATCATTGAGTTCAGCAGATCTTCCAAATGACACATTTCTTAATGCGATATCAAGAAAATCACTTTTAATTCATATCACCACCCATCTCATGAGAAAAGTCTGTAAGTACCGGGACTCTGTCAAGCAGCCACAAGATTTCCACAATTCTAATTTTTTATTAAAAGCTCGGATTTTTATCACTGGCAACAGATACTGCCAATTGTTTTACTTGAAATGACAGGCTCACTTCATTTTCAAGAAAATGTCAGCTAAATATTCATGTACGAAACTGCAGTTTGTCCTTTGTTCCATGTAAAAGTAGTGTTCCTTAATAAAGCAGTTCAACTCACAACTTGGAGAGTCGTAAGTGCTTTTCCTGGTGATAACCTTTGTACTTGAGTATCCTGCAGAAGTGCTTTTTGCATACTTCCCATTTCATCACACAGAATATTTAAAAGACCCATACACTGGTTTAGATTTATAAAATCAATAATTTTTATAGTTTCATCAAGGACATTCTTAAGTGAAATTTACTTTTTAAAATCACCAGTACATGGTGGTGAAAGACACGTGACTCTAGTACAGTTCGATGCTATTACCTGGATTTATGCTAAGGCATCAGCAGTTTTACCTGTTATTGATTTTGTACCACCAGTGCAAGTGTTAACACAGTGAAAAAGGCAAACAATTTCTTAGTATTATAGAAAGTATTATAGAAATAGTTTCGACTTCACGGACTCCTTGAAAGGGACCTCCAGGGATCCATGAACTACATGGGAACCACAACCTTATGAGAGGGTGTGGGTAAGGAAACAGAGGTCTATTACTTGAGGCACAACAAGTGTTTCATGGTAGAATTTTACTGGGTTGCTAGACTGTTATTTAACATCACTTAACATGATGTAGAATTGAATGGGATACTTGAGAAGATCATAAAAAGTTTCCGATTTCTTGTTGAACAGATATGTTTTTCTAGTAATTACCATTTTCAGACAGCAGAGTTTAAGGTATTCAGATTTTCAGCCAGATAGTCTTTCAAGTATGTGATAATCTTAGGGTAACCCATTTTAATATAGCTTATGGAATTTATGCCATCATAGTAGCACATTGCAGCTTAACTTTTTTTTTCAAGCAGTTGAATACATTTAAGAATCAGAGCTCCGAAATTGCATTTGGGAAGAACTTGCCTTTTCAGAAAAGGCATAGAAGGGAAGGCCAATCCAGCC
>NW_017731390.1:1620312-1624352 GCF_001890085.2 Hipposideros armiger
TCCCCCCTCCCCCATCCCCCCAATTTAAATGTTTTATAACAGAGAAAGGAGTAATGGGCTTAACTGATTTCATTTCAACCAGTATCTATTGAGTGACTGTAAACAAAAGGTTTTGTAAAAGGTAGGGAGGGGGTATGTGTTGAAATGAGTGGGGAATTAAACCAGTATCACATTTTTTTTAAAAGATTTTATTGGGGAATTGGGGGAGGGGAACAGCGCTGGGGAATCGGGGGAAGGGGAACAGACAAGTTGCTGTCGTTTTGTTCTTCAGTTTAGCTGTGGAGGACGTTGCTTCACTGGCCCATGTTGGTATTATCGTTGCGCTTTTCCCGGGTGAGGCAGATCGGTCGCCGGCCTCTGGACAGCTGCTCACAGCGGCTCTTGGCAGCTCACGCCGGCTGCCGGCCACTCATGGTAGCTTATGGCAGCCCACTGCAGCAGGGGCTGCAGCCTATGCCGTTGCTGGCGACTCATGGCAGCCCATCTCCAGATCGAGCTGTTGTTCACCATCTTAGCTGTAGAGGGCAGTGTCACTGGCCCCCATGTGGGATCCGAACCGGGGCCCTGCTGCTCAGAGCTGGCGTCCCAAGCCAGCTCCCAACCAACGTGCCACTCAGCTGGCCCCCAGTATCACATATTTTGGTGTATAAAAGAGGAAGAGATCATTCAGTTGGGGAAGGTGGGGTGGGAGTCAGGACTGTCTTTGTGAAGGTTACATTTGAGATGGGTTTTGAAGGGTAGGTATTTTGAAGGCTGGCATTTTGATTGGCAGAGATGGAAAGGGAATTCATGCAGAAGGAATGTCATGAGCAAAAATGTGGAGGTGGGGAAGTGCAGTGTTTGTTAGTATTGGGTGTGGACCAGAAATAATGAACAGTGTAGTGTAACTGAAGCAAAAGACGCATGGGATAATGGGAGATAAGACAGGAAAATAAATTGGCTCAGAACATGGAAGGTTTTCTACCAAGGGCAGGCAGTTAAGGTTCAGTGTGTAAGTGATGGAGAAACTTTGAAAGTTCCTAATTGAAAAAATGACATGATCAGAGTATGCTTTCCAAAAATGTATTTGGTTCTCATTCATTTATTAATTCATTCATTGACTATTTTTTAAATAGGTACTCTGCCACTTCAGCATGAGGAATGGTGTATATAATGGTGAACCAAGCAGAATATCCCTATTCTCATAGAATTTACAGTCTAGGAAAGGAGCTTCAACAAATAAAAACAAATGTGATTACAAATTACTGTAAATGTTATGAAGGAAAGGAATAAATTACTAATAGGGGAATAATGGAGAAATTAAGTTTAGTAGGGGGAATCTGGGAAGGCCTTGCTGTGGAGTTAAATATTAATTTTCTACCTTATGTTAGATGCTGTTCTAGGTGCTGGGGATGTAGTTAAGGACCAAAACAGACAAAAGTCCCTGCTCTCATGAAACGTATAAAGATAAATACATTGTATGTTAAAAAGGTGTTAAGTCCCAAGAAGAAAAATAAAGCTAGAGAAAGAGGTAGGGAGTATTGGGGTGGGTGTGGATATTGAAATTTCAGATAGAATGGCCAGGGAACGTCTCACTAAATCACTAAAAGGTAACATTTGAGTAAATCTCTGTAGAAGGTGGAGTGAACCAGAACTCTAGACAGAGGGCATAGCAAGGGCAAAAGCGATGAGGAATGTATGTGCCTGGCAAGTTCAAGGAAGCAGCAAGGAGGCCAGCATGGCTGGAGTTAAGTGAGCAAGGGAGAAAGTAGTAGAAATGAGGTCGGAGAGGTTAATGGGAGTCCAGTACCTGTAGAGCAATGATTCTCACCCTTAGCTCCATGTTAAAATCACCTAGGGAGCTTTTAAAGATCCTGATACTTGGGCTGCACCTCATACCACTAAAATAAGAATCTTTGCAGGTGGAACTCAGTGGCAGAGGCAATGGAGAGAAGTAGATGGATTTGAGAAGTATGTTAAAGAAAGAATCCATTTAATTATAGATTGAATGTGGGAGTTAAGAAAGAAGAACGTGTCAAGGATGACTCCAGGGTTTTTGGCTCAAGCAATTGGATGGGTAGAAGTGCCATTCACTAACATGGGAGTGGGAGATAGAGGGATGGGAGGAGTAGGTGTGGGATTTGGAGGGAAGATCAGAAATCAGGCGTTCAATTTTAGACATGTTAAATTTGAGATGTGAATGAAGCTAAGTGTAAATATTTAAGTAGGCAGATATAAGTGGAGCGTGAAGTCAGAACTTGAGGTAATAAATTTGTGTATTATCTGTGCTTATTGGTGGACTTAAAAGTATCTGATAACATCATAAAGGGTAAATTTGATGGGGATAGAACTGGTTGGCCTATTCCAGTAATCTGAACAAGAATTGGTGTTAGTGTGAACTAGGTTGGTAGCAATGGGACTAGAATAGAAAGAGTAGGTTGGAGATTTGGAGCCTATATTGGCAGTGGACAACAGGCAAGGAATGAAAGATAGCTTTGAGATATTGAGCCTGGATGAATAATCTGTCTCTTAGCAGACATAAAATAGGAGGAACTGGTTTGGGAAAAAAGATAGTGTTTGCCTTTGCATATATTGACACTTAGGAGAGGCTGCCTAACAGGCAGGCAGTTGAGTCTATTTCGCAGGATTTTGGAAGAGGAAATGAGGTTTGAATAACAACATCCACAGGCTTTTCATCACCTGTTAGGCCCTCTGAGATATATATGGCCCCTACTTGTTTCCATTGTTCACCATGTTCAAACTGCACCAGCTTTCCTTCTATTCTTCCAGTATACACAGCTAGGTCCTCCTTCAGGCTTTTGCACTGTGTTTTCTCATCTTGACTATTCCCTTCCTCTTGGAAGAGGGAATAAGAATTCCGAGAGAGGGCTGGCTGAGTGGCGTGATGGTTAAGAACTGGCTTGGGACGCCAGAGGGCCCCGGTTNTCCCAAGCCAGTTCTTAACCATCGCGCCACTCAGCCGGCCCTTTATTTTGTTTTTTAAGTTTATTTTATCTTTTATTGAAACTAAGTTTTAAGCTTTCACAGAGATTTACTATGTTTTTCCTTTGTGGTGTGTGTTTTTTGTGTCTTAATGAGGGATTCCTCCTCTATACTACTGTAATGGTTATGTCCTATATTTTCTTTTAAAAGCTTTAAAGTTTTGCTTTTCACATTTAAGTCTTTTACTCACGTAGAATTTATTTTGATATTTGGCGTGAAGTAGGGATCTAATTTCTTTTTTCCCATAAGGATAACCGGAAGTCAGGATTTAATTTTCTTTCCATAAGGATAAGCCGGTATCTTAGCATCATTTACTAAGTAGTCATGTCTACCCCCTGTGACTTTATAATTCCACTTTTATGTTTTCAAGTACAGTATATGAAGGTTTGTATCTGTATTTTCTATCCTGTACCATTGATCTGTTTTCCTATCTTAGGCTACTGCACTGTCTTAATTATCAAAGCTTTCTAATAATTGTTCATATCTGGTAGGACAAGTCTCACTAACTTTGTTCTTTTTCTGTTTATCAACCTCCCTGAAAAACCCTGTCAGATTGGTATATATTAATGAAGCCATTTGCTATCTAAAGTATATTGATATGATATGTAGGATGGCCTTTTCCAAAAAAGAAAAAATCAAGCCTTATCTAGTAGCTGATCATGAAGTTTGTCTCTTGTTCTGAATAAGCCTGCAATTTCCATTCAGTTTTTAGGGTTTTTTTGAGCAATTTTAATTTTTATATAGGGATATGATCTTTCAAATGGAGGGTAACCTCATTATTATTTGTTGTCTCAGACAAGGACACAAAATAAAACACTTTGGTAATGGCATTGAGGTTCTATGGTGTTAAGGCTTTCTTGATCATAGGGCAAAGAAACCTGTTTAAAATAGCTTGTATAAAAGATTTATCAGGGCCGGCCGAGTGGCGCGTTGGTTAAGAGTTGGCTTGGGACGCCAGAGGGCCCCGGTTCCGATCCCACATATGAGGGCCAGTGACACTGCCCTCCACAGCTAAGATGCTGAACAACAGCTCAACCTGGAGCTGGGCTGCTGTGAGT
>NW_017731390.1:1631708-1676631 GCF_001890085.2 Hipposideros armiger
GAAGCAACGTCCTCCACAACTAGACTGAAGAACAAAAGGACAGCAACTTGTCTGTTCCCCTTCCCCCAATTCCCCAATAAAAATCTTTAAAAAAAAAGAATTCTGAGAGAAAACTTCAGAAGTTGGTATCTGGAAAGTAGAGAAAATTCCAAGAGATCCTTGCTAGGGTATGAGAGTGAGGATGAGCATCTGAAGGGGAATCGCTATGGGAGCCATTGAAGTTGAAACCCTGTCCACAAAGATGCGGAGTACCATGTTGGTCTTAGTATATACCCTAGTACTCAAATCTGTTGACCAGAGATGCTAAATCGACTATTCCCACCTGGTGGCCTGGTGGTCTGATGATGGGGTGATAGTGGTGGTGATGGTTGACCTTTGGAGTATAACTTGCTTTGGTGATGACTTGACTCATTGACATCCTGTCACCACTTTGGAAACCTACTCTGCATAGGTGAGAAACTTCCTTCAGTGAAAATTATTGGTCAGTTATTTCAGAAACTTCTTGCTTGAAGAAACAACATGAAAACAGGGAAGTTAATTGCATGTGGACTTGGACACATTGTTAGGGACTACTTACTTCTCTTTATGAGCTAGTGTGTTACTCCTTAAATGGTGGTGATAATAGTAAATGTGAGTAATGCACTGTACACACAAATCCTTGAAAAGAGTTGTGTGTGATTTCAAAATCTGCACTGTATTTTTTTTCAGAGTCAAAAGATTTTATTTTTCTGTAATAAGAAATGGAAAAATAGAAAGAAAAAAAAGTTAAAAATTTCACGTTACTTAAAAATAATCTTTTAAAGTAACTACATAAAATTCTATGGTATAGGTGCGTCATATTTTATTTGGCCAATTCCCTACTAATGAACTTCCTTTTTCTCTAGTTTTTGCTTATAAGTTATGCTGTGATGAACATCCTTGTACATAAATTGTATGTATTGATGACACTGATTCCGTAGGATGGATTCCTGAAGCGGAATTGCTGTAAAGGGTATGCAGTGTTCTAATTTTTTCCTAATTACTCTAAATATTTTTATAGTCAAAAAGAAATTTAAACAGCATGAAAGGACATTTTAATAAAGGCAAAAAATATGGGGCGGCTGGTTAGCTCAGTTGGTTAGAGGGCAGTGCTCATAACACCAAGGTTGCCAGTTCAATCCCCACATGGGCCGCTGATTTGCCCCATCCACAACTAGAATGAAACAACTACTCGACTTGGAGCTGATGGGTCCTGGAAAAACACACTGTTCCCCAATTAAAAAAAATTTTTTTTTTAAGTAAAAAATAAATTTTATTCCTCTACCAGCAGTTGTGTTTTGGTTTTTAAGTACCTAGTTCTAGGTGTCCCTAGAACCACCAAGAGAATTTTGGGGTAGGGAAAGAAGTGTTCACAGAACAGTTACAATTCTGGGCATCTTGTGTTAATTGTCAAGTAATGGATTCTAAGTAACATTTGTTAACTGCCAAGAAAGTGACAGTAAGTACCAGTGTGCCAAAAAAATGTATACACATGTTAAGAGATGTTATCTATGTATTTTCGAAGTTGAATTGAATTACAGTAGCAATGTGTAATTGCAGAAGTCAAATGTGACTTGTATTCATCTTTTGTTATCTGTATATATTGAGTATTATAATTTTAATACAGTTTTTTCCTTTCTCACAGTGTGTATACTTTTTTTTTTTTAAGATTTTATTGGGGATTTGGGGGAGGGGAACAGTGCTGGGGAATCAGGGGCAGGGGAACAGACAAGTTGCTGTCCTTTTGTTCTTCAGTATAGTTGTGGAGGACGTCGCTTCACTGGCCCATGTTGGTATCATTGCGCTCTTCCTGGGTGAGGCAGTCGCTCACTGGCCGTTGAACAGCCGCTCACAGCAGCCCACTGCAGCAGGGGCTGCAGTTTATGCTGTCACCGGCGACTCACGGTAGCCCAGCTCCAGGTCTAGCTGTTGTTCACCATCTTAGCTGTAGAGGGCAGTGTCACTGACCCTAATGTGGGATCCGAACCAGGGCCCTGCTGCTCAGAGCTGGCGTCCCAAGCCAACTTTTAACCAATGCGCCACTCGGCCGGCCCCAAAATGTGTATACATTTTTTTGGCACCCTCTGTATGATAGGAATACGGAGTGAACTGGGTGATTAGGAAAAGCTTTAAGGCAAGGTGGGACTTAATCTGGATCCAGAAGGGTAATATTCAGATAAAGAGGTAGGACAACATTCCTGGCTTTCTGAACAAATTTGGGGAAGGCACGTGGTTGTATGTATAAGCTGACAAATAGTAGAGTCTTGTTGTGAGACCCATGGGAGAGAAACAGTCATGTTGTGGTGTAGTGGAGAGACCTGTAGGGGAGTAAAGTTATATCCCAGGACTGATTTTATTTTTACTACATCTAAAGTTGTACAGTATGGATTTATAAGATAAAGCAGGTACCTAGATTTGGCCTAATTTAAGCAAACTATATTAAAGTTTCTTTTGACAAGAGATGTAGGAGGTTATTTGTATAAGTGAATTATTTAAATAATGAACTTCCTGTGGTTCTTAAAAGTTCTCATAAAAAGAAAAAAATTTTTTTGTAACTATGTGGTGGTGGATGTTAACTAAACTTATTGTGGTAACCATTTTGCAATATTGCAATATATACATATATTAAATCATTATGATGTATACCTAAAACTAATACAGTGTTATATGTCAAATATACCTCAAAATTGTAATGAACTTCCAAATAGTTAAATATTTATTATGTAGTTTGACAGACATTTTGCAACTTTTGTGGATATCAGTTTCTTCTATAAAATCAAAAAGTTTAGACAAGACAGTCACTGAAGTGTACTTGCTGGTACTGAGATTGTTGCATAACCTTTCAAGAATACCTTGATTGTTTGAAATAAATTGGCCTGCAGTTAGGCTGATGCCCACTTCTAGCTCTTCAGGCACTGTAATGCACCTTCACATCTGTGGAACAAGAGTCCTCAATTGGATGATTCTTCCATGGCTTCTGAAGTCAAAATTGAATCACCATTAGAAACCCAGTTATTCTCATCTTTTACTTTTAAGTGACATTTGGAGGTTTTCTTTTGAAAGAATTTTATGGCTAAGATTGAGCTTCAAGAGTATACTGAGAGGAATTATTATATAATGATAGTCAGTTTTAAATTATCCTCATGTAAATTATCTGTAGGAATTCATCTCATGCTGGCTTCCTTTTATTTTTGATTGACTCCCATGATGTCTTTACTGTATGGCCAGGCTGTGTAAATACATTTTATTATTAGTTTAGCCCAGATACAATTTTGGATATAAATCTGTAGGAGAAATTACATGATATATTACTAAATAAAATGTTAAGGATTTCCTTTTTACTATCTGTTTTGAATTATTTATACCACTTTTCACGCCCTTTAGTGTGGATAATTGAGAGCTGACTAGTACTTTTTTTAAACTCAGACTTTCTCTTTCAAGTACACATATTCAAAGCTAATTGGTGGCATACATTAAGTATCTCCCTCCTAGCATCACATTCTTTTCACTATACTGTCTTTGACCAAAATGTCGCCTTTTATAGAGAACCAATATAAGGTGTCATAAGGTGATCAACTAGGCTCTACTTACAAGCCCTCTCAGGATGCTGCTAACTTGATGGGATCGTCAAGATTCAGGATACATTCTTCAGTTTTGCAAGTAAACTCAGTTTTCTTCATTGACACCAGTGTTGATTGGTCTCGTGGAAAAGTGGCTAACCAAGCTACAGGGGGCTGACAGATAAACCAGAATGCCACTTTATTAACATACATTGAGGGCTAGTCTTTTCCATGACCTGGAAAACATGTGCCTGCTCAGTCCATTCCCTTCCGAGCATCAGAGTATTATTAAAATATTAATAACAATAGCTAATGTTTACTGAGCACTTACTATGTGTCAGGTACTGCTCTAAGCATTTTACGTGTATTTAACTAATTTAATTTTCACAATAACTTTATGAGGGTGTTATTCTTATCTGTATTTTACAGGTGAGGAGTCTGAGGCACAGAGAAGTTTTTTTAGTAACTTGCCCTGAAATCATACAACTAGCGACTACTGTGTTAGATGGACTAAGCAAAAGATCACTTGGTAAACATGGAATCTTAGTAAAGGGAAGTAAAAATCCTTGAGGTCATTTAATCTGGATCATGATATATTCACTCATTCGTTTTTCAAACATTTGCTAAGCATCTATATTTGCTGGGCACTGCCTAGATACCCAGCTTACCAAGGTGAGTATAATACAGTTAGTAAGTGCCCTCCTGAGATTCTCAGTCTAGCCGGAAAGACAAATAATTACAACAACAACAGATCTACACACTGAGAGTGAGGAGGAGGAAGCATTTAATTCTACTTGGAGAGATTTGAGTAGATGTTTTACAAAGATGAAGGAAAGGCATTCTGGATAGAGGAAACATATGCAAAGATGCCATGGCAAAATAATGGCCTACTCTGCAGGAATGAATTAAGAAGGTATTGTACTAATTAAGGTGATACTACAGTTTACTAATGTCCTGAACTAAGTAAGCTGATGGTTGGTTGTGGGGATCAAGAGAAATAGATGGTTTGGGATTATTTCTGCAGTAAAATTGACACGACCTGGTGATTGATTAAACTGGGGGTGGAGTAGTGAGGAAGGGTGGGGAGTTAAAGCTAAGACCTGGGTTTCTAGTTTGAGCACTTGGGTGAATGGTAGGATTACTGGAAGACATGTTTTGGGGGAAGATGGGCTTCTGTTTTGGACTTGCTGAGTTTGAGATGCCTGTGAGATAGCTGCGAGATGTCTCATAGCAGGAAGTTGGTTTCTCATAGCAGGAAGTTGATTTTCCGTACAAAAGATAACAATGCTTGTACGTGGTAACTGATACCATGGGAATTAAATAAATGCAGGCGATTGTAGTGGCTTGGATTGGCTAGAAGTCAGGAGTAAAAGTAAAGAGGAGCCAGTATTACTCTCGTTTCATTAAATCCTTGTTTAAATTTTCAGGTCCTGTTTTATCCGATTTCACTTGGTAGAAATCTTTTGAAGTGTGCTTTAGATAACTTATTTATGGTCGTTGTCCTAAAATTCGCACGTAAACTGTTTTGTATTTTGAATGTGGTGATGGTTACATATGGTGATGGTTACATATGACTTTTATCAAAATGCACAGACTGTAATTTTATTCAAAAGGTAAATTTTACGGTATATGAAAATTGTTAAAAGAAAAAGAAATGTATTTAGAGTTTATCCCAGAGTTCTATGGGTGCTCTTCTGTTGTACTCTTTTAATAGGATCTGGTTAGAATTTTTCATAATGCCAAGACCTCCTTTTAATAAATTTGTCTAAACTTTCTCACCAATGCTTTGACCAAACTCACAAATAAGAAAATTGGTGGACTTAAATTTATCTCTTCTCCTCCTACGCGGGTATCACTACTTGAAGACAGTCAACAAAGGATCTGAAGAGTACAAACTGGATAGTGAGCACACTGACTCCAGTCTTTTTTTCCCCAGTAAATGTGATTGATTTCACTATAGATTATCTGCAGTAGTTTAAAAAATATTTTAAAAAAATTTTTTAATAAGTTTTCATCTCCTTCAGTTATGGTAGGAATTAAAACAAAATTCATAATTTCATTCTAGAGTAATGAGGATAACAGTATCACCTTTATTGCCAACTATAATGTAAAGATAATTTGAGTTAGCTAAATTAACATCAATTGTGAAAGTCAAAGTTTATAGACATAAGATATTAATAGTAGTGATTGGGCTAATTATAAATTATGTGGAAGTCTCAAGGACATTGGACATCAGTTTTTGGTAATTTTTATGCAGCAGTAGAAAACTAAGACAGCTCCATTCTACTGGACTGAGCCTTGGCAACTGTGCTTTGTATAGAGTACATACTCATGAAAAACTCATACAATGAGCAAAAACTACTTACTTTTGGAAGTTATTTGCATTACATGATTTGATTGGATTAACTTTATGGCAAGTGTGGGCAGTAACCAATCAGTATGTACTTTGGTTACCAGATTGTCTACATACAGCCAATGATGAGCCATTCTTTTCTTTTATGTCACAGTGGCTTGCCATTTAACATAGCAACTCAACCAAATATTGGTTTAGTTTGTTCTTGATAGTATCTGAAAGCTGAGTGTTAAATGTCTTTAGATTTGATTTTTGGATTAGTTTCAAGTAATATATTTTCTCTCCTTGATCCATTGCCACTTAGTACCAAGTCCAAGAAACAGATTCTTGTGTGTCTTGGAAACAGTGGGTTGTATTGAAGGATGTAATTATTTCATCTCAGTCTGAGGACTGTTTCTTTAATTATATGATTGGAATATTTGTGGGTTTTTTGGTTTATAATTTTTATTTGAAAACTCTTAATCTAAAATTTTTGTCTACAAATCTGTAGAATTCAGTCTGGTAGATAGGACATTGAGCTTCATTCAGTAGAATTTGCCACCAACTAGAAGACTAATTTTTCTTCAGCTGCAGTCAATCTTAAAGGGCCTATCCAAATCATATGCCTACAGGTAAGGGTTTCTTTATTAGTGTTACAATTTGGGGACCTCCCACATGATATTTTGATAATATCATGGGCAGGACCCTTGTCAAGTAACCCTTTTATTTGACTTTGTGTCCCATTTTGTTCAACTCCCCCCTCCCTTTCCCAGTTGATGCCTTGTTGGATACCTGGAACTATGTCCTCTGAGTCCAGTGTCTGACTTTTGAGCACCACTGATCATTTGTAGTGTAGTCAGAACAAGGGCTGAGAAGACTGCCCTCACTTTGAAAAAGATGCTTCTGGCCGTCAGCATAGGACTTGCTGTGCTTGGTTAGTTTCATTGTAGTGTATGTAAGGTTGGCCTTGATTCTGAGTGCTTCCGATTGATATTTAAAATTGTGAGGGGTGTGTGTGTGTGTGTGTGTGTGTGTGTGTGTGTGTGTGTGTGTGTGTGTGTGTGTGTGTGTATGTGTGTGTGTGTGTGAGTGAGATATCCCCTGGTAATGGAAGAAGCTAGGGGCAGTATTGTTAAGGGATTTAGTGTTATGTGTGGTTGGTTTACTTGGGTGAGGAGAGGAAAGAATGTCTTGGAAACAGTAGTCTCATAGTGGGTGTTCCTAAGTTGTGTTCTTCTGCTTTTCTTATAAAATCAGGGGGAGTTTCTGCATTAGATATACTGCATTTCCCTGATTCTAAATTTAAAAAAAACCTTTTTTTCATTTTTTAGCGTAAGACCAAAGTATAGTTTTTCCTTTCCCCCCCAAAATGTTGATAGCATACTACCACTGAAGACTTAATAAATACTTATACAATTGATCCTTGAACAACGCAGGTATTAGGGACACTGACCTCACAGTTGAAAATCCATGTATACCTTTAGGATCCCCAAAAACTTAACTGCAGTCATCCCTTAGTATCTGCAGGAGATTGGCTTCCAGGACCCCCATGGGCAGATACCAAAATATGCGGATGCTCAAGTTGCTTATATAAAATGGTGTGGAACAATGCATACATTTGGCCCTCTGCAGCCACGGAACCTGCAGATGTGAAATCTGGGGATACAGAGGGCCAACTGTATATTTGTTGAAAAAAATCTGTTTATAAGTGGACCCATGCAGTTCAAAGCCATGTTGTTCAAGGGCCAGCTGTAATAGCAAATTATGGGACAGTAAAATGAGAACTTTTGTCTGTTTTGTTTTTAGAAGCTTATGTGCCTCCCCCCCACCACACACACACACACACACACACACACACACACACCTCAAAGTGGATGGTATGCATAACTTAAGTTACTTATGGAGTATCTACCACATGCTAGGCATTATATCAATTATTTAATAAAAAACACTTTTAAAATAGAGCAAGAGTTGCTTCTTATGTGCTTTATTAACATTTTTATCACCTCTGGAATCATGCACGATCCCAATTAATTTTGGGGTAAAAAGCTGAATTAATATGGACCCCTTGCCAGTGATAAAGATGAGGAACTTAATTGACTTTTTACTGTGCTGGTAATCATCTCTGGGTAAAAGTGGCCAGATTATATGTGGAGGAATTTAGCTATACAAATTATTAAATCCACATCCTGATCTAAAACAGAATTGGGTCTCCTTGGGATTATAGAATCTGTAATACAAGTTGTTCACCTATTCTCTTTGTGCTTCCCCTCTACACCCCCCAAATTTATTTTTTATTGGTATTTTCATTTGCAAACATCTGAAGGAAACAGAACACTTAAATCTTACAAACAAGTACCTCATGCCATTTTTGTTGTATTTTTTGGCTGGAGTTTGTCCACTTAATTCATAAAAGACATTTCTGCCCCCCCCCCTTTTTTTTTTGGTCCAAGTCTCAGTAGCTCTTCTGCTTAAAGGTTTGTTTATGTCTCTATATCTCTGGTCATCCTAGATGAATAGTGTATCGAGAGGGTAGATATTCAAAGGTGCAGGGAACCAGGGAATCATCTGGGAAATAAATATTATATATCATTGGTACAACACTTTGTAGGGCAATTTGACAATATCTGTTAAAGCAAACAATGCATAGGGCTCTTGGGCTTGTTTTCACCTATGTTCAAATATACCTATTTGCTACATTGTTTGCAGTAGCAAAATACACATCAGGGTACGGTGTAATTCTTTGCAACCTTTAGAAAAAATGGTGTATATGTGTGCCTCCAGGGAATATTAGAGAGACAGAGAGACAGAGAGAGACAGAAACAGAGACAGAGAGTTTATTTGCTGGTACATGCCCTATTTTTGGTTTTGTGTGTTTTTTGTTTTTTTCTGAGGATACAAAAGAAAACTGGTTGTCTTTAGACTTTAGAAGAGGGATTTGGGTGTCTGGAAGGAAACTTTCACTTTTCCATTATAGCTTCTATAACTTTTGGATTATTTATGCTGTATGTGTATTGCTTGTAGTTTTTTAAAGGAGAGGCAGATATAATTTTAACAGTATTTCCAATGGAGCATAGAATTTTAGCTCTGGAAGGGACCTTTGAGGTTCTTGGACAGTTGCCCTCAATTTAAAGATCAGAAAACTCACATATACGAAAGTATCTGCAAATCCTGAACTAGAATTCAGGTCCCAAGGATGGCAAAAGCTTATGAATATATTGACTTGTTCTATTTTTATTCTAACAGTTTATTTAACTGATATCCTTTTCTCATTGTGAAGAATTGATTTTTGGAAGACCCAATAAAATGTTGATCTTTATAAGACAGTTCTTAAAATCACTACCTCTGGCAGTAAAGATAAGGTGGTAGTGTTAACTCTTACGTTTTGTAATTTTGGAGACTCAATCCCCTAAAAATTAATTTATTTATGAGTTCTATAAGTATTTAATATTTGAAATGAATTGGTGTCTATAGGCCAAAGCTTCCCTTTTTTATTTGAATACCTGACTATTTTTATAATTGATTTTACTGAGTTTTTGTCCATCTGATATCCAGGGATGACTAGATGGAGAAATAATTTTTGTGACTTCTAAGTGTCTTGCTGTTTAAAGGCCAAGTGTACTGTAAAAGATGGTAGAAAAATTGTTTAAAGGAGGAAAATTTATATGTTGAGGATAATCTCTCAGTTCTTGAAAATATGAGCAGTTCTTTTAACTATAAGTTGAGTCTTTTCCTGGATTTTCAAGGTCAGAAACAATTTTCTGGTTTTTAAAACCAAGCAAAGAAATTGGTAGTGGTGAGGCTGGTAGTTCAACGTGGGACTGGACATGCAAATTGCATTCAGTAAATATTTTTTATGGTTGATTGTCTTTAGGGCTCAAGTGATAGAAACACATTTATTAATGTTAAGATTAGTTGTTGAACTTAGGATAAGTCTTTGCTTGTGATTCCACTACTTGTATAGGTGGGGAAAATTACTATTCCAGAATTTTAATAATCTATAGGACTTACTCAAAATGGGCACTTACTTGATAATAATTTGATTAGGCTGATAAGATGAATCTTTGCTTTTTGAAGGAAAGGTTTCTCAGGAAATAAAAGAGCCTTTTCACATCTTGAGAATCAGAGCTCATGTCTAAGAAGTTTTAATCAGTAAAAGTATGGTTGGGTTGAATGGGAGAAAAGGTTATAGAGGGCCAAGAACAAGTAGAGTTGCAAATTTATCTTTGTAACCCCACATCCTTAGGGAGGAATCCAGTTTGTATAGCCACTTGAATTCTGTTGTGAATGTAGCCTGAGCAATGGAATTGGGTAGTCTGAAAGTTGACTTCGTTTGATCGGTTACATTAGGTAAGGACTAGGAAGCTAGGTGGGAGGACGCCAGTGTTGCATGGGTTTTCTTATTTGTTTCCAGTGTCTTTTCTGATAATGGAGAGAAGAATTTGGTTGGTCCATTTGGACTCTACATAATGGGTAGCCATAGTGCCTCATCAAGGCCCTTTTTTGCATTCTAAATCATTATTGAACTCAGTGTCCTTAATTATAGTTTGATTGTTTTTCACCAATGCATTATCTTTCATTTACCTATGTTGGAATTCTTGAGCCCAGCACCTGCTTTTCCCCACATCACTGTAGGGAGATAGTAGGATCGCCTGCGTTCTGGTCCTAGCTCTCCGCTCCTGGACTCCGTGTGTGGTGTATCATGTTGGACAAGCCACTGTGCTGCTCTGGGGTTCAGTTTCCTGATCTATAAAACAGTCATTTGACTGGGTGTCCAATAAGGCCTTTTACATCTCTAGAATTATTTTACTAATTCCTTTATTCACCAGATGTTTACTATGTGCCAGGCACAATACAGGATGCTCCGGGTGCAAGTCCCTTGCCCTCAAAGAGTATTCCAGCCAGTAGCAGAGAACTCCCTTCATTTTATCAGATCACTTCAGCCTTCTACTCCTGAAGAATTAAGTAGTATTAGCAAGTTTTCTTGGTCTTTATCACCTTATAAGACATTTATTAAAATTGTTGGTATTACTATCTCCATCTCCAAAATGCTCTTAGCTCTACCTTTTATTTTTCTATTTGTAAGCTAATATCCCATCTCGGAAAACAGGTCCCGGATCCCCAGTCCCATTAAGATCAGTTGTTGTTTTCTTTAATTGATAGAAAGTAAACCATGTACTATAGAGTAAGGCTTTAGTGGTCAGAAAAACTAGTGATTTCTTTAAGGCAAATAAAATAGTAACAGAGTCTAGAGGCTTGACATTATAATTTTTAAAAAAGAAGCCTAAATGGAAATAATAGGAAAATTTTCAAAGATTAATGATGGCTTTGTTTTAAAATTTTATACTCAAAAGAAAAAAGAAAGTTGAATAGAGTTTCTGTTGGATGCTAAAAAGAAAATAAGAAGAAGCCTGGGGGTTGCTTCTGACTTTGAACTGGGCATTATATCAGCAGAGGCCCTCCACTGACTAGGAGCCGGTTTCCAGCTTTGCAGGACCAGATGGACTCAGAAGAGGATCAGACTGTAGACTAGACAGTGGAGGATTCATTCACATAAAACGAATACATAGACGGTGGGGTGGGACTACTACTTTTGTCTGTGGTCAGAGAAGGCTTTATTTGAAAAAGAGGTGACTTTTGAGCTAAGACCTAAATAACAAGAAGTAAGCAATGTGAATGTCTAGAAGGATCTTCCAGGCTGAGGGAAGACAGTGCAAAGGCCCTGAGATGGAAACAGGCTTGGCTTATTTATAGAAAGAAGGCCAGTGTGTTTGGAGTGAAGTTAGTGATGTGGGAGGGAGGGAGGTGATGAATTTGGTATAATGGGCCAGCTCTTAAATAGTATTCTATAGGGTCAGGTAAAGATATTGAATTGAGTGTGGCTAAGTGGAAGAGTGACACAATCTGATTTACTTTTTAAAAGTTCATTGTGGCTGCTATGTGGAGAATAGATTGTGCTATAGAGGAAGCTGGGAGATCAATTAGAAACCAGTTAAACACTGGTTTGGGTGAGAGAAAACTGCACAGAAAGAATAAAACTAGACAGAAATGGGTAAATGTGGATTATATTAGGAAGCAGGACTGATGACAGGATTTGCTGATAGATGGGATATGAAGATAGATTTGGGGGTTGAACAACTGGGTAAAAGATGGTGCCATTTAGTATTTTAGTCATGTTAGACATTTCAAATGAATATAATTAAGGAATGACAGAAATTGTGCTTTTTAATTCTGTAATCTTGTGGCTAAAGGGAGATAGAGATCTTCAGAGGAAAAGGCACTGGTTTCTCAGAAACTCAGACTAGAAAATTACTCTGGCATGTTAGAACAGTAGACATTTTATTTTAAAAATTAATGATGATTAGGTACTAAAGCATGGAAAGTCATTCAAAAGCATTAGGACATAGGATTTGTTCCCAGGGTCCAGTCTTAACAGTAGGCATAAGCCTATCAACGATTTGCACAGGTCTCTATTAATAATGGTGCTCAGAATTCATTAGAACAAAAGAGCATAGTTTTCAACAGAGTTGCCACTTGAAAATGAAATCGGAACTGAAAGCTAGGGTACATCAATGTGTCTTCTGTCAGATAGTTTTCCAATTCCTACATGTTGAATAAAAGACCATACCTGATCTGCGAATTACCTAGTCACAAGAATTACAAAGTATTGGATTAGGAGTTGAAAGACTTGAATTCTGAACTCAAACTCCTTAATAGCCCTGTGACCATGACACATTGTAACCTCTGAGCTTTAACTTCCTTATTTGTAAAATATTTGCCTTGCTTGCCTTATTGAGCTGTTAAAAATCCTAAATAAGATCATGAATGTCAACATAGTTTGAAGACTGAAGCACTGAAAACTGCTTGTGAGAGAATGCTTATATAGCTTAAAGCATTTAACACAAAGGACCTTGGAAATTTTTTTAAAGAGGACAAGGAGGATGGGGGTGAGAGTGCATGGGTTGTACCTCTACTGTGAATCTTAAGGCTATGGTTCTAGTAGGTTCTAGTAGGTTGCAGTTCTCAACTGTACAGGCCTATTCTAATTGGCCTTATTATTCTAAAGTGCCTTGTGAAACAAGACTCCAGATATGTTTAAATGCTAAACGTTTAAAGAGGATACAATGTACAAGCAAGTTTGATTTTGCTCTCTCATTTGGTAGTTAGAACTTTATCCCTAGCCATAATGCCAAAATAAAAGGCAGCAAAATACGGTTAGTATTTTTTTCCCCTTATTTGACCTTTGGTCTGTGGAGTGGGATTTTGTTTGGTTTACTTGGGAGTATCTTTTTCCTAAGAAGTGAAAAGTATAAACATGCCAGAGGCTTGCTAGCAGTTGAAAGCAACTGTTGGTCAGCAAGAGATGAAAGGAAAAAAAACAGGTCTGGGATGGAAAAAGTAAAGGAAAAAGAAGGAAAAAATGTATTTGAAAGAGGAGAAAAGTGATTTAAAATGACTTTTAAATCATTTTTAAAAGTCTCAAGTTTTCTTTTTAAAAAATACCTGTCTTTGAGTATAGGTACCAAAATTTGAGGTGATTAAAGAAAAAGGGATTGGTTCTTAGGGAGGGGAGAATGAGTCAGATTGAGGGAAAGATGGAGGACTAGTCTTCAAGTTAGAAGGTAGAACAGAACAGAGGTTCTATAGAGTTTAGAAGGTTAGAAAGGATAGAGAAGTTGCTCTGGAAACGTGGTTCCTTACGAACAGTTACAGTCTCTGAAGATATGCTGGATTACTATGAGTATTTAGTTAAAATACACTTTCTTACTGAAATATATGAAGTCAGTCTATTTACTCCCTCCATTTTCAAGTAACCCCAGTGCTCTGTGACTCCCATCAACTGGGGAAAATGGTTTACCAACAAATGCTAGATATTCCATTATTGAGAAGATCGGGACTGAATTCATTGGCTTTTGAGGGGGCGTTGATTCAGATTGCATTATTGTTTATTTAAAATATTACTCTGATGTCGATTTTTTAAAAAGCTTTTCTAATTTAATTTTCCCTCTGAATTCACTGTTTTTGAAAAGCCAAACAAAAATCAGAGAGATTGTGACAAATACTTTCAGCTGAAAGTCCTCTTTATTTACTTTTTCAGTTCTTTTTCCCTCCCTCACGCCCCAGAGACAACCTGTTACCATGAATTTAGTGTGCATTCTTTCAGTGCAGCATGTGTGAAATGTATAAATGTGTGTGTATAAATACATAAATAAATTCTATGGGAGTCACTTTTTTCATTTATTGTTGTTTTTCAACATCTGTTCATCTGGATGCATATAGATCTAGGTCCCTCGTTTTAGCTGTTTTATTTTTATTTCACTGTTTCACAGTTTTTTCCAAACCCCTTTGATGGATATATAAACTGTTTTCATTTTTTTGCCATTACAGACAAAACTCTAGTGAATAAAAACCTCATACTTATACTTCTCTATGGTTTTCTCCTCCTCCTCCTCCTCTTCCTGTTATTGCTTTAGTGGTTTGATTTTGTTCTAAATATCTTATTTGAATTTTCCCACGTGGTCCACCACTTTGGCATTCACAGTTACCATTTGAGGGAGAAGAAGGGATGAGGAAAATCTTCCATAACTTGGATTGCCAGTCTTTTACTAGAGCCAGAGTCTCTGAAAATTTCTTTTCCTATAGATTCTTTTTGGAATCTGATCGATTTGGCAGCCTTTGCATTTTAATATTTTGTGTTTTTATTGTCTCATATCCAATAGCTGTTTTTCATAAATGTCAGTAACTACTCACCTTTTCCCCTTCTCTCTTCTAAGTTTTCTTTTACTACTTTTTTTTTTTTTCAAGATTTTATTGGGTAATTGGGGGAGGGGAGAATCGGGGGAGGGGAACAGCGCTGGGGAATCGGGGAACAGACAAGTTGCTGTTCTTTTGTTCTTCAGTCTAGTTGTGGAGGATGTCGCTTCACTGGCCCATGTTGTTATTATCATTGCGCTCTTCCCAGCTGAGGCAGATTCGTCACTGGCCACCTGACGGCCGCTCACAGCAGCTCTTGGCAACTTACACTGGCTGCCGGCCCCACACGGTAGCTCATGGCAGCCCAGCTCCAGGTCAAGCTGTTGTTCACCATCTTAGCTATAGAGGGCAGCGTCACTGGCCCTCATATGTGGGATCCGAACTGGGGCCCTGCTGCTCAGAGCTGGCGTCCCAAGCCAGCTCTTAATCAACTTGCCACTCGGGCGGCCCTGTTTTACTACTTTTAAACTCCTAGAACACTCCCTGCTTGCTAAGTGTAGGCCTATTTAGTGATCTCTAGTTCATGCAATTCTTGTGTTACCTTATTGGTTCAACATAATCCAAACATAGCTGATATTTATGAAAGAGTTTCTTGGAGTGTTCTTGGTCAAATTAAGGATTTAAAAAATACAAGTCTTTACTTTAGATTAGAATTATTACAGATAAATTTTCTTCAGGGCCCATATGTTTTAATGATCTGTGGCTTTCATTTATAATGTTTTTCTAGAGTCTTTAACCCACTATACTTTTAGTCATTATTATGAATTTGAGTATATTTTTAATTTTTATATTCCATGTTTTTTTCCTCTTTAAACAGGCCTATTCAGAGCTTTTAGCACTTGGAATGCTGAAGTGTTAAAAATGAAAACTGTTACTCTTCTGCCTGCTGCAAGAATTTAGGTTGGAATTCCTTAACTAATTTGGGCAGCTACCTCATATATGAATATATATTTATGATATATTCACCTAATGAGTATATCAGCTATCTTAAAAATTTGAGAAGAATTTATGCGTTACGTATTTTAAAACTCAATTGATAGCACCTTAAAATGGAAATCTTAGTAATGAAGAGAACTGTAGAAAATCAGATGGCTGTGTGTTTTCTTTCAGATTTATCACGCCTTAGGATATGGTTCAGGTCACAGGTGCTGTGTTGGGAAAGTAAGCTTTGGCTCTAGGCTTACTCTGACTTGAACTTGGGTGAAGTATTTCATCAAAAGTATAAGCTCTATCTCTGTGCTCAGAAGCCTCTCCCATGTCACCCAGGAGGCTTTATTTAGTGAACTGTCTTCCTTATGCTGTTGTAGTCACTAAGGTTGAATGGGGTTCATTACCAGCACTCTGTCACATCAGCCCCACATTTTATGCTGTGGAGAAATATTCCTATTTTAAGTCTTTTTTTGGAATAAAATTATGTTTTTATGTGGAACACTAACAAACACTATGGCCCTTTGTTTTCTCTTCGACGCTGGAAACGGCTATAAAAATGTTTAGTTCCTAAGTCAAAAATATTTTTTTATGACTGTAGTTACCTTCTTGGGATATTTCACCTGGATACATAACAGAAGCCTTTATTGTTTCTGTGGGAGTCAAAATACAATGTAAAGAACTTTCTTCTTGAAATTATATCTTGTTTGCATAATTCTTTCTTTAAAACATCTTTTTTTCTGACTGTAAAAGTAAAACATGTTCATTTTTTAAAAACTTAAAAATGATGAAAAGTATAACTAATTAAAGGAAGCAATCGCTGAGCCTTCATGCTCCATCTTGTCAAGTTGTTCCCAGAGTGGTTAGACCAGTGTCCACTCGTACCAGTCTCTCTGGGCTCTGCCAGCACTGGCATTAAAACAGGCACTGCACATTGGGTAAGGGAAAATGCGGTTTAGTTTGTATCAACTTTAAGTCTTACCTGTGACTCATTCATGTTAATAAGAACATACACCTGAAACTTGTTAGTAAAACAAACTATTAATAAACTGGACATACAGAGAGGGGAAATACTGAATGTGTGGAGTTACTGTCTAATCTTTCAAGGATGGAAATCCAAAAAAAACAGATTAATTCATTAGATATTTATTTCTGGCCGTCCATGTGCCAGACAGCGGGGACAGCAACAAAACAGACAAGAGTCTGCCTTCTTACATCCCGATAAGGTTTGGTGGATGACTTTCTGTGCTTTAGAAAAAAACAGTGGAGGAGGAGTATGATTGGGGCTGTAGAGGGAGGAAGGGGGTTACATTTTTAAGGGTGTCAGGGCAGATCTCACAGAGATAGTGACTATTACAGAAAGACCACACAATGGTGAGGGAGTGTGCCCAAGAGAATATCTCAGGGAAGAGTTAGCCAGGTAGAGAAAAGGGCAAGTACAAAGCCCCGAGGCAGGAACAAGCCTATTCTGTTTGAGGAACAACAGCAAAGAAGGGCAGTGTGGCTGGAACATCGTGAGCTCAGGAGGATGTAATTGGAGATGAGGCTGGAGAGGTAATGAGGTCCAGATTGTGCAGGGCCTGTTCAGCCACTGTAAGGACTTCGGTTTTTATACGGAGTTGAGATGGGAAGTCATCAGAGGCTACAATAAAACTAAAACGGTAATACCAAAAAATACTTGTATCTTGGCTTTGCTTTTTCAGAAGCTTTTATTTATTTCTTATAATAATTCAGGTATTAACGAATAGCTCCTGGTGATTAGAGTACATAGATTTAAATGTTTGTGTCAGTACTGAAAACTTCCCTGAAATACCGATCTTAGGTATTATCTATAAATTCAAAAGGAAATATAGGAGAGATTGTCTGTAGCTGTTCATTCCTGAGTGGCCTTGCTCTGTTACCGAGTTTTCATCCTGAATTGTATTGGAAAAAAAAAAATCAAGGGTATATTCTGTGCAAGACACTGTATTTACCCTTAGACATTGGAGGAAATAAATATATATTATTTATAATAATATTCAATACATTTTATACATTTATTGTGTATAAAATTTATACACTCACAGTCAACTCTTTAACAACATGAGATTTAGGGGCACTGACCCCCTAGGTAGTTGAAAAATCTGTGTATGACTTTAGACTCCCTCAAAACTTAATAGCCTTCTGTTGACCAGAAGCCTTACCAATAGCATAAGCAGTTGATTAACATATATTTTGTATGTTAGATGTATTATATACTGAATTTTTACAATAAAGTAAATTATAAAATTATATAGCTAGAGAAAAGAAAATGTTATTAAGAAAATTAATAAAATACATTTACAGCATTTATTGAAAAAATCCATGTATAAGTGGACCCATGCAGTTCAAACCTATGTTGTTCAAAGGTCAACACTATTGAATTATTTTAACGTATGTTTTGAACATTTTCACTATGAAGTGTAACAAAAATACACAAAACATAACTGTATAAAGACGAATTGTAAAAAGCGAGTACCTAGATAACCACCCATAAGACCTAGAAATATATTATTATTAACACCCAGAAGAAGCTGTCTAGTCTGACATTTGTGATAATCATTTCCTTAGCTTTCTTTGTGATTTTACCACCTAGGATTCATTGCAAACCATTATAGTTTAATTTTGTCTGTTTTTGAACTTTATATAATTGGAATAGTACTGTATGTGTCCTTTTGTGTCTTCTTTCGGAACCTAACAGTATGTTTGTAACTTTCACCATGTCATTATGTAGAACTGTAGTTTAATTTCATTGCCATATAGCAATCATTATATGAATATGCCACAATTTATGTAGCCATTCTACTATTGATGTTTTTGGCTGTTAATGAACATGCTGCTATGAACATTTTTATGTGTGCAGATGGAAATGTGCAGGAGGAGTTTCTCTGGGCCATATTTGGGAGTGGAATTGCTGTGTCTTTAATTTTATTAGATAATAAACTGTTTTTCCAAAGTGGTTGTACTCATTTGTCCTCCTACCAACAGCATGAGAATTTCCCTGTTCCTCCCAGTACTTACCAGTATTGTCAGACTTTAAATTTTGCTAATACTTTGGGCCTGAAAATGTTCATTCTAGCAAATTAACTGAGAAACTAAAACTTTAAACTTAAAAAACAACATTAGTATTGGTTTCTGCTTGAAGAATTACAGACATTCAGAGCATTTTCATTTGTTAGAGTTCTTTGCTATCTTCTGCCTAAGGAGTAGTTACTTATAAAGTCTTAAAGGCAGTTATCTCTCTATACCCTCAGAGGGTCCTGGAACGCTGTCTGTGTTTTTTGTTTTTTGTTAACCACGAAGTCTCAAAGAATGCCTTGCACAGTTGGTGTTCAGTAAATATTTGTTAAATGAATTCAACCTGACTTAAATCGGATCAAAACTGCATTGTTTTAATGTCAGTAGTTTAGGACAGTTTTTGGTGAGAGCTCATTCCATTACTGATAGTAATCAGACTTCATTTACCAAAATAAAAGAAGCTATTTGTACTAGTATACAGTTAAAAATAGTGTTTACATTTTCAGGAAAGGATTCTATTTTTTAAACAACTACCCAGGATGTATACAGTACTTCATTTTTCACAAATGGGAAGATAGCACCAGAATTTTTGCTTGTGCTAGGCTCCTAGAAACCTTGCAACCACTCTTATCACCGTTTCCGTTAAATCACTTTGTAGGATATGGTAATAGATTATTAGGGTGGTGGTGGGGGTGGTGTTTAGCCAAGATACCTTACCAGTCTTCAACAGGAACCTCAGTGTGGCAGCTATTAAAACCATAGAAAACATGGCTTTGTTTCAGTGCATTGCTTTGGTGTAACAGACCCACAGAGCACTTTTTTAAAAAGGTATTTTTGCATAAAAACTTCATAGTAATTCTTTCAACGTTTTGTGAGGTAACTGGCAAAAATGATCACTCCCCTCTTGTTGCCATGGGGCAAGCCACTTATTTCATTTTTGCTGCACTCGTAGGCGAATTAGTTTGAACTTTTCTGACTTTAATTTCTAAATATTATCTTTGAGGATGACTAAAAAATAAAGCACTCAGGACTAGAGATATAAGAATGGTAATTTTGACTTGTAAATCCTATCAAATGTATCACCTGCTTTGTAAGATTTTCCCTTTTCAGAATAGCCAATGTAAAGATTTGTGTGAGATTCAGAATCTAGTTAAGTCTGATTCATCATCTCTATTTTCAACAGAGATTTCCTGTTAGACAAGACAAATTAGAGCCTTCCTACTGACTTGACTTGGTGAGTTTTTGCAGTTTTATTTTAAACATAGTTTAAGATGAGGGAAAAAGCGGAATGAAATGCATAGAAATATTTACAATGACTTTAAAAATGAACATCGTGAGCGTAATCTACTGTTTCATTTTAGTGCAAATGGTTATTGGTTATGTAAAGTTGAAAGTCATATAAGGTAAGCATGTAAGGTGTTTTTTTATTTTAAATAATGAGCATTACAAACTGTGTGAAAGAAACATTTTTTTGTAAGTTACTTCAAAAGTTTTATTCTAAATATTCTTCCTTGGAGTAAACCAGAGTTATTTATTCAGATCTTCTCTGGTGACTACTGTATATAGGATTAGGCTTTACACTGATGATGGAGGGGAAAAAAGATGTTTAGATTTACATTTTTAATCAACAGTTGATAATATATGATTTTGAGACCTTAGAGTGAGATTATTTTTCTCCCTAGAAAAGATCTTCAGGGGAATTCAAATTACAGTTTATAAAAGGAGGTACCTTAAAGTAATTCATGGGCTTCATTTTACTCTGTAAAAGGAGTTTGATTTTGAACAGATTGCCTTTGTGTATGTAGCTGAGAGCCCATCTCTCTAGGGGTAACTTAAAAAATCTTTCCACCATTCTGGCTAGCATCTTAAAACTTTTACTTTGTGGTGGGAGATTCTTGCCTCAAATGCGTATGTATGTTTTTACAGTGTTTTATTGGGTAAAATAGGTGTTACTGCATTTTAATCTTACAAATTCTGACAAATCATCGGGAGCCAGGAAATTCTGTTAAGACATTCTGTCTAAATTTCCCCTGTTTTGTCTGCCTGTGTGGTTTCACTTTTTCCTTGCATCATGAATTTTGGAATGAACATTTAAAACTGAGAACTTCCTGCCCATCCTTGGTTCCGTTTAGTTTAGTTAGAACCTTAACATTAATATAGAAATTGGCTTATTTTTAATAACTTCAGAAGAAATTTTATGTTCTGCAAATATTTGCTAGGCAAGAAGCATGGGTCCATGTAAACAGTCATCAGATTTCTTAAGAAGATTAAAGGAGAAGATTAAAGCTTAGGTATACCTCGATCTCTCATAGCTAGAGGGAGATCTAGGTGTGTCTCTCATAAAGAAAAGTGTCTCCTGAAAACACTGAATTCTGTACTTAAAAAAAAAAGAAGTTTTTTTAAGCTAGATAGTATTGCAGTAGTTAATGCTGAAGAGAATTGGTTGCCCATGTGGTATATCTGGAGCAGGTGGGCCTTTTCAGCTTCTAAGTTCATGAACTTCTTCCAAATTGTATACCTTAAGATCAAGTCAGACTTTCTTTTTTGATATGGATTCCTTGGGCCCTTTTTGTAGCCAAATTGCGTTAGCAAGAAATATTTTTAAATGCCTTGACTGAAGTATAGCTGGCCAAAGAGAACCGCATGTTGAATTTGGCTTCTATAAAGGCCAGGGGACCCTGTAGGGTTATGCAACCTCTCCCTGTTTGTTTCATAAAATGACTGCTCTGTTTTTGAATGCCTTGCAGACTGGACACGCTTAAATTGTATTAGGGCCCAGCCTTTCATCTGTTTACTATTTGGATTTTGTAAGTCTCTTCATAGTTGTAGTGGAAGGGAGAGGGTAAAAAACTAGAACCTCTCAAACAGCTTTGGGAACATAATTATAAATAGACTCTTCTTAGCCATAAGTCAGTCTTTCCTTCCTTTCACTCCTTTCCTCCCCCCCCCCCTCCATACTCCCCCTCTCCTCCTCCTCCTCCTCCTTTTCCTCTTCCTCCTCTTCCTCTTCCTCTTCCTCTTCCTCTTAAAATTCTGTTCCACCTCTTGTTTTACAATAAAATTTCTCAACCTCGGAGAAATCTTTTCTAACACGTGGGATGTATTAAAATCCTCATCTTTTCTAAGTTTGCTCTTTGTGGCCTTAGAGATTTTCGCCCATGCCTTTCGGTGGAATCAATACATTATAATTTGTGAAGAGAGAAGTTGCTGATTGTTTGGTTCTGCCTAAGTTCATCTCTAAGGGTGTTTTTCCTTTGGAACTGAGATCCACTTTGAAGTGAAATAGACCCTTTGTAATCAGGTTTGTTTGCTGATTTGGATTCATGTGGTTCCATTTCAGACATCTCCCAAATGATGGATTTTGAAAGTGATGCATGGAGAAGCTTAATCTGATGAACCCTATCTGCCTTTTCTTGTCTTTTTTTTGAAGCAGTTGGAGGAGTCGCTCTTTTTCCTAGCAGGCGCTCTGTAATTTACAAAAGCAGCACACCCCTTGATAGTGCTGACCCAGGCAGGCCTTGTGAAACCTGTGCTTTTTTGCATCCGTGGTTTATTCCGCTGTATCCTCCATCCAAGTGGAGATAGGAGTTTTTTCCTCCGATGTTTTATACGTGTGTTTACCTCAATAGCCATTTGTGCCTAAGTTAAAATGCAAAACCAAAACTCAAAGTATTTTTAAGGTTGAAGGAGGTACAGCCCTACAGGGCTGTTGAGTGGCACCTGGTCCTTTCCAGGAAAGCCCTCTGCATTTGGAGCAGAGCATCCACTACGTTCTCCCTGGACATATTTTGGGGGTAAGGAATTATCCTAATATGTCTATGTCAACAACTTTTATATAATGCGTAGTTTGCAGTGGAAGAGAATGATTGGCCAGCCCTTAACTTAAATTGGCAATAAATTTTTCTGCTCTGTGATTTCTTAGCTACCTGGAAAAGTTGTGCATCCAAAGTGAGAATTATTCTATATTTTAACCTTTGAGCTGGCTGCTAAGGTCTCCTTGGGGACAAGGACACTTCGTAGTTATTTATAACCTGTAGTAAAGGGCAGTGAGGCTGTAAACAGCCAGCAAACACTCAGGTTTGGGAGTCAGGAGCAGCTTGTTGGTTATTCCACTGCTTCCTGGGACTTGAGATTCTCTCATATACCTTCTTGTTCATCGTCATCTTGGCTTTGTCTGGCTGAGCCTTACTAGCTGAGCTGTTCTATAAAACTATCTTATAACACTTTGAGGAGAAGCAGGAAAAAGGGCCATTTTTATGTAGGAAAGCATATCTAATCCTCACAATCATTTCAGGGTCTATGCTTGCCTAAGAGGTATCTGTAAACTGGGAAAACTCCTAAAGGCATTGACATACATACATAATACTATACTCATTTCCAAGTTTTCCTATATACTACAGTTGTTAAGAACAGTTCAACTCTTAACTAGACAAATATTTGGCTGTGGCAGAAAATAAATTCTACATCTTAGCCTGGTATAGAAAAAACTTAGTTATGTATCTAAACAGGTTTTAAAGATGTGTGTGTGTGTGTGTGTGTGTGTGTGTGTTCGTTCTGAAATGTGTATACATGTATATAGTTAATGTTATTTATCATTTTTCTACATGTCAATTTTAAGAGAATCAAATTGTCAGATATGAAAATTGTAGGTCAAATCTAAGTAAATGCTATGGATCTGCCTCATTTTATCAATATATTGAATTTTATTACATAAAATTTAACTCAAAATAACTTAGAGGATTAGTCTGAGTTCCTGACAGCTGCTGTGATGGTACTTTCTATAACTAGGATTGACTTATTCTGAAAAATGTGCTTACGTTACTGTTGACTGTGGGTTCAGGAACTTTCCATTTAGCTCTGTAGGCTTCCCTTTTCTCAAATTTTCTTGGATTTTTTTTTTTTTAATCAAAGAAGAGTGTAATTTTGGAATGTATTTAATGACTTCTTTAAAATTGAAATAAGATGAACGGATTGTTGTTTTTCTTAAATGTTGTATTGTTTTAAAAGTGTGCCTGGGTTCCTAGAGCTGTTGTTCACTCAGCAACTCCTAAACTTTAACATTTTAACTAGAGCTCATTATGGAAAAATATCCCAAAAGACAGTGAGTCTAGTTATTCAACAATTTCATTGAACAAATACTTATTGAGTGCCTGCTGTACCATTAGGCACAGGGGGCTGCTCTTCTCTTATTGAGCTTAACTTCCAGTGGAGAAGGCAATAGACAAGTAAAATTAAAACAAGATAATTTCAGATCATGGTAATAAAAAAAAATAAAAGAGGATAATGTGATGAAAGGGACAGGCTAGAATTTGAGGCTACTTCAGATCGGGTGGTCAGGGTAGATCTCTCTGAGGATATTACATTTGATAGGATATCTAAATGACAAGAAGGAGCCAGCTATGAAAAGATCTGAGGCAACAAAGAGCTTTCCAGGTGAAGGAAAGAGCCTGGTGTGCTCACCAAATAGAATTACAGGCCTGAGTGACTGAGCATGGTGACTGGAAAGGGCAAGTGTCAGACGAGGTCAGGGAGGCGCACTGAGGCCTTGGCGGGCGTGACAGGAGGTGGATTTTGTTTGGATAGCACAGGAAGCTACTGAAGAACTCCTGTCTTGTTTCTCATAAGGGTCTGAGTTATAAGCCATCTCATAACTTAGAAAAATTTAATTGTAAATGCTGCTAATTCCTTTTTAAATTTTTAAATTTATTGTTTGAAAAGGTAATATAGTCACATAGTTCAAAATTCAGCAAGTACAAAAGGGAATACAATGGAAATTCTTCCCAACCAAGTACCCAGTTTTTTTCCTTGGAGGTAACCTCTGTCCCTAGAGTCTTGTATAGCTTTCCAGATAGATAGATAGATAGAGATAGATAGATAGATAGATAGATAGATAGGATAGATATTTGCCTTTTTAAATAGAAAAATCTTCCTCATTTTTTTTTAAACAGATGCTTATTACATTGTCTCTCTGTATTATAATTTATTTAATCAATCTCCTATTGATGGACTTTTGGGTTATTTCTATTCTTTTGTGATTACAAATAGTGTTATAGTGAGAAATCTTTTATATTTGACATATTAAATACATCAGTCAGGAAAATTTCTAGAAATGGAATTGCTGGAACAAAGGGTATATGCATTTCTTATTCATTCTGATATACATTTCCCTGCATGGAGATTGTAACAATTTATACTCTAATCAGAAATGTTCTTCTTACTCTGTGTAACTATTATCAAACATTTTGATCTTTGCCAATTCACTGAGTGAATCAGTGTGCAGCTTAATTTGCATTTATCTTATGAATGAGAATTGAACATATTTTCATATATTTAGGAACCATTGGTATTTGCATTTCTGTAAACTGTTGGCTGTTCATTGCCCATTTTTCTGTTAGGCTGTTGACTTTTTCCTTCTTGATCTTTAGAGTCACTTAATACTAATTCCTTCTCTTAAAGAATTAAAAAAACAAAAAAATACAATGTTATATTTCAAATTTATCTCAATTTAAAAAAAACAGTCATCTTTAAATTGTAAATTTTATAAAGCATGAACCTGATAAAAGACATAAGAGAAACCCAATCTTTCCTTTGTTGATTGAGGTCTTTCTTTGATTGTTCTTAGTTTCATTTTCGGAAGTATTTCTAAATTTAAAACAAGTGCATTTAGTATTTTGTTAGACTAGATTGAACTGCAAAAAGTTTACCCATAACAAATATTCAAGTCATTCAAACTTTGCAACAGAGTAAGTCAGTATGACCTATAATAATCTGTCCTTGGGGTAATTAGAATGAAGTTATTACTTCCTGGGCTGTCTGTGATTGGGGACACTGTAACAGAAGAAATGCAAATGCTCTTTTTAGGTCACATCAGTTTCTTAAAAATGAGTATTCCCAAGTCTTTCTATAGTTTCTTCCCCCACCCTCTCTTAATTGTCAGCAATCTTTTTGGCATCTTCTGCTTTGGAAAATGCAAACGTCTCTCACGTTTAAAATAGTTATGACATTGAGATTTTTTTCCTTACTTGGAAACTATACAAGGCTTTAAACCAAAAGAAGAAAAAAGTGATAGGCATTTAAAAAGTCCCTAGCAAACCATCCTTTGGCAAGAAACTATGTTCCTAGCTATCTAGTTTGTGCATGTTTTGTATATTATATTGAACCACATGAAATTGCCAATATTCGACTACTTTTGGCCTACAGAACAATTACATTGTTCAATCTGATATCACCACAATGTTTATTCCTGTAATTTTAAAGATGATGGATATCAGGCTAATTCATATGTGATATGCCTGTGTTAGTAGTTGGTTTTTAAAAAAAATCCTCTGGATGACTGAATTAGATTGAAATGGAAGAATGCTTATAGAGAATAAAAGAAAGATAAAAAATGACTACATAAACTGTTGGTGTAGCACTTTTCAGAGTGTTCTAGCCTAGCTCTGCATATACTGCAGGTTAAACTGTTGAGACATTTCCCTGTGTTGTACAGGGAATTCATCTTCTATCCTGAAAGAATCCTGATTATGTAAGAGTTTGGTTCAAATCACTGATTTGTGTTGTCAAAATGAAAGAAATTATAACCAGTCTTTCTCCCCATGTAAAATGAAGATAAATATATTTACTCGATACTGGTAGAAAAACTTACTTTTACCAGGGCTGATACTTGAGAGTGCCAGGCTTTGGCTTTGTGTGTAACTCATCCAAAAGAGCAAATGAATGACTTCATTACATTGCAAATCTAATATACTCAGCACTGTTCAAAGGGCTCTTTTACAAATATGTGAAAGAAACAAACCAAAAAGTTAATAAACTTGAATGCAGCTGGATAAATGTTTCGGTTTGCTGAATGCCTTGGTCCAGGCAGGCTGTAACTAGGTGTGGTACAGGGGATACAAAAGAAGAATAGTTGCAAGTTCCTTCTAAGGAACAGAAGTGTTCATAAGTGTAAAAAAAGGCAGAAAAGAAGTACACTGTGTAGGTTGGATTGAAAGCATTATATGTGCATCATAATACCTGCTAGGAAACATTCTGTTAGAGATTTTTATTAGTTGCTAACTGATATTACTTTTATTGGAGTTCGAGCAGTATTATAATCAACAGAGATATTTTAAAGTATATTTCTTGGTGTGACTCAGAAGAGGTGTAACCTCACAGGTCAGGATTTAACAGAGTGAACAGGAAAATAAATGGTGGTATATGACAGATATGTTCAGTCTCTGAGTTGTCAACACTTGGAAGTTTGCTAAGCTTTGGAGAATAAATTTCTCTAATTAGAGAACTTGGACAGTCTTGTCTTAACTTGTTTGAAGCCAGGAACAATATAGTTTAGTGCTAGTTGTCCCCTACAAAGATTCTGAAACCATGACCCTCAAACAGACCTCTTTTCTAACATTGTTTTCCTGCTGGGTATCTGCAGCAGTTGGCGTGAAGCGCTAGAGAGTTCATGTAACACCAGGCTGCTTTGCTGATGAACACTTTGTCCATGGTGCCTGCTATGAGTGAAATTAATTAGACTTGTGCTATCCTAGTCAATTTCCCGCTCAGCAGGTTGTGTGGTTAGAGCGCCTCAGAGTTTAAGGCTGATTCTCCAGTTCTCCTAGCTGCTGGGTTGTACATTTTAAAAAAAAAAAATTGCAAGAAAGGTGATATTATTTAAAGAAAAAAAGACTTGGCTACAAAATAAGTGAGAAGCAAAAAAGAGAAAAAAATGGCCAAGACCAAAGTAGCATTTTATTTTTTTCTGTTTGTAATAATGTACCATGGTTCAGTACCAACAATTAAGCTATTAATATAAACTTTTTTTAATTTGTACTTTTCTTAGACTTAGAGAATTCTTAAATTGTTAATTGTTAGATAAATTTGAAGTATTTTTTTAACTGCAAAATAAATTCAAGTCAGTATTTTATGATTGCTAAGTGTAGAGCTGCGCCTGTACCCCACACCTCCAGAGCCAAATTTTATGTGCCTAACTAACGTGTAAAATTCACATCTACTTTGCCAACCTGCCCATAAAGTAGGAATTTTGAAATTTCATTCTGGCCCCTGTGGTAACTGGGATTTGTAAAGCTCTCTAAGGTGCGTTCACTCATTACTAGACCAATAAAGGGTTCTGTGAGAAGGTGTTTTCCATCAAATGTAACCCCACTTGGATCACAGGTGATCAATGTAGCATTTGGTCTGTCTTCTTGATGTTATGGAATCGTGAATTGCACAAACCAGGGAGGCTCAAATGCCACTGCAGTGCTTAGTTTGCTAGCTAAGTGAAATAGCACATCATGTGTTAACTCCATCTGTGATGACATGGGATGCTTTAGTTGTAAATGTCTGTAGAATAGTGTTTAAAACCAATGGGGACTCTGGTAATACCAATGGTATTACTCTGCGAGGGTGCGACTGTATCTTATTAATCCCCCTCCGTGATTATTACTTAAGTAGTCAGTGAATGTGTGCGAGTTGAGTGATTTTTTTGATACTCATTTGTACCTCTTTTTACAAATGATTTGAGGCAGTTTCTAAAAATACTTAACACATAAAAGAGTAATCATTTGAGGGAATTACAGCAAAGGGAATCACAGCATTAAGTAATAAAGCTATTATAGAAAGAGTGTATGAACCTATATAGAATAAGCATTAAAGCCTATAGTGTCAAGAGATGGATCACAAATTTGTCTCAGGGCTTCTTAGGTGCCAAGCAAACAGGGCAACATGATAAGATTCATATTGTCTGTCCATAGCTGAAAACAAACCAGGTATTCAGGAAAAGAAATTTCTCCCTTGGAAATTATAAATCAGACAATGTGTGATATAATGGAATATATCCTTACATTATTCCTACAATTAATTAACATAATTTAAAAAATAAAGCAGAACAATACAAAGAATAATATATACTCAAGTAATTATCATCCTAAACTAACAGATGCTTATATTGCCATATTTGCCTCAGATCATCCTTATTTTAAAAGAAATATGGGAGATCAACTTGAAATGTCTTTTATTCCTTTCCCAGTCTCGTTCTCCTCCCTTGCTCCCCCATCCTGAATCTGATGCATAGCTTGTCAGTGAGTGTTCTTTGTTACTTATACATGCATATGCCTGTAAATAATATATAATCTTAAATTTGCATAAAGTACTACTACACATGACATCCCCAAACTTGCTTTTTTGCATTAGCATTGTGTTTGATCTCATCTGCATGGTGCTATAGATCTAGTTTATTAATTTTAAATCCTGAAATACAGTTTTTCATGATATGGAAATAACCCAATTTAGTTATCTTCTCCTCCTAATAGATATTCGGTTTGTTTCTAGTTTTTCACTGTTATAAACAATGCCACATTGAACACCTTTGTCTGTGTCTTCGTGCCCACGTGCAGAGTTTCTCTAGGACGGTGGTTCTCTAACTATGGTTCCAGGACCAGCGTATCAGGGAGCACCTGGGAACTTGTTAGAAATTCCAAACCTCCCAATCAGGAACTCTGAGGGTGGGGCCCAGCAACCTGTTTATCAGGTGATTCTGATGCTCTCTGAAGTTTGAGAACCACTACTCTAGCACAATACTATAGTTAAAAGTAGAATTACTAAATCTTAATGTACAAGTGTATTCCACTTCACTAGGTGTGGCCAAATTCCTATCCAAAATATACCTTATACTAAATTCCTATCTCATATCAGCAGTGTAAGAGTTCCCACATCCTCATACATGGTTTGGTTGATTTTTTTTCTTGCTGGTCTGATAGGTGTAAAATATTTTAAAGCAGTTTTATTTTCTTTTTTGTAAACAATATTTTTCTGGGGTAGTTAGCCTTTTTGATTTTGTAGAAAATTTATATATCAATATATATATTAACAAAATTATTCCTTTGTCATGTGTTGTAAGCTTTTTTTTTTCAATTTGTCTTTGACTTTGCTTGTGGTACTTAAAAATTGTGACCAAATTCACCAATTGTTTGAATGCTTTTGTGTTTAGAAAGGCCGTGGAGGGGAGAATTTTGAGTTGAATTTGATTTGCTACTGGGTCACCCTGCTGAGATGTACAGCAGCTATTTGAAAATGGTCTGAGCCTTATGAGAGAGGTCAAAGTTAGAGAGATTTGGGAAATATTTGTATAAAGGCAGAAATTCGACACTGTTGGAATGGATAAAATTGTCGTGAAAGAGAATGTAGATTGAAAAAATTGAGGATTAAACCATTGGGAACAACAGTGGAGGAAGAGAGCCCAATAAAAGGAGATTGAAGAATGATCAGAAAACAGGGCAAGAGCAAGGAGAAGATTCTGGGAAACTGAATAGTGATGGCGTGTAAGTGAGGAGCGATCTCTAATGCTGCAGAGAAGGGAACACATCTAAGAAACGGGTAAAGGTTGCTCTTCAAGAGAGCAGCTAACAATTGGTTGAGGAATAGACGCCTACTCTATTTTGCACTCAAGTGTAGGAGAAGATGAAACAGTAGTCAGAGAGGTAACAAGGCCATTTTTTTTTTAGGAGGAGAGTATTTGTGCCCCAAGTGAAGGAGCCAGTGGCAAAGTTGTGTGTGGTATTCACTTATGCTACCTCACTTCAGGCATCTTTTCATGGATGTACTTTACATGCCCTTTGAGTACATTCATTTGGTAAGGTAATGTTAAATGTTGTGCAGAGGATTAAAATAGGGTGCTATGATTATGACCAGGAGACCAGGTTAGATTAGGTGATCTTCTCTGAGGTTAACGTGAATTTGGGACGGGAATGCTAAGGAGCCATTTGAATGATACAGGTAGAGAATTCTAGGCAGGAGACAGAGTTTCTAGTCTCTGGAAGGTCAAACAGAAATAGGATGGGATGCCATAAACCTGACAATTAATCTGAAACACCCTCTTGCTTCTTGGGTCAACCAGGGTGAAGAGAGAACAGCAGTCTTTGTCCCCTGACTGTGGAATCTCGTGTAACCTTCAAACTGGCGATGTCAAGGGTTCCAAGTCCTCCACCTCCGGCAGAAATGTCGAGTGGCCCTGTAGCTGAGAGCTGGTGCTACACACAGGTAAGTTCATGTTTGTACCTTGTAAATCTTGCATCTTGGGAGGATTTGGTGGATGAAAGGAATAAGATTTCTTCCTACATTGAGTTTCTTGGTTTTTCTGGGACATAACTGCCAAATAGCAGATAGATAAGGTACTCCATTCGTTGGTTCTCCACGTGTAATCTGCATGCCCTAGGCCAGTGGTTTTCTCTGGAGGCTGAAAAGGGGACATCTTTGAAAGTAGATCCGCCTACATACTTCTTGATGGAAATGTGTTCCTCTGTTGGGCAACTCAAGGGGAAACGAGGTTGGAGATTTGCTACCCCAGGTAGTGGCGTCAACATCTCAATTGTCATAAACAGCTCTGAGCAGAAGCTTATTTTAAGTATAGCTTTATCATCTGCTTTCCCAACCCTGTCCGTGTTTTTCTCACTTTCCATTCAGTCTTTCTCAGAAGCTGAGAAAAGTTATGAAAGCAGTTGGTCACTGTGATATTTCTTAAAATGTGAATGAAGGACCTAAGGCAAGAAAAAGCTGAGCCTCCATGCTGGCCAAATGGCACTGTCTTCCTTGGGGGAGGCGGGGGGTTGCAGGGCAGGGGTGTCATGCAGAGGGAAAACGATCTGCTCTTCAGCCTATTTTTCAGGTTGCCCACGTCCTTTTTAATTACTTCCTGGTTTTCTATCAACAGATCAAGGTAGTGAAATTCTCCTACATGTGGACCATCAATAACTTTAGCTTTTGCCGGGAGGAAATGGGTGAAGTCATTAAAAGTTCAACCTTTTCATCAGGAGCCAATGATAAACTGAAATGGTGAGGAAGAATACATCTAGCTGTAAAAATTTTTCTAAAAGTCACCTGTTTTGCTTGATTTTATGGGAGATTGGCTGGAATGTAAGATCCTTGGAGGCAGGGACTTGGCTTTATTCTTACTGTATTCCCCAGTGCCTAAAACAGTGCCTGGCACATATAGGTGCCCACTATGTATTTGTTGAATTAATATAATGAGTATGCCAGGGATCCGCAAAGTCAGATGTAAAGGAATAAAGAGGGCCTGTGTTGTAAACAATATCCATGTTTGGTGTAAGTGCTGACCACTTGGCAAACTAGTGAGTGTCTTTCTCAAAGGGGTGGGCTCCTCAGCTCCAGCTGAGTACAGCTGTGTGTGAATAAGGGCTGACCATTGCCAGATCTTCTATTTGTTCAAAAAAGCAAGAAATCTCGATTTTAACATACAATCTCTTGACTTTCAAATTGCCTGTTTTTAAACAATAAAGGCTTATTTGCTTATGTAACTGGAATGCCCAGGGTGTAGGATGGTTTTGAAGCTTAGTTTGACCCAGGAGCCCAGTGGTTAGATTAAGGATTCCATCTCTCTCTGCTCTGCCCTGCTCTCCATACTGTTGGATATCTCAAGTCTAATTCCTCTTGTGGTTGAAGGATGACTGGCACTAGTAATGGGCAGAGCCTGCTACCATCCAGCAGAAGTCTTTGAGCTTCCTCTGAACTAACTGTGTGGCCAAGAATATGTTATACATGTACTGACTGGTTAAGGTCTGGGTTCCCTCAGGTAATCCCTGTGGCAAGGGGAATACTACCTGGGAGTGGGGGTCAGTCCCATGCAAAGCATGTGTCCTCTTCAGGAGGAGCAGGCAGCTAAGGATACAACCATGTGCTCACTGCAGAGACAAACACATGTCTGAACTACCAGTTTGACTTCTGGTAACCCATGGAAGAGTTCAACAGTTCCCCATTTAGTATATGTGGCTATGTGCATTAAGCAGCGTACTACTAGGTGCTGCGAGAATGCCTGTTCTTAAGCATTGTATTTAAATCCACATCTTTAGCACAATGTATAGTGATGTAAGTGGCATATGCACTCCCTAGAGAGGCACTGGATTGGGCCACCTGTTTGAGAGAGGTGCCATAACACTGGCAAGGCCTAAGGATTACATATGGCCTATGTATCGTATGTGGTAGAAGCAATGTCTGAACCACATGCAGTTCAACTAATGACATTTACAACTTAACTCAGTTGAACCTATTAAATTCAGTCTGAATTTTGTTTTGATTCGTTGGTAACAGATTGGCATCTCTGACTGTATTTAGAAGCCTAGCTTGGAGCTCTACCCTGGGTAATGGGAGTTTACTTTTATCTGTGCTTCTTCCGTACTGTCTCCTTTATTTTAATCTTGGAATATTATTATCAGATTAATAAAATATCTGTAAAATATTAGGTACTATTTACATATTTCTCTAGAATGCTTTTTCTCTCCCAAGGTGATATTAAAGAACTCACTTTTTTTTTTTTCATTGTTTCGCCACAGTCCCCACAAAATTAGGGGCTGCCTTTCTTGAGATTGAAGATTAGAATAGACAACTAGGCTGACTTTTAAAATGATTTGGGGTGGGGGAAAGAGTGATTTGGGGGATTATGAGAAAAGAGGCAGAGATATAAGGGAAATGTTGTCAGATTCTAAAATGCCCCTTTATTTTTCTTGTTTACTTTTTAAAAGGTGACTCAGGCTGCTCTAGAAAAGTGATTCCCAAGGACTTACTCTACTGAATCAGAATCTCTTGGTATAGGGCCTGGGTTGGTTTGTTTGTGTTTTAAACATCTTCCTCTCTTGATTCTGACGTTCTAGTTCCCTTCTATTGTATTACTTCACGAGCCTATAAACATGGATGCTTTCTACGTATTTGGTTTTTCCTATATGTTTTGGGCAGGTGTTTGCGAGTAAACCCAAAAGGGCTAGATGAAGAAAGCAAAGATTACCTGTCACTTTACCTGTTATTGGTCAGCTGTCCAAAGAGTGAAGTTCGGGCAAAATTCAAATTCTCTATCCTGAATGCCAAGGGAGAAGAAACCAAAGCTATGGGTAAATGTTCTCTTCCTTGTTCGAATCTTCATTTACACATTCAGCAACTTTACACACTGGCAAGCTGTGAATCTGATCTGGTTTCGTGAGTAACCCTAAACATGGCTTTGTTTTTCACCCAGAGAGTCAGCGGGCATATAGGTTTGTGCAAGGCAAAGACTGGGGATTCAAAAAATTCATCCGCAGAGATTTTCTCCTGGATGAAGCCAACGGGCTTCTCCCTGATGACAAGCTTACGCTCTTCTGTGAGGTGAGTCCTTCTACCCCGCTGTGAGATGAGCACTGCCCAGGCCTAATGGGTTGTGCTGGACGTAAGTGTATTGGATCAGGGATGGAGAGGGAGAAAAGCTCCCAAGTGGAGAGGTGCTGCACGAACGTTATTGATGTGATTGATTGAAAATGGTACCATGGTTTCAAGGTTGTTGGGCATGTCAGCGTTCCACTTGCTCCTGTTCTCAAAAACAACGATTATGCGCTGTCTTGGTATGTATGATTTTTGAGTTTCTTGGGTTAGGATTCTGGCTTTTTTTTCATTGCAGGGTTTTTTCAGATAGCATTTGTAAGGACTGTCACTTCAAGCTGAGGAGAATGGCTAGCAATTAGATACGTGTATTCATTCCTTAAACTTTCTGGCTTCTACTTGAGTATGAAGTTCACATATGTTTGAATATAAATCACTTTTCTTTTCTGCTCATTGAACTAGATGACTTAACCAGGAGTTGAATGTCTCTGGTTTGTCTTGCTAGACTAATTGTGAAATTGGAAGATGAGAACCTTTTTTCTAGAGTGGAGGTATGTAAAGCTCTCTAACTCAAAGTTAGCTGAGTGTTATCTGGAGTCCATTAGGAGAGTCCTCTCGCCAGCAACCTAAGAGCCTTTGTCAGGTTTATAGGAGAAGCCGTGAAGTCAAATTCCCAAACCGAGAGTGAGCTGAAAAGTGGTTTCTTTAATGAGTATATACTAATAAATCATTTCATGCTATTAATACATTTATAAATAACTCATAAGCTCACAGTGTAATAATTGAATAAAACCTCCAGTCAGCTGAGATGTGTTTCCTATACATTGTATGATCAAGGAACTACTTCCTGAGCAGCACTACTTGACGAGAATGACCACTGTATTTTCATGAGGAGGGTGCAGGCATGTTCTGTAGCTACCAGTGTGCTGTCAAATGATAGGCTTACACTGTGAGTTAATGACAGTTCCAAAGGTGTATCAGCACCTGTGCAGCAAGCGACAGTTCCAGAGGCCTTTCAGCACCTGTGCAGCCAGGAAGGGTGTCCCTTAGGAATCTTGCCCTTTTGCAGAAAAGGCCTGGCCAGCAGTAGCTGGCTTCTTTTCTGAGCCACAGCTCATTGAATAGTCCCACAAAATAGTTCCTATTGGTTAGGAAATTTTAGAGGTATATAGTGTATTAAAATACCACACTGAATACATAAAATGCAGTTTGCATAGTAGCTACCGTCTCTCCTTTTTAATTGCTAAATAAAAGGACATACTGGGCCGGCCGAGTGGCGCGTTGGTTAGGAGCTGGCTTGGGACGCCAGAGAGCCCCGGTTCGGATCCCACATATGAGGGCCAGTGACACTGCCCTCCACAGCTAAGATGCTGAACAACAGCTCAGCCTGGAGCTGGGCTGCCGTGAGTCGCCGGCGACGGCGTAGGCTGCAGCCCCTGTGGCAGTGGGTTGCCATGGGCTACCGTATGTAACCAGCAGCCAGCGTGAGCGGCCAGCAGCCGCAGTGAGTGGCCGTCCAGCAGCCCGCGACTGATGTGCCTCGCCCGGGGATGTGCAATGATGGTGCCAACTTGGGCCAGTGAAGCAACGTCCTCCACAACTAGATTGAAGAACAAAAAACAACAGCAACTTGTCTGTTCCCCTTCCCCCAATTCCCCAATAAAAATCTTTAAAAAAAAAAAAAAAGACCTAAATTTCAGAAAAATTTTAAAATAGTGGAAAATTCTAACTTCTGTTGGAAACGAAAGCTAATCTTTGAACTATTCTCTGAAGAAAGAGTATCTCCTCTAAATATTGCATCTGGTGTTTTAGGCAATGCCATAGCCTTTATTGCAGCAATTTTCAGGTCCACAGTAGACCCAGCCCTTTCACATAAGCTCCCCTCTTTCCCCCAATCTGCTCCAACCCCTGAACTGACATTCTTGATTTGGAAACCAATTGTTCTGCCCTCACTTGGCAATCTCATCCTGTGATTAAGTCCAAGGCACTCTCTCCTGCTTTGCTTCCCCGTATGAAATTCTCTTAGGAGAAATCCTGTGGTTAAGTTTAGATTTGCCTTACTGACTTAGAAGGGAAGTGAGATGACACTTTGGAAATGAGGAGATGTTGAACAGGGAAACGTCTGCTGGGTTCTGCTGATGCCATCGGTTTCTTACCATCGGACCAGGTACGCCATCTGTTCCTCTCACACTTTTCTGTTGGCCACAGGTGCTGAGTGTTGCTTCTCATACTTGGGCTTGTGCCTAGTGAGACTCGTTTCTATTCCAGAGCCCTCGGTGGACTTAGTAGCATTCAGCATTGCAAGACGGTTGCGTGGGGGTGTGTGTTGGATGTGTGGGTTTTAAAAATGTCTGCAGCTCATCTAAGTTCTTAGCGCTTTACAAAGCTAGATCATTCTTTGGTGCAAAGTCTATCCCTTTGACATGTTGCTCCCTTTTATCAATGGAATATTTATAAACAAGTTTATTTTGGTTCATATTTATGTTTTATTTATTATTGGTTTAGTTAGTTTTTATTATTATTGTTATTATTATTATTTTATTATTTAGAGGCTTCTATGAAGTTGATGTCCACGTACAAATTTAGATTATGAATACTCCACTGCTCCATTCCACACCCAGCCTTTGGCCTAGACACTTCTGTCCTGCTGTGATGTAATAAGTATAGTTATTTCATGAATTCTTTTTTCTTTTTTTGGATGTTCCCAGAGGCCACAAGAGGGAATCCTAAGGTGCAGAACTGAGAATCACCCATTTAAGTGTTTGGGCTTTGTTTTGGTGGTATTACTGTTAATGCATATTTACATGATATTAGATTGCAGACTCTGAATATGCCAAATGGGTGGTCTTGTTTGTAATGTACCACACTGAGTTCACTTGCAATTTTCAGTGATATTTTTGTCTGTTGGGAAATCTGGCAATTCTTCCAAGTTGATATTGCTTACTTAATGTATTTGGAAGCATTTTCAAAGCATTCCCTGAATTGCCTGTTATCACAATCCCTTGAGTTAGGTTAGTTCTGTTATCTGCATTTCATGTTACTGGGTAGAGAAGCAGTACCTAGCGAGGTCAGGTAATTTTTTCCTAACGTGCAGCAAATTAGTGTCAGGGCCATGTCAGCTCTCTATTTCCCACCTCTAGTCTGCTGTGCTACACCAAGTGGAGCTGAATGCCATTCACCCAGGGAAACATGGGCTCTACCAAGTTTTCTTAATGGACAGTGTTTATTTTGGTATTGAAACGGAGAATCATGAAATCTTTACACTTTTAATTTTCTCTTTAATAATGTGGACCACAGAAAATCTACATGAAATGTTTCAGTTTCTGTTGACCCTTCTCTCCATCTATTTATATTGAAAACAAGTAGCTGTTCGCAATCAAGATGCATATATCCCACCTTCGTTGTATGCCTTTGACATGTAGAAGACCCCAGTGCTTCTTTGTAATGTTGCATTTAAAGTTGAAATATGAAATTCCATAGGTAGGAAATATGGAAGACCTAGGCCCCAGTTAACTCTTAAAACATTCCTTTCCCTTCAAATGTAGAATATCCCTTCAAAGCCAGATTTTAAATATGTGAGCCTATTCATGTTATTCCTTTTCATCGTTTTATTAGTGGATTATTTGGATATATTAGTTGAACTGTATGAAAATGCCAATACTTGATTGTTCTTGACCTACAAAAGTGGTGATTTAATATGTAACCTTATTATTATAGGTTATAAAACATGATACTGTAGTAAAAACCTACAACCCAACCCCACAACATCACCAGTAACTTGGAACTAACCTGCATATGTTTCTCCCGTATCCTTTAGACTTGTCTCCCCACTCAGAAGATGATATTATAAATAGCTGTTTTGAATTATATGGTATCATTTCCTTGTTTATTTGTATGCCTGAAAAATGTATCATTTAGGTTTGTTGGTTTCCAGCTTTATAAAAATGCTGTGAGAATGTATGGCGTCATCTAGGACGTGCTCTTTTCACATTATGTTCTAAAATTTACTTATATTGTGGATGTAACTATAGTTCATTCATTTTTAGTGCTGAATAATAGTCTGTTATATGAGTATACAACAGTTTATTCATTCTCTTATTGATGGACATTTAGATTGTTGCACGTTTTTTGATTAGAGATAGTGCTGCAGCTATAAACAACCTATATGCAGTCTTATTTTTTTCTCAATTGTTTTAATTATATAGAAGTTAAATATATTTCCATTGGTTTTATTTTGACTTTTTATGTTTAGATAAAGTGTACAGTTGACACAATCTTTAGTCTTTTATGAAATTTCCTTTTTTAAGAAAAGGAATTGACTTTAAGAGTGAGGCCCTTTTACAACTTGAAATTTAGAGGGTTACACAGCCTTCCTGAGACATTTTCATGCAGTCATTTATAAGACAGATGCCATAAATGTCACAGTCACGTCATCTTCGCAGCTGTAATTCTGAATGAGTCTCCATAGTCAACTTTATAGGTATTAAAAAAAAATCTTTAGTTTTTTGCAGAATGGTTTCATTTTAGCATCATCATTTGCAGAGGAAAACAATTCCTTTCTAAGTTAAAAGTTTGGACTCTGAAGACTCATTTGTGAATGCCATTTAAAATTTATTTTTAATTAAGCGTATTTAATGTTGGTAAGAGGTGCCAGACATTCAGAGCTCTAGAGACTCCAGGCATCCATATATCTACAGAACAAGTCTGGCTCCGACAGTAAAGGTACATTCTCCTTCCTGCTGTGTTCCTTTCTGTGTCTGGAGAGAGGAATTGTCCCAGCGAGAGTAGACATAGTCTTTGGGTCTCACTCATTCATTACAAAGCATGCATCTAACCAGCAAAGGGTCTACTGGTAACCGTAGCTTGAAATTCACCTTATTTCTTGCCAATTCATTTTACCCAGTCTATAAATTGTCATCAAGTGTTAATGACTTTGGGCTCTTGTCAGCCTGGTTTAATTCAAGCTTAGGAACACAGTGCCAAAACATTCTCCATTCTGTTCTCTGGCCATCCCAAGAGATTCCTTTCTCTATGAGGAAGTTGGATTTAATTGGTCTTTTCCCTTTTTATTTTTGTTTTAATTTAATTCAATCAGCTATATTTTGAAGCTATAACTGGAAACAGACAACTTCTACTTTTGGTATTAATATATCAAAGAAGTGAGGGTGTTAATTTGAGTGAGTGGCTGAACAAAATTAGAGATCTTACACAGGACAAGAGAGACTCTCTGTGGGGTGGTTTTTGCTGGGTCTTGGGCTATTAAAATAATGTTATAATCTGGCTGTGATAAATGTCCTGCTAATGCTAAGCACATTCATAATTGATTAACTTGGCTGCTTCATTGCTCAAGACTATAACGGCTTGTTTTAAACAAATGAATACATTTCTTGACCTGATAGTAAATATCTGACTTCTGCACAGAAGGGACCACGGGTCATTTGGATGGGGCATTAACTTTGCCTCAGGGATTATGACTGCATTTAAGGGATGACTTGCATCATGAAGGTTAAAAGAAATATGGATCATTTAGGATGTGCCTATGCTGTCTTTAACACCTAACTTGTAGGACTAGCAAGAGGAGGGAGCTGATTCTCGTTTTGTGAATTCTGCTTTGATTTTAACATTTCTAACCTAATATGATGTAGGAGATGAAGCATAGCAATGGTTGTAGGCAGAAGACTGATCTGCAGAGTCTCATCTTCAGTTTGGTAACTTAGATTTATTTTATAATGTGATATGATTTATAAATCCTTGTATTTGGCATCCTAACCAGTTTATCTGACTTTCACTGACCCATCTAGAAGTTGGCTTGGTTTTATCTAGGCTGAACTGTTAATTCATCTGGTTAAAGCTGCTGCTGAAGCCATAGTGGCAAGTTGCATCTCTCTTTAAACCTGCTGTCATCATTCTGTTCCAAAACTATAAGTGCTTGTCTAGCTGGAACCAGCCATCTTGTATGTCATTGTCACAAATGACTGAGTAAGTGGGTAAATGGTGTGGGATACCCACCCAGTTATCACTGCCGGAAAGATCTTCCAGCCCAGTCCTCTTCGTTAAACTAACATTTGTGAGGAAGTGCCAATTATTGACCAGGCCCTTATGGAAGCTGCATTTTATTTTCATGGTCCTGACCTAACTAAAATAAGTAAAGTGCTTTTTCCACTTCCTAGGTTTTTCTCTCTAGAGTTTAATTTAAATGGTAGTCTCTATAGGGGTTCTTTGTACTTAACCATTTGCTTAAGGCAGAATAAGGTAAATATTTGAGGTTTAACATTGGTTTCTGTCAGTTCTTTTCCCCCTGGTGGCTTTGCCCAGGTTTTCAGGGCAGGGGAAGCGGAGCTTATTAGAAGTTGGAGGGGAAGATGTGTGGGGCCCTCACCCCATCATCCTGAGGTGGTGTAGAATAAGTATGAGTGATAGATTGTAAACTACCTGATCCAGAGGATAAAGTCTTGGTTTGTGGAGGAGGTGGTTTCAAGAAAGGATGACTGAGAGGACCCAAATGTACTATAGAAATGAGGTAAAAGTCATTTCCTGCTGGGAAGAAAATCCCTGGAAACAAAGGTTTGGACTGTGTTTCTTTGTCTTTCACAGGTGAGTGTGGTGCAAGATTCTGTCAACATTTCTGGTCAGAATACCATGAATATGGTGAAGGTTCCCGAGTGCCGGTTGGCCGATGAGTTAGGAGGACTGTGGGAGAATTCCCGGTTCACAGACTGTTGTTTGTGTGTTGCTGGCCAGGAATTCCAGGCTCACAAAGCTATTTTAGCAGGTTGGTATTTATTCACGGGTAGCGTTAGTTTTGGTGAAACAAAGAAAAACAGTGGCTGCATAATCACCTTTTGAATACCTTCAACCCTTTGAACTAGTGCAAAAAAACCCTAAATATATTTTTTATATTGTGGTGACATTAGTTGTCATAACCAAAAAGGCTACTACTCTCCATCAAAATGGTGTTTCTGTTTTTCCACTCTGTAGTGGACGTAAGCCACCATTTTCAAGGAATAGATGATATGTTTATTGAATGCCTTCCCACCTAGAGAGTAGATGTCAAACCACTGGTTAAAAGCAGGTATTAGTCCCTAGAAAGGGGCATAGGATGTGACAGAGAAGGTTCTGGACTCAGGACTAAACCACCATCTAGCTAAGTCCTAGCCCTGGGAGTGTTAGCCCTCTCTTCCATACAAACATAGTGACATGGAGGATTGGGTCTTGTTCTAATCATAGGCCCATTGTCTTTAAGACCAGAAAGCCTGACACAGAGGAGGAACTAATAAGGCAGGACTGGCCTTGCCGTAATCACATGAGAGCATAGCAGTCAGCCACAAACTCCTATTCAGACCATAAGACGCATAAAAGGAAATCGCATGAAGCTTCAGGCAATAGATTTCTTAGCAAGCCCCTCAAGCTCTGTTGTTCTAAGATAAACACCTGGCAAAACCTCAATCTGGCTCACTCTAACCACCTTCCTGTTCCCTCCCTCAACTAGATTTTACTGAGTATTGCTAAAGGAAGTCATTAGCTCTTAGGTCGCCATACTCAGGCCATCCACACACTCTTTCAGCAATTAGCTCCCTTTCGTTTTCTCAGCAATAGGTACTTCAAACCCTTACCACTCTCCTTTAATCTCCAGCTCCCAAAAGATGACCTTGCCATTCCGTCCAAGAGAAAATTGAAGCCCTCCTTCGCTCAGCTCTCGCCTCTCCCCATACCTGCCTTCTCAGTGGAGGGGGTGTTCTTCCCTGTGTCCAAAGCAGACTGTACTTTCGACTTCTGTTTCATATCCTCTGCTGCCTTCTCAGAAGCCTTACCCTGCCAGTTACACCCTTGTTATCTGCTATCTTCATCTCTCCTTCTCCTGTTGCCTGTTTACCCTCAGCCTGTAAGCAGGCTCAAGCTTCTCCCTCTAATTATTCTCTCTCTCTGTCTCTCTCTCTCTCTCTCTGTCTTTTTTTTCAGAGCTAAGTTTCTTAAGTTAGCATAGTCACTGTCTCTACATCTTTCCTCCTACTTATCCTCAGTTCACCTCTTTGCAGTGAAAGCAATTTTCCCAGGTTCTGTGACCTGCTAGTTCCTGAATTTGAGGGACTCTTTACTTCATATATTATTTGCCTCCTTTCTCCAGGTGTTCTGCTGGTTCTCTGGCTACTTCTAATGGGTGGCCTTCTTCTCTACAGATCCATTTAAACATTGGTGTTCCCAAAGGGTCTGCCTCAGTTTTCTTTTCACTCTACTTAGTCTCTTCGAGTGATTTTATTTATTCTCATAGCATCAGCTCTGTCTATCCACTGAAGACCCTCTAAGCATATCACTGCTTTGGACTCTTCCTTTGTTATTAAAAGCACTAGTTTAGTCTTCAGCTTCTGTTTAGTAGCTTTTAGCCCATAACCCTTCTGAGATAAGAACAATGAGAATTACTATCCTTTGGAATAGATTAAAATATCTATTTTAATCTCAGAGGGTTAAGTGATTTGCTCAGAGGGTTAAGTGATTTTCCCAAGATTCTGTGGTTAGAAATGGCAGATCTAAAAGTGGTACTTTCTGACATAAACAGGTCAAAGTTCTAGTTGCTTGTTAGCTCAGAGTCCTACTATTTATTCCATCTGTTCTTCCTCTCTTAGGTAGAGATTAGTAGCCTCAACTTTCACCCAAATCCCTGATTTATTATTGGACAACAAGATAAAATTTGAGTTCTTTAGCCATGTTTTTACTTTTGTGGTTGAAATTAAGTTACTTATTATTTATAGTGTTCATTAGACTAGAATTGGGCATGGCTTAGAACACCATTTGTCAACCTTTTTCCATTATACCCATCCCTAAGGAAAAAAAAATTAATTTAAATGCTCTCTAATGAGAGACATTAAATACTAAGGAATCAATTTTGTTAGGTAAGATTGAGCTTTGAAAGGCCAGAAATGATTGTATGTCTGAGATGTTTTTCACCTCTTAGGGGCATTGTCATCTCTGTTGAGAATACATGGCTTAGAGGCATAGACAACCTGCCGTAAGCAAACATGACTTCACCTAGTTAGTGGATGCCACTGAGCCCCGCTCTTGACCTCCTTGCTGTGTTGTCCCTGGAAGTGGGGAAAGTAGGTGTCATTGTTCCAGGCAAAACTCTAGGTATTAGGACATTTTGCTTAGCTCATGAGGGACCTTCCATTTGAACCCCCAAATCTACCTGGAGGATATCATTGTTATCCAACATAGGTACTTTGGGTAATTTCCTTGAAATATAAATGGTTGGAATGGAGCTAATAAGAAAGTATTTCCCCTATTTATTATAATTATTCACTTATTGGTATAAGAAGAAAAGAATCGCATAATTCTGGTATAATCTGAGGCTAAGACCCTTTCCTATGCCAATGGGACAGGAAAGAAAAAGATCTCTTCTTCATAACAGAAGAACCAAGATATTTTAATGTGATAACCACATCTGTCTGTTTCCCTTTGTAGCTCGTTCTCCAGTTTTTAGTGCCATGTTTGAACATGAAATGGAGGAGAGCAAAAAGGTATGTAACAGGATGAAGATAAGTCTTTTTAGCTATGTGACTAGACTCAGATGATTTTTCCAATTTGGCAGCAGATTTATTCTCCTAATTATTTTTTCTTATTGTGTTATTAAAATGGAGTAAAAAATTCCCTGAACAGACACTTGCTGAGAGCAGAAAGAGGTAGTCCAGAAGGATTCTGGGTAAAGCAGACTCACTCTGTCCCAGGCAGATCATCTAAACAGTTTTGAGTGAGGATTTTAGACATGTGTTTCTACTCAAGAAAAGAAAGGTGCAAAATGAAAGATAATAGTTGTCTTGCTGATGTATTTAAGAAAACAAAGGGTGGTACATATGACAAGAGAAAGGACTATTTATTTATAATCAAATAGGGCAAAGAGAAATTTTCCATTCATGTTAGGTTTGAAATGATACAAGCTTCTCTCTTCACCAGAGCTTAAAATCATGAAATTTGTTTAGGGATTTTGTTCTGTTGGAATGTTTCTCACTTTTGGTTTTTCTGACATAGAATCGGGTTGAAATCAATGACGTAGAGCCTGAAGTTTTTAAGGAAATGATGTGTTTCATTTACACGGGGAAGGCTCCGAACCTTGACAAAATGGCTGATGATTTGCTGGCTGCTGCTGACAAGGTGAGATAAGAATAGAAAAATAATCACAAGACTAGGAGTTTTGTGACCTCTTGAATTTCATGACTGGGCTTCTATGCTGCATTGTAGGTCAGGTGAGCATATCTTAGTTTGGCTGGGACAGTCCTGCTTTATACTTGTGTTCCAACACAATTATTGATAGCACCCTTTTGATTTTCAGAAGTATCATGCTTTGAATGGTAAATTATATATGGTCACTCTACCTATGGAAGAGAAGGATAAGTTTGCTGTTTACCTCTCTTTTCTTCCCCATCTCAAACTTAACCACAGTGATATTAAAGACTCAAAGAACTAACATTTGGATTTGTAAATTAGCTTTATAATTTACAAAATGTTCTTGAGTTCATTAAGTTTTATTTAAACTTTGTCAATAAGAGAGTAATCTTTTACCCAGTGTCTTGGTTGGAATTTTTAAATTTCCCCTAAGTAGTTACTGAAATATATACCATATTCAACATTATAAGGTGATTAATAGTTCTGTGGGAAAAAAGAGATACTACTACAGTAAGTATATACTTTGATTGTAAGATACATTTTGATTTGAGAAATGTTAAAGTGTGAAAATAAAAGTGTGGATCTTAGAATCAAGGAGATACGGTGATTCCCTGAAACAACAGGCCAGTGATTCCCAAGAAAGTTTTGGGGGAAAAGGGTAATGAAGCAGTGAGTTTAACCATGTCATATGGGGGGTTTTGTGTGCTGCTATTTCACAGCAGGACTTCTCAGAGCCTTTAAAATGTTAATGTGCACTGTGAGTTTTCTAAAAGGGAATAGATAGACAGGATTTCTCCAGATTAGTTAACCCAGGAATCCTTTTCCTCAAGGATTACCCCAAGGATTAGTATTCCCCAAAACATACTTTGGGAAACTGACTTTCATTGTGTAGATACATCAGAGAGAGCTCAGTGACCTGTCCTCCAAGGCCCTGTGGTCTGAGAAAACACAATAGGGTGGGGGGTAGGAGTGTGTGTGTGTGTGTGTGTGTGTGTGTGTGTGTGTGTGTGTGTGTGTGTGTGTT
>NW_017731390.1:1676691-1720425 GCF_001890085.2 Hipposideros armiger
GTGAGAAAGGTGTTCTCTGCTGAAAGTACCTCCTCTCCCTGTGTGATACTGCAGCACCCGTCTGAGGGCAAAGCTGGCTCTGACCTAAGAGCACTAGAGCTTTCCTTCCCAGGATTCGCTCATGAGAAGAGTCTCCTTCCACCTCCCTTTGTACCCTTGAGGACAGAGGAAAGTGCCTGTGTTTACAGTGGAGCTTTTATCTTTATTGATCAGCCTTTTGGAGTGTTTGTAGAGGATAAGGCATGTAAACCCAATCAATGCTACTGATGAAAAGGATTGAATACTAGCTGTATCCTTCTTATCACCTTTCAAGACTTCATTAGTACAATTAAGCAATGCGAGCATACCACACCCTTCCAATCCAGCTCAGTTCTGACCAGAGGAAAGTTGCTCTCAGTGGAGACTTAAGAAAATATTTACTGTGAGCTCTGGGGAAGTTGAAGAGACAGTCCAATGCCTGGTTTTTATAAACATGAATTTATAATGATTCTGCCTCATCTGCCCTCTGATTTTCAGTGAAGCATTCATTTGTGCTTTTGCATCAGGCATTTATCCCCCTCATCCTCTAGTTCCCATAAGGATGAATAGTATTGAAAGACCCACTTTTTAGACAGAAATACTGAGGCTCAGAGTTGTATATTGTCAGAGTCAGAGTCAGACATCTGTTTCCCTGGGTTTTCAGAGAACCTATTGTAAGTGCACAGAGCGTGGGGATCAGCCTGCACTGACATTCCAAGCGTGGTATTTTCAGTACAGGGTGTTAATTCATGGTTTTAAAAGATACAGCAATTGAAACACAGCAGTGCTTTAAATTTATGAATGAGAAGTAACTGAAGGGTGTGTTTTCAAATTCCATTCAGAATTTCCCATGAGACAGCCTTAGCTCCAAGCTGATTTGAAAACATTTTTACCTTTATACCTCCTTGTGAGCTTCAGGAAAACAGAATAAGAAATCTTTCATGGAAGGATCTAAACATCTAGAATTTACCCAAAAGGCTGAAATAGCTTCTTCTGAGCTTTCCCAGTCTCCTGGGGACATGTGTAATTAGACCAAAAACAAAACAAAACACGTTGGCCAGGCCTGGGAGACACAGTTTCAATCTCTCGGGTAAGTACTGCCATTAGGCAGGTTTGTCAGAAGCATAATTAAGAAAAAAAACTTTGTCCCCCAAGGGATAAGAATGGCTACTTTTGTCTAATTATGCAGTAGGGATCAGAGCTATTCACAGTAAAAGTCCTTTTAAAAGAATGTATTGAGAAAGGATAAGAGGAATATTCTGTGCAGCACTGTATAAAAACTGAACATTTACTCAACCTTTTCCAGCCTTTTAAAACAAAAACCTAATTTCTTGCTTGTCTAGTGTCATTTCTGTTTTCCATGGAAACTGCTTTCCAGTTGCTCAAATGTAAAAAATTAAAGCTGCACCAAAACCAATAAAACTCTCTTTTTTGCTGCAGGAGATCACAGTGCCAGCAGATATGCCTCCTCACCCAGAATTCATAAAAATAAAATTGTCCTGGTTTGATTGCCATGATTCAGCCTGGAGGAATATTGTGTCATTGAATTTTGAGGCCCTCAAAACGGGACCTATATAGAGGCTGTGGATACCTCAAAGCTAACCATTTTCCTGTGAACTGATTAATGGCATTTATTTTGTGCCTTTTATACCTTCCTCCTCCTCATCCCTGAAGTTCCATAATCTCCTATTTGAGAGACAGGAGTACAGTTGCATCAAAACAAATCAACTAGACCAAATATGCCCAATATCAACCTCGACCTTCATTTCCAAAATATTTATCCCTTTACTTGGAAAAGAGGAAGTTTTTAGACTGAAAGTGGATCCAGGGTCTCTGTTGCTTTGTTCTTCTACCCTGCGAGTCTTAACCTCAACCCCAATAAAATAGGACTCCATTCATCCTTTTCTATTTAAAAGGAGGCCTTTGGCTGACTCTCATTCAGGAACAACTAGTGGCAGAGATGCTGGTGAAAGTCACCACAGGACTCCTTTTCACAGCTTGATGGGCCAGTCGGGATACCCTGCCAGGCTAGTGACAATGCTTAAGTAGAGAGGACTGTGCTTCACCCTAGTCTGGCTCTAACTGAAAGGATTGCAGAAATTTAAAATGGAATGTCCCTGATGACTTGAAGCAGAGTAATGCCTCATTGTGAGGGTAGGTGGTGATGGTCTAAGAAACACTTTAATCATAGCCAGGGCAGGGTAAACTTGAGGATGTGGGTCTACTCCATAATTGCCTTGTTTCTAATAAATAGACTTTATAACTTGAATGGCAGCTGCGCCAGTTATTTTAACTGTCTCCATTTCAGCCTTTGGAGTATGGTTATGTTTTATAATTGCAGTAGTCGCCTTCTCATGGTCTCTGCAGTTTTGTTCGGGTATCCAGTTACGTGATGGTACAGCTGCAGAAAACAGCCTCCGTGGCAGCCAGCTCAGAGCCGTTCCTGCTCTGACAGCGGTGCTTGTGTTTTACAGTATGCCCTGGAGCGTTTAAAGGTCATGTGTGAGGATGCCCTCTGCAGTAACCTCTCCGTGGAGAACGCCGCAGAAATTCTCATCCTAGCTGACCTCCACAGCGCAGATCAGTTGAAAACTCAGGCAGTGGATTTCATCAACTAGTGAGTTGGCATCTTCAAAGTTCTTCTTTCAGGACAGCTGGGATAGCTAGAGAAATAAGAAAGACTTTGAATTAGTGAGTAAAATAAACAAGAAGCTTCATTAACCTTTTAGTAGTAAGTACCGAGTTTTCATCTTTCCCTTCAGCTTGACAGTGTGGAAGATGGTTTTGCCTTCATGGGTCTAATTTGACTAGTGAGTTAGGGGTTGGACTTCCTTGTATTGATCAGAATTGATGAAAATGATAACTTGCTGGCCTGAAAAAGCTGTGTTCCCCAAATGATAGCATCTTCACTTCACATTCACTGGCTTCATAAAAGACATGTAGATCTCTAGGAGAACGGAAGTATGTTTTCTGTGGTCCATTGTGGAATGGGGAAAAGAGAAGGGGTCATGAGTAGATGGGGTTATTAAAAACTGAGAAAGCAATGTTCATTCCAGTAGATCTGTTCCTCTGTCCTAAATGGCAAATAAACTGGCCGCATTACTTTCTGAAATAATTCTCAGTGGAGCATGACGGGGAGCACAAGTTGGGAATAAAACCCAAGGAAGAGAAGCAGGCCGTATAAAGCCCTCACAACAGCAGTTCTGGGGTGAGACGGTCTAAGAAGTTGCCAGCAGCTGAGTGAACATTGTTCAACACGGAAAATGCCCCCAAATAGGAAACAGCGTCCTCTAAGTCAGCCTGTGAGGTTGGTTCAAAGGAGTTACCGATTGAGGCAAAAGAGGAGGGCAGAGGACACTGAATGTTGGTCCTAGTGAGCGCTCACTCTGTGCTGGGCGCTTGCTGGGTGCTTTTTAGATGTAACCACTCAGTGAAGTGTGGTTGTTATTGATAATCAAATGGGTCCCAGGCTATGATCTGCTCTGTGGTTACAGGACTAGTAAATGGCAAAGCCAGTTGGAAGCTTAGAGCTCTCTCCTCACTAGCATCAGCAGTGACTATAAAGAGCATTAACAGTGTAGAGAAGAGCCTGAGGAACAAACACTTCACCTTTTGTAGTTGAGAGTATAGTGGCTCCAAGTCCTGGTTATTGGAGCTAACAACAGCCACAACCTGCTCACCTGTCTGCACTTTGTCTAACAAGTGAATTCTCGTGCATGTTAAGGGTTCCGTCTGAGTGTCTCTTGCATTGACACCCTTTACAGCAAACTCTGGGAATTGAGGCTCTCTAGGTGGCTGTTTAATCCACCCTTCACTCACTCCTTTGGTAACTAACCCACCTTTCCGTGTTTCTCCTAGCCATGCTTCGGATGTGTTGGAGACCTCTGGGTGGAAGTCAATGGTGGTATCACATCCCCACTTGGTGGCTGAGGCGTACCGCTCCCTGGCCTCAGCACAGTGCCCTTTTCTGGGCCCCCCACGGAAGCGCCTGAAGCAGTCCTAAGACCCTGCCTGTTGTAAGACTCCGTTTATTTTCTAGAAGCAGCACCACCGTTGCTGCCACTGACCACCAGGTAGACAGCGCAATCTGTGGAGCTTTTACTCTGCTGAGGGGGAAAAAGACTGGATCATGGCCCAGACTTTTAAAACAGCACTAAATGAACTTGGGGGGAGTGGGGGGAGGGAAGGGCCGGGGACTCGGGGCTGTTCAACCTAATGAAAACCCTGTTGCTGCGTCACTGTGTTCCCTTTGGCCTGGCAGAGTTTGATCCTGTGGGGATTCCGTTTAGGCTCTGGCCCTGAGGACACCCCAGCAGTGGTACTTCGCAGAAATGTATCTGCATCTGACTGAGCAGAACCACATCGTCAGGTGCCTGGAGCAAAAAGGCAAAAAACAAACAAAAAAAAGGACATTTAGTTTTAAGAGAAGGGAAAAGAAAAGGAAAGAAGAAAGGATTTTTGCAGAATTTCTCAAAAATCAGTTTGTGGATTCTAGTAGTATTTATGTTGAGAGAAATTTCAGTCCATCAACTGTGCTAAAACTTGGATATTTGTGAAAACTCACCACCACCATACAAGTATCAGAAGAGCTCTCTTGTTGTTAGCACTTACTGTTTGCAAGAACAGAATATATCCTTTTATCCCTTTATGAAAAATGACAAGTGAAGGCGAAAGCGGAAGGATCTTATTTGATCAGGAAGATGAGTGTTCTGATGTGGCTTTTGCAGAAAATCTTTATTGGTGTTGAAAACTGGAAAAAAATAATTCACCCAGAATTCATACTGTCTTGACAAGAACTATGGTTCTCTGTTTTTAGATATTGTGGAAAATGTTTTTTGGCATTTTTCTCTGATTTTACTCCCCCCGCCTTTTCTAAAAAAAACAAAGCAAAAAGAAGAGAAAAGAAAGGAAATTTTATTATTAATGCTGTGTGAAGAAAACCCCAGCCCCGATTGCTCAGCTGTTCGTACCTGACTTGCCGCCTGCATAGGAGCCAGTCCTGTTCCTTCCAATTCGCCCCTCTTCCTACAGGGGTGAACTTCCAAATGTTAATTGTTTTTTTTTCTTTTTGAAAATATAAATGATGACTATTTTGTACTGTGTTGTATCTTTGGTCTTTTGTTTCATTCACCTGGCTTGTCTTTTGGGTCAGAGTTCCTTAAGGGATTTTGAAGACCTAGTTCGACCTTGCAACTTGCAGAGATAATGTTTGCAGTGTCTAAGCGGTGGGGATTTACTGCATCTCCCTAATCTCGAGTTTCCTTGTGAGCCAGCAGCTGCCAGTCACTTGTCCTCCTTGAGTATCTCCCAGTCTACACCCTACTGAGGGGTCAGGCTCCCACCTCTGCCAAGGCAAGTAATGGAAGTGGGCTTTCTACACCCTCCATGTTTTAAGACCTACTCTCCATCTCCCTTTTCCTAGTGAAATATAAAAAGATCAAGGGGCTATAACTGTGGAGATTAAATAAAGGGAAATTATTAACTCTGACTGGTTCTGTCACTGACTTGATGTGTTTTCAGAAAAGGTAGTGTCTGAATTCCCAGTGAGCTCATGAGAGTGCCCTGGGGCTCCCGTGCCTTCCTCATGGCAGTGGTGAACAGGACCGTGGGACACACTGGAAAATGCATTGGCCATCTGGCCAAGGTATGCGGTGTCTGACTTTCGATGCAGACTCCATGTATTTCCCAATATTCCAGTTTTCATTTATCTGGAATAGAGTAGATAAGACCTATTATCAATATAACCAAAGACAGGATTTGCTTATTAGAAACTGCTCTAGTGCACGTCTCGGTTTCCCCTTAGTGTCCCCTGTGTGAGGACGTGCCCAGTTCTCCCTGTTCTGGCTGCTGTCCCTGTGCCTCTTCTGTCCTCACTTTCTAGATCAGCACTGAGCTCCTGGGATCAGGGCCTACCCAGAGTCTCCCCTGCCCATATTGTGTCTCAAGTAACTGTATTTGCTTAGCAGTTCTGTTTTCAGCGAACCTTTCATACACAGCATCTCATTTAAACTTCCCAACAACTTGATGCATTTGGTAGGACAAGTGGTAAATAGCATCTTCCCATTTTATAGATGAGAAAAGTTCAAACCCAGCGCAGTCAAGTGGCATGCCTAGGATCACACGACTGTTGAGTGACAGACAGTTCTTCTAATGTAGCACCCTGGAAAGATTTGTCAGTCAGCAGAGGAAGTTCCTTTTCTGAAATGGTTAGGTATGAAATCTGAGGTAAAGCCGCCTTCCTGTGGGAATAGCAAGAGCCAAGCTCTGGAAAGCTGCCTCTGGCTTGCTCTTCAGAGGCTCCCGGAGAACAAAACAGGCTTCAGCTTGGCTTTCTTCCTCAGGCCCAGGAAGCTGTGGGTTAGGGGCCGATGGGTTCGGGGACTATGTCCTCAGGAGGGTAGCAGTCCTCGCGCTGAGCTTCTGGCGGGATGAAGGCCTCTTCTGGGATTGTCCAACATTTATGGAATTTCTAGTGTGGGCTTTACTATGGGTACAAAGCTGTTAGGATTTCAGGTACAGGTGAAGCTCCTCGATGCTCCTGTCATTATTATTTCTGGACGTGTTTGTTTTTGTTTAAATGATACAGTTGAAGCCATCTGGTTGTGACAACATCAGAGCCCCAGCATACTGTTCATAAACCTCCCATTGCCACCACCCCCTCCTTTAACTCCCCCACATCTGAAATTTAATTCACGTTAACTCCACAATCTGCGGCATGTGCTGTCACTGCAGAGATGTCTGTGCCAGCGGAACAGTTGGAGATTTCAATTCCACAAGGATATGGCTTATTTATCAAAACAATATTTTGGGCAAGTAGTTTCACAGAACCCTTGGAGTTGCTGTTTCAGGTTCAGATAGAGTATCTGGTGTCACTCTCCAATTCTCCTGCTCCCCAGTTGTCAGCCCCCCTGGATTTGACCATCCATGGAGAATTTTTCCCATTCCCTGTGGGGAGAGTAAACCTCTCTGTGTTGTTGTTAGGCATCTCCAACACCTATATGGGTTTTAGCAATTTAAGTACAAGATGCCTCTCTTACCGCTGGTAAGTCTGCTGACCTTTTAGGTCTTTTAAAGAGATGCCTCTTTTAAAAAAAAAAAAAAAAACTCCAGCCAGGGACATCAAGATCTTTTCTTAGTCCAAAAGAGCTCTAGCTTGACCACCACTCTGTGCATTTATTTATAAACCTGGTTTAAACCTATTGTGGGTTCTCCATATTGTGTGAGCCTGTGCAGAGGAAAAGAAACAGCTTGTATGTTTATGAGCAGACAGAACAACAGAGTGGGAGTTGAGCCGCGCTTTGAAACTGACTGTTGCTTTGTTCTGGCTCTTCTACTCCTATAAAAGAACAACTAAATTCCCCCAACATGACCGTATTGGATCCTTCGGTTTATCTTTGTCAAAGACAAATTATTGGCTGGAGCCCAATGTTATTTTCCACAACTAATTATCTTTTTAATCAGCCTGGCTCCCCTGTGTTTCCTTTATCGCATGACTTTTCACTGAACTCTGCCCTGCATCATTTAAATTCATTTCGGATGCTTTGCTGACTAATCTCACATTCAGGTGAGTATCGTTCGACTGCTCTTTATGTATGTGTATGCACAAGGCGGATGCGTTTTTCCCCTTTTAATTTCAGAGGTGACTGTGCCGCGTTGGGGCCTTTGACCTAATAGGTGGACACCTCATGGAGCTAGTGAGCAAGAAAGCAAATGTAGGACAATCCGTATTGGGGATAATGAGCTACGAAAACCAGGAGCGCTGACCTCCTGATGAGAGTGGAGACTTGAATGTTGTTGACTGATGGGGTCTTAGTGCCGCTAAGCCATTAGCGAGATGATCACTTCCCTTCTGTAAATCCTGTGACATCAGGAGTGGGAAGTGGCATCTGGAATACTGTTTGATTCTGATTCCTGCAACTCTAGGAAAAAACGAGTCATTTCAGACTGGAGGGAATGCAGTACAAGCAACAGAAATGATTAAGGAGTTAAAGGGGTTTGACTTTAGCGGAGAAACTATGAAGATAAAACATGGGTAAGTCGAGCATGGGAATAGAGCACCAGGCCCCGCGGTTTACTGACCTTACAGGTTTTGAATGCTTGCTGGCTTGTCTTGTGCAGCACCCATTCATCCCGATTGTATAGCTTGGTAAGGTTAGAATCTAACTTCCTCAAGGTCATTCAACCTGGCTTGGAGCCAAGAAACAACAGCAGGCAAAGGCATATAGCCTTGGGGCTGGGGCCCAAGGACCAAAAAGAAAGCCAAAAGCCCAGGAGTTTGCCTGGCAGTAAAGAGGACACACCTGCTCCTAACGCTCAGTTGAAGTGAGGAGAGCTTCAGCACCCCCCCTGCCCCCCCCCCGTCAAGACCCTTAAAGGTGAGCTCTTGGCAAACTAAAGGAAGAAGGGGGCCCCGACATAGCCCACGTCCTTTCATGTCTGAGAAAACAGACATCCAGAGGAGTGAGATGACATGCTCAAGGTCACAGAGATGAAAACTCAGGCCACTGACTCAACAGACAATGACTTAGCACGGAGAAGATGCCACACATTGTGTGAGGCTAGGGCTGAGGTAGAGGGTAGGATTTCTGTTTCTGCTCTACTAATTCAGTTGAATGGAAGAGGCAGGGGCAAGGTATTGAGGATGGAAAAGAAGCTACTGAGTTTAGCCGTAAGGAGGTCAGTGGTTACCTTAGAGCAGTTTCTGTCAAATGGTGGAGGCAGAAGCCAAGACCGATGAGAAGGTAAGTAAGCAGATTGAGTATAAGCTACTTTCCAGAAGTTTGGCAGGGAGAGAGGAAGGGAATTTCTTCCACCCACTTGTAAGAACTTATGTCTCAATTTAGTCAACACATTTATTTTTGTCTAGAAGTCATGGTGTACAGGTTGTTCCATAAAACTACAGACACTTTCATAACTGGTATTTGTAATAAAAGTCATGTTTGTAGAATAATTACTGCTTTAAATTGAGAACGAAAACAATCACCTTCAACACAATTTTAAGAGTGATTTCCTAAAGACAGACATGTTTCTGTTCTTTTTCAACTTATCCATCTTCCAAGTAGACATTGGCTTCACGCTTACTATAAACGCTTAAAATGTTTTCATGAGCCAGTGGCTTGGTTCAGTGGCGTGCTGCTAAAGGTATAACATTCAGTTCCCAAAAATGTAAGCCCCGATTGGTAGCATTTGCCAGTTTCCATGGTACAAATACTTCCACCCTGGCCCGTTTCAAAGTCCCAAGGTGACGTTACTGAGTGCAGAGTGGGAGAGGGATGGACAGCTCACCATTATCTAGTATTTTCACCATACAGATAAATAGATGAATGTAACCTCAAGGGCACAGATAACAATAAAATGTAAAAAAAAGGAAGAAATGAACTTTGAGTATTTATTACTTTGGCTGTTAATTGTATGTTAAGACAATTTAATTATTAATTGGCCATTCAACAACCAGCTCTCAGAATTCCCTAAAATTTAACTGTTGGCTCTAGAGAGCCAGTGTGAACCAGCTCCAGCACGCCACTAGTGTGGTTTCAAGTTTTTCCTCCAACATCTGTGTGCCTCATTATTTCCTGTTATTCCACGGCACTTTAAAATACACTTACCTGGTTTAAAGGTAAAGCGAAGTACTGCCTTTTTAGAATCTACAAATACATTGACATTGATACATGAACCAATAGTCATATTACACATTTTAACCTTTCTGGTTAAAGAAACATTCTATCTCTTACCAGTATTGGAAGTGCATATTTTATTGAAACACTAATGAAAAATAGGCATATCCCCTGACACATTGTCCAAAATAATCTGTCATTCCCGGGGGTTGTGGTCTCCATAGCGTGCTTGCCCCCCACCCCCCTTACCTCTGCACAAAAAAGTAAGGAAAAAAAGGGGGGAGGGGTGCATTTGAGAGTGGTTAGCATACCAGTAGGTGATCCCTAGGGTCTTCTACGCCCACGAGAGTTTTAATAACTGCCTTGGTTTGGCCTCTTAAGAATGAATTTTTAGAGTCCTTTCTGTTTTATTTGCTAGTAATTCGTTTATACACTTGATGAATGACGTGCCAGTGACTGTGCTAGTTTCTAAGGATAAACAAAGCAAAACTGCTCCCTGCCCTCATTGGAGCTTGGTGTCTAATGGGGAGCAAGTGTGCTTAGTAATACCACAAACACATATTGTCACACCGTGGTGAGAAATGTATACGGCACGGTGAGAGCCTGTGGGGGGAATTCATCTTGTCTGGGGGACCCAGAACGGCTTTTGAAGAGAGCAGCTTTTGAAGTGAGAGGTGAAGGATGAGGAGCTGTCAACTTAGTAATATTGGAGGGCACATTCCTCCCCGAAGAGACAGCATACATTAAGCCCTGAGTCAGGAGGAAGCTCGGTGTGTTCCAGGAGCCCAGAGAAGACTGGGTGGCTGGAGTGTGGAGAGGCGGGAAAGCAAGTTAGAAGCCAGTCTGGCAGGACCTTCCGAGGTAACACTTAGAACTTGCAGGTCTTGTACTAGGGACAGTGGGAAAATCATGGAGTTTTAAGCAACAGCGGGGGCGACAAGATTTTTGTTTTAATAAGATCTTTGGCTAGAGTATAGAAAAGTTAAGGGGAGTGGGGATGGAGGAAGGCAAAAGATAATACAATTTGAACAAGGGAGGTGGCAGAGCTGGAGAAGAATTTGAGAGATTTAGGGGGCAAATTTGTCAGAACTTGATGGGTTGGATAGAGTAAGGATAGAGGTGACTAGGATGAAGTCACCAAAATAGAGACCAATGGGAATATAAACAGGCTTGAGGGAAATTAAAGAAATTTTATTGGAGAACTGTGTTTTTCCAGGACCCATCAGCTCCAAGTCAAGTAGTTGTCTTCAATCTACTTGTGGAGGGTGCAGCTCCTTGGCCCATGTGGGGATCAAACCCAGCAACCTTAGTGTTATGAGCCTGCGCTCTAACCACCTGAGCTAACCAGCCGCCCCTGCTTGAGGGAAATTAGATCATTAGTTTTATTTGGTTGATTATGAGATGTTTTGAGAAATCCAAATAGAGGTGTTACATGGTCTGTTGAATTTTTGAGCCTAGACCTCAGAGTAGAGGTTGTGACTGGAGAGAAGGTCCTGGGGAGATACTGGTTTATGGGTATAATCGAAGCCCTGGGATGTGTTGGATCACCGAGAAGTATAGAGCGAGAACAGGGGGCCCAGGACTAAACCTTAAGGAATTATTATAATTAAAAGCCGATAAAGGATGATAAGCCACAAAGGAGAAGTGGCAGCCAAAGATAGGAAGAAAACATACAAGCGAAAAGAACCAATACAAAATTGTTAAAAGTGTCAAATGCTGTAGAATAAGAGAATTTTAAAATGCCTATTGGAGCAAGCATCATGGAAGTTATTGATGACTTCAGCCAGGGTCATTTCAGGGAAGGAGCCCAGGTCAGGGTGAGGTGAGGTGAGGTGAGGAACGAGACAGGGAGTAACAGGCAAGCCTTTGAGGTCTGGCTGTGAAGGGAAGGACGAAGTCCCGGCAGTAACTCGAGGACGGAAATAAGTAGAGGGAGGTGTTTTATTTTTTCCTATAGAATGAAACTGACGTGAGCCTGTTTAAAGCCAATGGGAAAGGTCCAATTGAAAGGAAGCAGTGAAATCTCCAAGGTTCAGTAGAGGCGATAATCTGTGCCATGAGATTCGGAGAGTGCTAGGAGGAGGAGGAGGAGGGAGAGGGGTTAGGAAGAGGAGGGACACCCCCTCTGGGTGTGAGGAGAGTCCTGCAGAAACAAGAGGATTTGTCTAATGGTGGGAAGTTGAGCAAGTTTGCATCTGGTGACATTTATAGAAACATAAGTAGGAAATAATGTCAATGACTGAGAATTCCTGGAAAGGATGGGGTTGGGGTGGAGGAGTGATGGGAACCGTTGTTGGGGAGGAGTTGGTAAGAGCGCTGGCTGCACTGAGGGTCCAGCCCAGGTTGGCTTTGCAGAGCACAGCATCTCAGGAGCCTGGCTTTGGTTTCCTGCCACACGTGATCCCAGCCAAAGTACTTGGCCTGTGTACGCCTTAGTTTTCTCTTCTGTAAAACGGGTATGTCTCTAGAGTTCTCCTGGGAAATTAATGAGAAAATACATGTCAAGTCCTTAACGCAGTGACTGCCACTGAGCAAGGGTTCCAGAAAGGTGAACTGCTGCTAATGTTATTGCTGTTATAATTGTTGGTTCTAACCTAAGCCATGTGTAGACTTCTGAGTCCATTTCATTTTAGGGTTTCTTGGAACGGAACCTAAATCTGCAATGAGATATTGAGATGGGCACCATTGGGAGCGTGGGGATCTCCTGAAGCAGGATACCTGTGGAGAAAGAACCCTGTGAGCTCTGAGGTTTCACCTGCTGAACGTGTGGAGGAGGGGACGTCCACAGAGGTCTCAGGAAAGAGAGAGGCTGCTCCCAATCTCTCAGTCACCTGGGATAGCTCTTTAGTTCTTCATTTATGGTCATCACTGTCATCATTATACTCTCTGGAAGCTAAGCCTGCTTGACACTAGGCATTTCAAAGAGGGAGGTAAGAGACAGGGCAGAAGCTTGCAGGTGTGAAAATAGCCCAGGAGAGGATGGAAGTAACTTTGCGACCCAGGAACCATGTTTCTTGGGCTGTTGCTGCCTCGGAGGGGCCAGGGAAACATGGACGATACATACCTGCTAAATCAAGCCCATCTCTTCTACACGGTCTTTCTTCTTTAGCTGCTTTTTTCCTTCCTTTTCTGCCCCTGTCCTTCCCTCCTCCTGGAGCATGGAAACTTCCATTTATTTCTTCCCTGTTTTCCTAGGCATTTTTCTCTCTTGTCTCCAGTCCCGCTCACTAGAGTGACATCTTGAGCTGGCTCCTGCTGCATTAAAAAAAAAAAAAAAAACTGCCTACAACGAGCCCTCCAGTGCTGATCTCCGCTGAGATGTGGCAGATGGCAGAGCCTGACTGAGCAGTAGCAGGCCCCCTCCTATCCCAGGCCTCGGAGCTGCCAAGACTGGTAAATGGGGCATTTAGATACCTTTGCACTCTCTTGTATCCCTCTACCCCCAGTTTCCCCAAACCAGCATCATTCTCATTTATTGTAGATGCTACCCGGCAGGGTTTAGCTGCCTCTTGACCTGTGCCTCGCCTCTTCTCCCTGTCCCTGTGAAAGACGCCCACGACAGACATTGAATTCAGAGTTCATCTGTGATTCAAGATTTACTGGCCGGACCCTGTGTGTACTCCATGCACTTGGCCCTCCTCAACATGTGGAAAAAATGGGTCACGCAAGGCCCAGTCCTCAGGGACTCACCCTCGGGTACAGTCCAGACCGGGCACATTTCACACACCCAGTTCCCAGGAGTGCCAGCAAGGGACCACAGCCACCCAGGCTGATGAGAAACTGGCCTGTCAGGTGGGGGCGACCTGAAGATGGGGCAGGGAGAGAAATTAGTGTGTGGGTGGGGGCTGGGGCGGTGGGGCCAGGACTGGGGCAGGCTGCCTCAACCTGAGTGTGTGCTTGGCTGACTTGTCTGGGTGTTTAACTCTGTACTTCTAAATAAAGACCCTTTGGCCACCTGCATTATCTGAGCCTTGGATTACGTTTATGGGTAGAGGCCCCAGGGGCAAGTCCATAGATGGACACCCTCAGTGTGCCACAGGGGCCTCTGGAGTGCAGAAATGAGGTTCTGGGCCCCCAGAGCAGTAGGAATGCAACCAAGGGCGCTGTCTCTTGGCCAGAATCAAAGGAAACAAATGTGGATTCCTTTGTAGAAGCGGCATCTTTTGCAGACATGACAGACCTCCCCTGTGGGGTTTTTTCCTGCACATTCTTCCTGCAGCAAGGAATGAGAGTGCCCGTGGCCATTCTCCCTCCTGCCCACCCAGGCGTGGCCAGGACCCAAGAGGGCTAGAGTGTGGGGCTGTGCTCAGAGCAGCTCGCCTCCAGCACTGCCTCTGTGCCAAACCCAGTTCCAGCTGCTTTACACATTCCAACTCATAGCAGCCCTCTGACAGGTAAAGGTCATCCTCATTTTACAGATGGGGAAACTGAGGCATAAAGGTGTCCAGTCACAGCTAGGAAGTGGCAGAGCAAGAATATGATGAATCCGGGCAACGTGGCTCCGGCATCTGTGTGCGCTACACAGCCTACCCTGAGAAGAAAGAGAAAGCAGCCCCCTCCCTTCCCAGGAGGCTCGGGGGTGCCCGTGAGCCCCAGCAGGGCTGTGGGAGCTGGATGGCAATAGCCCTACACTGTCACGATGCCACCGTGCACAAAGCCTCACAGGAACCATGCGAGCAGGTGGAGGAAACACAGCCATCCAAGGCGCCGTCCACCGGGGCCTATCGGAGACGATCCCTGTGGAGAGTGGTGTGCAGGACACCTGGGCTCAGGGAACGCACTAAATCCACCTCCCAGGAAGGACTGCCTGCCTCCTGGGAGCCTCCAGGCCACCTGGACTGGGGTACATAGCCCCTGTCCTCACAGCGTCTGCAGTCTGACGGGGAGACAGCTCCTGTGTCCAGTGTCTTGTTAGTCAAAGAAGGACATCCACATTTCTTGCTGTGACGGTCCCCAAGTTGGCAGGTAACAGAGCACCCCATACTCAACCTGAGTCAAAGATAGAAGCAGGCTCTTCAAAGAGGGCTGTGGGTGTTAGGGGGTCACAGAGGAAGCAGGATGGAGTGGGAGTTAAGGCTGGATGCTGGGAGAGAGGATGGGGTGGGAAGGGGGGAGCAAAAAGACCTGGAGACTCGGGTGAGTTCAACAGAGCCAACTACGAGCCCCCTGACCGCAGCTCCCGAGGGAGGACCTTTGGGCGAGGTGTGGCGGGGCCCAGTGGCCGCTGCTCTTCCCCCTGCGTTTCTTCTTCCTCTTGAGGGTTCTTACTTCAACTCTCGCCACTGACATCACACTGGCCCCAATAGAACGTTTCCTTTAAGCATAGCTGTGGCTCAAATATGAACCGAAACCTGGCACCGGTGGAGACCAGCTGGAACTTATAGAGGCTTTATTAAACAATATTTGTTGAATGAATAAGTACTAAGGGAGAACAGAAGGGTATTAACGTATCATGTCCACAAGGCTTAAAAATAGCCCAGCTCGCAGAGTCTGGGTTTCAGAACCTGGCCCTGCCAGGGCTTGGCAGGCTGTGGCCTGGCCTGGCCTGGGCTCCTTCCTTCTGCCTTCAGAGGGAGCGGGGAGGAGCCAGTTGAGGCCCAACACCAAGGGGCCGGGGGACGTCCATACTAGTCCCCAGGAAACCACAGAGCGCCTCTGCAGCCCACCTAATCACTTCCTCTCATCCCTACTTCCTGCCTTGAGGAAAGACCCTGTTTGCAGGGGCATGGCTTTCCTTTGGTGGGTGCAGAGGTACCCCTGTTTCTTAAGCCAGGCCTATTCAGGAGGAAGCAGAACCATGCCTGCTCCTACCCAGAGTGTCCTGGGCAGGACCAGGCTCTCAGGAGAGCTCAGACCTGAGTTTAAACAGTCTGTGCTGGTCTCAGTGTAAGCACAAAACCAACACTGACAGCTCCAGGCTCAAAGCCTGGTACTCGGCTCCCAAGGGCCTGGTTTGCCCCACTCCCCTGCTTGCCTGTCGGCCAAGCCAGAAGCACAGACCACACTGGCTGTTCTGTGTACGTTGTGCCCACCCAGGGGGGAGAAACACCTCACAACCCTGGGTTCCCTGAGGGATGAAAGGGCTGCCACTACTCTGCCCTATCAACCATTCCCCTCCCCTCACAGGCCCCCTTCTGCATTGGACTTCCAAAGCTGTGTTGTTGCAGGTAATTAAAGGGTTTTAATTAAATTAGGATCCCATCTGGCTGGGATCAGTTAGGCCCTTAACGAGGATTGTGTGTCACCAATATCAGAATGTGGATGGGGCCTCAGATATGTGGGGGCTGAATTTGGGGACAGGGGGCCTTTCAGACAGGGGTAGAGAATCCCTCTGAGCCCCTCAGGGGCTCCCTGCAATGCAGCAGCAACTTGTCCCATCTCCCAAAATGGAGGCCACATGCCTCGATGCTGGAGAGGGGGCAGAGGACCAGAGCTTCCCCAAGTTCATTATTGTCTGAGTCTATAACATCTCTGAAGTGTGGCAAGATATGTGATCACTGTCTCATTTCTGCAGCTGAGGAAACTGAGGTCCATAGAAGTGACGTGCTCAAACACATCCATTGATTTAACTGCTGGAAATGGAGACCCAATAAGATAGAAACTTGATAGAAATAAGAAATTATGTTTTTCTCTCACATAAAAGTCTGAAGGTAGGCAGCCTAGGGTTGGTATGATAATTCTATCCCACAGATTTTTCAGGGACCAAGACGTCTTCCAGCCATTGCTCTGCTGCTCCTAAGCTATATCTCGTGGCCTGAGATTGGGCCGCTAGAGTACCAGTAATCACATACATATTGCAGACAGGAGAATGGGAGATGAAACAAAGGAGAAGGGCCAAAGGGCATGTATCAACTGACTTAAGATTTCTGGAGGTTGCCAAATAATCCTCTGGCTTACGTGTCACTGCCCAGATCTTAGTCACATGGCCACATTTTGGTGCAAGGCAGGCAGATAAATGTATTTATTTCAGGCAGCCATGTGCCCAGCTAAAAACTGAGGATTCCATTAATATGGAGGAAAGGAAAATGGATATTAAGGGACAATTAGCAGCCTCTGTTACATGCAATATGGGGCAGAACCAGGACGGGAACCCAGGTCTCCTATGTCCAGCCTGGGCCCTTTCACCTAGCCACACCAGAAGCTCGGCTGACGTTAACATCAACCCATCTCCAAAAACAAAGAGGAGACAGTAACATTTGTTCAGCAACTCATTTAATTTTCCCAACAGTGCTCCAAGGGAGGTATATCCCTAACTTTTTTATGTAAGGGGGGGTCTGGGGAGATTACATCATTTGTCTAGGCCACCCAGTTACTAAATTACAGACCCAGGATTGGGGCCCAGAAATATCTTCCCACAACTCATGCTGCCAGTTCATTGGCAGCCTCTGTGGTTCAGGAGGTGCCAGCTTGTCCCTTGGAACTATCCAGCCAGGTGGCCCTGAGATGATGGACTGGGAGACTTTGAACTAGGCATCCTTCACTTGGACTGTTATCAGGTCAGGCTTTGAGCTTGGCATGCCAATGAAAGAGGGTCCCCCATGGGACCAGAAGCCAGCCCCCAACAGCTGAGTGCCAGGTGATGGCAGCAGCTGCCACTCGCATTATCAGCAGGTGCCGCCCTCACCCGATTTTGACTCCACCTGGTGGGGCTGGTGGTGCCTCTCCTTGCCTGTCACCCCGGCCCCCGGTTCTCCTGGCAGTACAGAGTCTTCAGAAGTAACATTTCTCTCTCCCACTCCCAGCCATGACATTGGATCCCTTCCCAACACAGAGTAACTGGTTCGTTGTGTCTCCCACAACCCTCTACACATATCCACTTGATAATCCGGGTCCCTGGTTACCCCACCACCCTCAGTTGCCTCCACCCCCCCATTTCACCCTCTTCTCCTAGCTTCCCTACCCACCTGCCACCTCATGCATTTCTGAGTAACGGGCCTTGCCACAGGAGTCTGCCACATGCAAGGTCACCAGCATTCCTGCCAAGGAGGGGGAAGGGGGTGACTCAGTTCCCGCTTGATCATCTCAGGAGAGGAGAACGAGGAGGGAGGGAGGACAGAGGAGGGAGGAGGAACTCAGACAGTCATTCGCCTTTGCCTTAAGCTTCGTCAAGAGGAAGACTCAGCCTTGCTGACAGCTGACCTAACGTCAGCGTCACAGACTGCTGGGAAGAATCACCCCATTAGAGATGGGAATGCTGAGGCCCAGACAGCGTCTATGCCAAGACCACAGGGTACAGGTGCTCTCCAGGTGTTCTGATGCTTAGAGAAGAACAAGCCCCCCCTCCCATGCCCATATGCAGTTCTTGCCCTCAGGGAGACCCCAGTCTGCTGAGGGAGACACCGACCCTGGCTTCAGTCTGATGTGGGAGGCAGAGACCCTGGCCCTAGGGGCTCCCCGGTCTGATGGGGAGATACCAGGCCGTGTCCTCAGAGAGCCCCCAGTCTGGTAGGCTTGTCCCAGAGGCTCCGCTCCGAGGGAGGAGACGAGGCCTTGCCTGGGGCAGCCCCCAGCTAGGTTGAGTGGCTAGAGGAGCAGGACCATGGGACCAGCAGCCCAGCCGCGGAAGGGCAGTGGTGGAGGCGGCCAAAGAGTTGGGGCGAGGGCAGGACCTAGAGCTTCTCTCTGGGAAAACAAGCTCCTTCCCGAGGCATCTACTCTTCTGTGAGTATTTGAATGGCAAGAGGGGTCGGTCCAAGCGCTTCACAATGCCTGGGGGTCCATCCCCCGGGGGGATAGCATAGACATTGCTCACCAAGGGGGCAGAGGTTGGCGCCTTTGTAGCCAGAGGCAGTGGGATAAACCCCTTACCCTTGTGAGGACACAGGGGGTGCAGGAAGTATCATGATGGCGAAAATAGGAGGGCCCAGAGGGCAATTCCAAAAGAATTAGGATTTTGGAGGAAATCTGTTAGCCGCCGGGTGATGGGGAAGGCAGAAAGGGAGGCTGAGGCAGCAGGGTGTGCACGCGGGTGAAATGAAGTTATTAAAATGAACCCACCCCCTGCGCAGGCAGAACTGTGTGCCAGGCAGGCCAGCCCTCCAGCTGTCAGCAGCACCTGGCTCTCCACAGGAGGAGAGGAGCCAGAGGGGGTGGGTCAGAGTGTCCCCAGGTCCTGCTGATAGTTCAGTCAGGCCAGACGGAGGAGGGGCCCAGGCCACCATCCTACCCCTCTTACTCCAGTGCCCACATGGCTGGGCGGGGGGGGGGGGAGTCTGGTGGGTGGGCATCTGCAGGTGGGACAAAAACCAGATTCCAGCAACCCTAAAACCACGCAGCAGGGCCCAAACCCCTGGGCCTCTCTGACCTCTAAGCACCATCCCCAGGATGGGACGGGAGAGAGTGGCATGGAGGAGTGCGAGAGTGCCTCAAGTCTCTGCTCAGGAGAGATGGCCCCAGGAAGCATGGCACAGGGGGGAAAAGCTGGGAACAGGAGTGTGAGCTTCTGGGTCACTTCATAGAACAAGGCGGCGTCAAAGGCCTCAGCCAGCTATGTTCTGCACTGTGAGGGGGACAGGTCCATGCTCAGCACTGGTGGGCAGGGGAGACAGGCTGAAGGTAGCGAGGCCATCTTCCCCTCATACTAGGACTCACCTCACTTGGCTACATGGCCAAAAGGGACCCAGGAGACCTGAGTGCTGCCCTCCCAAGAGAGCAGATCTAATATGGACTCCAGGGAGGCACTGTGGTCCTGGTAGTGGGGGGCCCAGCTTTCCCCTCATTGAGCCTCAGAGGGCCCAGCCAACTCCCAGAAAAGGTGCCACAGATAGCTATCCATTCTGAGGCCTCCTATTGGCTAGGGCATGAGAATGGCTGCTTTCAAGGCCCCTTCTATCCCCACTCCACCCTGGCCTGTTCCTTCACTAGCAGGTCATCAGATTGAAAGCCCAATACTCCTGATTCTCTGAAAGGATCCTTCCCAGGAGACTTCCCCAGGACAAGCAGATGGGTGGAAGTCACAGTTGGGAGAGAGCATCAGAGGTGTCTCCTCACCCATTCGCTTTTGCCTTCAGCTTCATCAGGAAAGGAACTTAGAAGTCATCTGACCGGTCCTCACAGTATGGTCCCGGAGCCAGGAGCCTCAGAGTCTACCTGCGCACTGGTTAGAAAGGCAAACTCTTAGGCCCCGCCCAGACCTACTCAGGGATGGGCCCCAGAAATCTGTGTTTTAACAAACCAACCCTCTTGGCGGCTCAGAGGGCCACTCACATTCGAGAACCTCTGGGCTGAGCCAGCCCCTCAATTTATAGAGAAGGAATGGAAAGAACCCCCGAGAGAGTGGACTTGTGCAAGTCCAGAGCAAAATACTAACCCAGCTAGGACCCCCGCGGGGCCTACGCACCCATGGAGCCAACAAGGAAAAAACAGCCTTGTATGGCCCATCCCACCTCCCAGCCCTCTCTCCCCGCTGCTTTGGCTGCGCCAGGCACAGTGTTCACGGCCCTTCCCAACAGCTGGGAAAAGGGCTGTGGAGGGAGCCCTGGTGCCTTCAGGGAGCGTCAGCTCCCACAGCTGTTTGAACCTTGTGGCTCTGGTTTCCATGAAATGGCCAGCCATCATCTGTGAGATGCTGGCTGGAGCACGGGGCGCCTGGGGCCCTTTCCCCCAAACACTCAGAATCCAATGCCCAGGGAAGCTTTATTCCTTGCTCCAGGAACAAGATGCTGCACACAGAAGTCGACAACCGGGTGATTTCACAAGACCTCCCTCCCCCCACCCAACCCACAGACAGACACCACAGAACAGGTTTAGCACGCCCTCCAGAGTCTGGCCTCCCCCAGCCCCACAGCCCAAGAGGGAAGGCAACATCTCCATCTGGAGGAGCCCCAGTCTGACAGGCAAGACTGACTAGGGAAGGACGGCTTGCTGGACAAGGATGCTCCCAGAGGAGCCAGCAGGGGTCGGGGCCGGGGGGGAAGGACACAGGCGCACAGGCGGGCTTCCACCTGTGGCCTTGGTGCTGGGAGAACCATGATCACCGTCTGTCTCAGCTTAAGGAAGGGCGTCCCATCAGCATGGGGACGGGTGGGGAATCAACGGCAGGAGAGGGAGTTTGGGAAAGGGGTAGCCTGGCTGGGGCAGATGGTCTATTTGTCAAGACATTGAAGACTCCAAGGTCACCACTTCAACCTCAAGCCGAACTTGGTCCACAGTCCAGGACAAAAGGCTCAGGGCTGCCCACGAGCGAGCGGGGCTAGAAAGTTCCTCCTGCCTCCGCCCCCCCCCCAGTGCTGGCTCTCAGGAGGCCCCCATTCAGCGATCCTTCATTGCCTACTTGGTGTCCATGCTGATGAAATGCCCCTCTCCTGGTTGCTGTCCCGTCAGGATGGAAGGGAATAAGCCAAGGTTTTCGGCTCCTCTCCGTGACTTTATTGGGGCCATGCTGGTCTGTCTGCCTCAGGGGCCTCCTTGGATGCAGCATCTGCCTGTCGCTCCGTGAGGATGCCCTGTGAGGCTGCACAGAGAACCCACTCCTCCTCCAGTGCACCTGAGTCCTAGTCACTCCACAACCTCAGGTTGGGGCCAACACGTGGGACCCCTTTCCCATGACTTCAGAGGCCCTGGTCCCACTTGGCATCCACTACTCTCCACCTGACTCCCTGCCTGAGACCCCTCCCCTTCCCTGCCCAGTGTCCAGACAGATGACCTCCTGTGTGGGCAGGCCTGTCCTTCCAGCCCTGGCCTGGCCTCTGTGGCCTGCCCAGGGTCAGCCGGAAGGGTAGTAGGGAGTATCGCTGTGGTAGTTGTAATCTGGGCACACCTTCTGGACCAGCCTATAGTCCGTGCTGTAGAAGGCAATGTAGACGCAGACAACTTTGAAGGGCTGGGAGCAGCTCCAGGTGGCTGAGCTCTGAGCGTGGTCTCGGGAGCAGGTCTTGGCTGGGTCGTGGGTGCACAGCGAGGTCCGGCGGCCCCGTTCCACCTTCTCCCACTCCATTCGGCAGTTGAAGATTTTGGAGGCCTTGGCTTCAATGAAGATCTGTTGCTCCTGGTGGAACTCTACGGCTTTACCGGGGGGCACGAGGCTGATTGAGATGTTGCCCTGGCCCGTGGCGTTGTGTCGGAAGTGGACGCTGAAGGTCCCGTTGCCATGGTCCACAATCTTCCCCGTGACAAGCAGGTTCAGGGCAACCGTCTTGATGTTGGAGTAGAAGTCGCCCCAGCCAAAGATTTTCTTCACCTTGGCCGAAGGTGGAGGGCTATGGTTCGGGCGCTTGGGGGGCTGCCCAAGGAACCCCCATGCCTCTCCAGGTGGAGCCAGCAACCCTAGAAGAGTAGAGTTGACCATGGGGCGGGACTTAGGTGAGATGTGGCTCCGCTTCCGAGGCATCCGGGGTCGAGGCTGGCTCTCGTGGTCATCATGCTCAGTGTCCTCTGAGCCAGGAGGACCATCATCCTGGCCACAGATGACCTGTGGAGGGAGTGGGGAGGAGTGTGAGTGTTCTGTCCCCAGATGACCCAGGAATTCTGGTCCATTGCTCCCCACCACCAGCATCATTTCTCTCTGTGTCTCTTCCACTGGCTAGGGGCTGAGAGCCTCCTACACATTGCCCACTTATGCCGAAGGTAGGTGTATACTCTGGCTTGTGTCGTGGTCCCATCTCATGTTCTGACACTCAGGTCACCCTCACTGTCTTGCCTCTGGCCGCTATTCAAAGTCTAAAAGGATGGTCAGGAATTCTCTCTAGTGGACCATGGTTCCAGGGGTACATGGCCCCTACTCCTAGGGAGCCCAATCTGGTGGGGGAGACCTGGCTTCTGATCCTCAGAGAGCCCCTGTCTGATAGCAGAAGACTATCCCTGTGCTGATATAGCCCCTAGACATTAGAGAGGTAGAGTCCTCGTCTCTGTGAAATTCCAGGCTGATAGGAGCACAGTCTCTGCCTTCAAAGAGTCCCAAGACAGAGAGGGGAGTTCCATCCCTATGCCGTGGAAGCCCTCAGTTTGATGAGGAGGTACAGCCTCTGTCTTTTGGGACTTGCCAGTCCGCTGGACAAGATACTAGCCTATCCTAGGACAGTTTCAACCTCAGAGGCAACAAGAACCAACAGACAACAGAATAAGAAAATGGAGCCCAGTGACATTCTGTCTCAAGTACAAATGCAATTTAGGTTTTGGCAGGAGGACCAGGGGGAGACTTGGAGTGAATTCCACACCCAGGATGGCCAAAGGAGCAGAAAGCCAAACACTCCCCCAGGGACCACTGATGATGACATAGTGCATTACTTGCACTATGAGGCAGGAGTCATTATTCCCATTTCACAGATGAGGACACCAGCACTCAAAGGTTACATCACTACAAGGCTAAGTCACATAGGGTCAGCTCTCCCACTCCACTGCACACTCCTGGCCTCACAGACCTGATGTGTCCTTTTATAGGAGTTTTATCCAAGCCCCATCCCCACCCTGATCTCCTGTAAAACTGCCAAGGCTCTGCGGGAGCAGCTCTGGCAACAAGCGACACCTGGGGAGGCTTCCTAGAAGAGCTGTGGGGAGGGCCAGAAGGACAGCCTGACCGAGCTCAAACACGGGACAGCTCTGGAGGGCACCAGGGAGCAGACAAGGTTTCCGAAGGGCAGCTGCCTGGTGTGTGTCTGCTCAGCTTTTATGAGAGTACTCGCCCTATGGTGTCTATGATACCAGAACCAGGGGCACCAGCTCACAGCTGGGCATCATCTAGCTTTGCTGGTGTCCCTGGGGTGAGGATGGGGGATGCCTGAGGGCTGGGGTCTGGAAGGCTCCAAAGGGGGTTGAGGTCTTGCCCCCCTGTTCATGCTCCCTGTTCTGGCCCTGGCCATGACTGTGGATGTGTGCAGTGGCCCTGCCTGCCAGGCCCCAGGGGTGGGATAGAAGGTCAGCAGGAGGGGAGGCTCCTGGGGGTTGGGCTAAAGGCTGCAGACCTGAGTGTACTTGGCCCTGTGGGTTACAGCTGAGTGGCTGGAGGATGGGGAGAAGGGCCGCAGGTGGGATGTGAGAAAGGAAGAGTTCTTCCACACAGTGAGTGGCAAAGGGGAGGTGGCAAAGGGGATGACTGCTGTGAGGAAAGGGGTAAGATTAAGATCCAACTGTGGGGCTGAAGATGGGGGTGGGGGACGCGAACGGTGGGCACTGGGTCGGAGGGGAGTTAAGCCCTAGGCTGGGGCCTGGGGTGTGGTTCCCCAGTCTCCTGGGCTGGCGTGCAGCCGCGAGCGAGAGCACGGGGAGCGGGTTCTGGGCGCCTGGCTCAGCTGCCGCGAGCGCCCGGGGCGGGAGCCGCCTGCCCAGGTCCTGTGGGGCTCGGGCTGCGCGCGGCCGGGAGAGGAGAGGAAAACAACAGGCGGGGAGGAGGGAAGCCGAAGGGAGCGGGAGCTAGGGACGCGGGGTCCGCCCCCCGCCTGGACCGGCTCCGCGCGCTGAGAGACCTACAGCCCGGGGCCCTCTGGGTCCCCGAGGTCAGGAAAAACGTCTTTCTTATTGCAGCCCCGCGCTCCCCGACCTGGCCGGTCACCAGCTCCACAACCCACCCTCCACTCCCCTTCCGCGCGGCCGGGGACCTGGGAAGGGGTCGGGTAACCTTCGGCGACCTGGCTGCCAGCCTTTTCCCTAGAGCTGGTCGCACCTCCAGCCACCAGCGGCCGAGTGGGTGGGCCAGCCAGGCACCGGCTCTCCGCCCCTATTAACCCCTTGTGTGCTGTCTCCGGCCTCGGACCCGCCCTCTCCCCCAGTCTCCAAGCGTCCCCTCCATCCCCGGGATGTTGGGGGGAAGGGAGAAAGTTTCTGGGCTCAGATGCTTCCCGCGCTCTCCCCCAGTCCTCCGAGCCCCCGCCCTCCGAGCAGCTCCCCGCGGACCGCTCACCAGATAGAGGCTGCCCTGCACTAGGAACACGAAGCAGCAGCGAGTCAGTTGCATCCTCCTTTGCTCTCGAGCACCTTTCTCTCCTCTTTTCCTCTCGGGGGTCCCAGGCCCCTGTCTCACCCCTGCTCTTTCAGGCGCGCTGTCCCATGTTCCAGTCGCCGGCGACTCGCGGCCCTCGCTTTTGCCAGCCACCCGGGACCGACCCCGCCCCCTTCGGTCCAGCTGTGCAGCCGCCGCCCCTTTTCCCCGGTCCAGCTGCGCGCGGCGCGGCCCCTTCTCGAGGTCCCAGATGTGCACCCCGAGATCCTCGAGGGGTCCCAGTTGCGCGGTGGCTTTGCCGCCCCAGATCTGCGCTCGGCGCTCTCCTCGGTTACAGCGGCGCCGCTCTCGCCCAGATGTGCTGGGGACCCGCGCGCGCGCCCGTCCCTGGTGCTAATTCCCCAGACCAGACGGCCCCTCCCGCCCCGTCGCGGCGCGCCCCCTAGCGGACGCCCCTGGCCGCGCGGTGCTCTGCCGCCGCTCCCCGCGCAGCACCCGCCAGACTGGAGCGCTCCTGGCGCCCGGTCGGCTCCCGCTTCCTCGTCCCTCCCACAGGCGGCGGCGGCGGCGGCGGTGGCAGGTACCGTGAGCCCAGCCGGTACCTCCGGAGTTAACTCCTCCCCTGCCGGCCTGCAGCCGGAGGACCCAAGACAAAGGGGGCAGGACGCGGGGGCGGAGTAACTCTTGGCTAGGCAAGGAGAGAGTGGTGGCCCAGGGGTAGGGACCCTACCTTCCCTACCCCTCTAGTAGGGCGCTAGCTCCGGCGCAGTGGGCTTTGGGCATCTGCTGCCCTATCCTCAACCCCAGGAGACCTGGAATTTGGAAAGATCATTTCCCCCAAACCCATCCCAACAGTCAAAAAAGAATGCCTTCCTTATTGCAGGCTCTCCCCATAGTGGAAACTCCACTTTCTGTCTGCAAGACTTGCTTTTGTGCTGAGGGAAGTTCTTCTGGGTGTCTAGCCTGTACTCCTTTTGTTATGTCAGTTTCTTTCCTCTTCTACTTTACTCAGAGGGGCTGGGATAACTATCTTCCCCCCACTCCCCATCTCAGTCCAGTCAATGTGACAAGGACCTTTTGGCTAAAGCCCTGGGCTGAAAAGGCCACTAAAGGCCAGACTAGATTCTAGGGCTGAGGTCGGGGGTAAGCCTCTTGAGAAGGTGGGGAGTGAGGTGGGAAAGGCCTCTGCGGAAGCTTTCCATCCATTCTTCACTCCTTACCGGTTCTATGACTCAGGGAGTCACCAGACTGGGAGGTGGGGCTCCTCCTATTCTATAGGGTCCCTGGTTATCTTCCAGGGCAAGGAGGAAGAACAGGACCCTGATAAGAGGCTCCCAAGTGGGATCCATCCCCTACACCCCTCCTCCTCCCCGCCCCCCACTAATTTCCACTTTTCCTTCCTGGGATTTAGGGCCCCTTAAGGTTTTAGAAAAGGCAAAGATCAGGTCCTAGCACCCTTTAGAGGCTGTGAGAATGAGGAGGTATCCCAGCATTGGGAGTGGCCCCAGCCTGGGCTGGACCCATGGGGTCCACTGGGTGGGTACTCTGCTCTGTGGCCCTCAAAGCTTAGTCTCTGGCTGCAGCCCCCAGCAGGCACCCAGCCTCCTCCCCCACCATCTGCCAAGCGGGTGCGTGGAGAATGCAGATGAATCTTAATACCAGCCTGGGCCAAGTGCAATGAGGGAGACAGCTTCTGCAGAACCCAGACAGCATCACAGAGCCCCCTGCGTTCCCCAGGTGCGCTGGGCGGTAGCAGGTACAGCAGCCCTTCTCAAGTGGTGGTTGGGGGCATGCATGTCTAGTCAAAGACCCCAAAAGCCAGGGGAGGAAGGAACAGATAAATCCTTGTCTGGCCTTGGAGCCTCTGGTCCAGCTGGGAGGAAGAAGCTGTCGGCCTGAGCGTGGGCAGCTGGTTCCGGCACTCAGCTAGGCAGAGGCATAGCTGGGCCCACTCCTTGTCCGTCTCCAGAAGGTCCTGGCCCCAGGAGAGCAGTGTGGCCCAGCAGAAAGAGCACAGCTCTGCAGGCCAGGCAGCCCTGGATTCCACTCCAGGCCAGGCTGTGTGACCTTGGGCAGGTTGCTTTGGTTCTCTGATGCCAGTTTCCTGATCTGTTGTTGCAAGAACTAAGTGAAACGAAATGTATAAACAAAGCGCAGGCACAATGGCTGGCAGGCAGCCGTGGGAGTGCAATAAAGGGAAGTTCTCGCCTTTCTACTTCCCACACATTTGCTTTGGCTGCGCCTCCTGCCAGGCTTACCCTCACCGGCCTCTTGGCCATTCCTGGCTCTCACTTCCTTCAAGCTTCCCCTCTGCATTCATCCATCAACCACTAACGGAGCCTGTCTTCAGCATCAGGCACCAGGCCAGGGGCTGGGATACAGAGATGAATGGGACACCATCCCTGCCCTCAAGGATCTCGCTGGCTAGTGTGGAACTGAGACATGGAAATCAATGATTATAACTCAGTGTGGTGAGTGGAATAACAGATTCCTGTACCAGGCATTATGGATGCATCAAGGATGGTGGGGACTGGAGCAGCGAGGGTCAGGGATGGCTTCGAGGAGGAGGTGATGCCACACTTGTGAGGAGGAGTCAATCAGGCAAGGGCTATTCCTGGCAGGGGGCACTAAGTAGCCAAAGGTCCGGAGGCTAGAAGTGGAAGCAGTTTGAGTTACTAGAACACAGAGGGGAGGGGAGGACGCTAGTGCAGAAGGCTGGGACCAGCTGACGGAGGGTCTTACGTGTCATGTCAAAGGGTTAGGAACTCTGTTTATGATGACCCTTTGAAGGGTTCTAGGGGGCTGGTGATTATAGTCAGATTTGCATTTTAGGAAGCTTTTGGAGAATTCACTGGAAAAAGGAGAGACTAGAGGGAGGGAACCAGTTAGGAGATAAGTGCAATGATCTAGGATGAGAGAGGGGGGGAGACTAAAGACATCTTTAGGAGGCAAAATAATCAGGAGCTGGTTGTTGTTGACATGAGGGAGGAAGGGAGAAGGGAGTCAATATGATACCCAAGTTTCTGGCTGGGGCAATAGGAGTGATGCTTGCTGAGCTGGGCACCACAGGTGGGGGCAGAAAGGTGGGTTCTGGGGTTAGGGTGGTAGGGTCAAGCTTTGGTCCTGTCAAGTCTGGGTGCTCTTGGCCAGCCCTGGGCAAAAGAAAGTGTAGCCTGGAGGCACTGGAGGTGTGGATGTACAAGAAGAGCAAGGAGCTTGGATGGGGAACCCTGGGCACCCTGGCATTTAAGGGATGGGCAGAGGAAAAACAGCCCCCAAAGGACCACAGGCAGGAACAGGCAACCAAGGATAAGGAGGGCAGATGGGCTGGTCCTGGAAGCAGCAGAAGTGGTGGGCTCCCCCACCTGAGTGTACCAAACAGAGTGGGGTTATTGTACACACAGATTCTAGGGTCCCACCCTGCGAGCCTTAGTCGGTAGGTGGGAGCCCAGGACCATGTATTTTTATAAGCTCCTGCCTCTGTCCCAGATGATGCCAATGGAGGTAGCCTCCGGACTTCACTTTGATAAATTCTGATATGTGGGGAGAGTCAGGAAAGAAGGACTGAGCAGCAGCTCAAAAGAGCAGAGTAGCCTTGGAAGGTAGAGACAGAACAGAGAGCACTGGGTTTGGCCAAAATGCCTCTAGCAAGTGTACCCAACCTCGGTTCCTGCAGCTGCTCCCAGGGTGGGAAGACCACACAGCTGTGCTGGAAGTAACCCCAGGCATGTCTGCCATTCAGGCTTACCTCTCCGTGTTCCCCACCATGCCCTGCACACAACAGATGCTCAATGAAGGGGTCAGGACTCAATGCACTAGTACCACCCCTCAGCCCCCAGCCTCTTTGACCCCCACTTGCACCCTGGATGTGGCTTGACTGGGCATTCGCTTAGCATCTCCGGTGCTTTCACCTGTTTCTCTCTCCCTTGGAGGAATCCTGTCTATTTCCCCTCCCCACTCCCTGCCTTTCCAGTGCTGCAGGAAAGAAAACACAGTAGGCCTGATCAGTGCTTACTAAATGAATGGAAAATGGGGTTCCCGATGGTTTAAAAGGCAGAGAGTGGATGCCCTTCAGCTAGCTGGAGCAGAGGTCCAGGGGTAGAGGCCAGAGAACATCATTATTGTTAATTATTCATGTTTACCTGGCAATTTGCAATTTTAAAGTGTTATCATAGAGTGCTATGTAGGGGGGACTAGCAGAGTCCAGAGGGGAGCCCTAATTCAAATGAGGGGGCCACAGACAAGTCCCAGAGAAATTAGTCTTGTGATATGTGGATCACCCCAGGTGTGGTGGAGGGGGTGGGAGGGAAGAAAAGAACCTTCCAGGCAGAGGAAGCAACTCATGCAAAGGCCAGAGATGAAAGTAAGCCTGGGAATGGGCTTCTGATGAGGACGAGATGAAAGGATCATTTGTTCCTCAAATAGTTATTGAGTGTCTACTTTTATGTCAGGTCTTGGGCTGGGTGTGGGGATACAGCTGTGAACGGAGAGGCTGCAGTCCTTATTTGCATGGAGAATTTGGGCTATGGGAAAGACGGGGATTACATAGCTAAGCACAAGAAAACACAAGCTCTGAGATGTTGGCAAGTGGTATGAAAGAACATCAAGCTTTGAGCCAGAGACACTAAGAAGAGATCCCAATTTACCTGGGAGGGGTCAGGGAAAACTCTGCAAGGTGTGACACTTCAGCTGGGAGTGTCTATGGAGGCCTTAGCCAGACAGAGCTGAGGGAGGGGTCTTCCAGGCAGAGGGAACATGCTAAGACCCTGAAACTATGAAGAGTTTAGTATTTTGGAGAAGCTGAAGGAAGTGAGTATAGTGAAACAGAGGGGAGTGAGACACAGAGACAGAGAGGTGGGTGGGGAATGGATCAAGGGCTTTCTGGATCTAGTCAATAAGGTTTTGGGTTTCATCCTGTGATTAAGGTGCTTTTGTTTTTTTTTATTTCAAGTTTTGAATGGGTCAGATTTGCACTTTAGAATGATCACGGGAAAGATCACTCTGATTGCAGTGTGGAGGGTGGATTTGAGAGGATGGGTGAAACGGGGGGACTGGAGGTGATGGTGGCCTGAATTGGGGCAGAACATCAGGATGGGAGGAACCAATGGCCTTGAAGGACGTTTAAGGGGTGGAATGGAAAAGAGTTAGACTGCAGGAGTCTAACTGGGGTTGGAGAAGAGTTAGACTGGGGTTGAGGAGTCAAAGATGACCTCCAGTTTTCTGAGCTGAGGACACAAGACAAAGAGCACATGTGCAGGGGGCGATGCAGCGCCCTGCCCTGGACCGGTGGAGTATACAGGGTGCTAAGGTGCACAGTTGAATAGCTGGGTGCAGAATGGAGCTCTGACTAGAGGGGGCAAGACTGGGAGGTGTATGAGCCTCCAGAATCATCAGAGGTGAGATTGTGAAGAGCTTGCAAAGGACAGAGCACAGCAAGGGTGCAAGATGGGGCTGCCGGGGCCAGTCATGTAGAAAGAAGTGAGGGGAGGAGAGGGGACACCAGGCGGGGAAAGGGCAAGCGAACCAAGAAAGCAGGTGTGAAACCCCTGGCTCTGAAGGTCCTCAGGGAAGCTGCCCACTAACACCCCAAACCCGCATGCCTCAGGCTTTGAGAGGTCATTTTGTCTATGTCCCTGCCTCTCACAGGACTCACCAGCCGGGATGAACCTTCTCCTGCCTGTAAGGCTCCCACCTATCTCTCCTAGAGTGGGAAGGGCAAGGACGTGGAATCCAGCAGCCCTGGCTTAGGAGTCTAGCTCTGAGATCTGCTTTCAGGGAGATCTTGGGTGAATCTCTCATCTTATTCGGGCCTCAGCTTCCCTGTCTGTAAAGGGGGATTATACTGCCCATCTCATGGGGGTGAGGACAGTTCCGAGTGTGAAAGCGTCTAGCTCTCTACTGGGCACACAGTACCCCCGGATCTTTTGTCTGAATTGAGCTGGTGGACAGCGCTTTGTAAACAGTGACGCACTGAACCAAAGCAGTCTGGCCATGCTCCTTCTTGCTACATCTCAGGTTGCTTCGCAGGTGAGAAGCAAGAAGGAGAAAGCAGGGCCTGCGCTCTGGCTCTAAACGGCAGGACACCTGGCGGGGAGCCGACACCTGGAAGGGAGCCAACACCTGGCACCAGGTCACCTGTCCGCCACCTGTCGGCTGGACCCAGGTCGCCGTGGTCAAAGCCAACCCCCGCAGGGATGGAGAAGCGCGCGGGCGTGGCAAGTGGGAGGCGAGTGGGGTCAGCGCGCCACCTGGTGGGCACTTGGGGCGTCTCCTGTGGGTGCTTTGCCCTGGCTATGAAGGCGAGGCGGAGCCTGCCACCGCGCGCGGTCCCCAAGAGCTTGCTGGTGCTTAGACCTCCGCTCGCCCGGCGCTGAGGCGCTATAATAAAGATTCCTTAAAACAACGAATGGCTCTGGAGCCAGATCCCCTGGGTCTTCGTAATCCTGGATTTGCCACTGTGTCTTGAGCACATTATTTCACCTCTCTGTGTCTCTGTTTCTTCGTGGGGATAATAACAGCATCCCGTTATAAGGTTGTTGAGAACAGCGTCAGGCACATAGTAAGTGTTCAGTAAATGCTGGCTATTGCTATATTCTCATTCAGTTAGCCATTCAACCACAGATTTTCAAATGCCAGGAGCTTGCAGGGAGGCAGCTCTGTAGTGCAAATAGCCTCGACTGGGAAGGGGAGAGATCTGGGTTCCTGCAAATCGGGACACGGAAATGGAGCCTCCGGTCCTTTATTTGTGAAATGGGTCAATATAACATCTTTAATGACAAGTTCGCTTTCTTTTCACAGAAGGGGCGCAGGGTGGGTGTAGAGGCTGGGCACCCCAGGGTCCTCAAGCTCTCCCGCACCCCTGGCCCTCGGGTTTGCCTCGTGAAACCCGGCCACGCCGACCCGAATTCAGGGGAGTGCGCCCCTCTGGATCCCCGATGGACGTTGGGGCCAGAGCACCAAGTAGCAGCCACCTTCGGAGGTCAAGGCTTCCATTTCGTCGCGTCTCCGCCCACGCGCACCCTGACCGCTGCCCGAGCGCTTCCGCTGTGGTCGCGGGGGTCCTGGCTGTGCTTTCCATTTCCAGGCTGGTAGTGACCCCTAGCGGCGGAGGAAAGCACAACCACGTCCTCCGCGCCACAAGAAATGTCTACAGATCTCTTTTCAGCCGGCAACACTGCGGGGCGGGGGGAGGGGGGGGGAGCGTGAGGGTGAAGGAGGGGAGCAGACACTGTCTGGGGGATCTGGGAGGGAGAATGGATTCCCAGAGAATCCCTGACCTCGGCTTCTGTTGGGGTGATGGAATGTAGGATCTTCCATCCAAATCAGATCAGAGATGGGTGGGGGGAGGGGGGGTGTGACAGAGGGGGTGGGTATAAAGGCCCACTGAGAAAGAGGGAGGGTTAAGGTGTAGCCAGATGACTCACCAGGGAGTTCAGGAGGAAGACCTCCCTAGTTTTCTCCCTCCACCCCATTTGGGGTCATCACTGTTCCCCTTTGGTACCCCAGGCCCCCAAGATTTCAATGGGGCGATGTAGGGCAGTACATGGGGAGAAATGAGCCTGGGAATGGCCACAGTCTGAAGGGTTCTCAGTCCTTGAGGCTCCAGGAGGGGTTGTTGCCGCCACTAGGGCCTAGCGCCTAGCAGAAGACTTGGAGAGGTAGCAGGAAGGATGCCAGCTGGAAATGCTTTTCTGACCTCAGTTCTACCTGGACCACCATGGAAGTGTGGCTGCCCACACCAACTTCATGCAAGCTAAGCACCCACCTGCTCCAGGACCTTGCAGTCTCGTGGGGGCGTGACCTCAGCCCAAGGGCATAAACCCACTTATTCCTGAACAGCCAGGCCTGAAGTCAGCCATCTCTGCACATGGGATTCCATGGACTCCGCCAACTTAGGATATACAAAATCATACTCAACACATTGACCCACAGACCTGTGGCCACCTGTGGTCCCCACTTCACAAAGGGCCCCACCCTCTGTCTCATTGCCTCTGGCCTCTCTCCCCAATACCCAGGTGCACCTCCTCCATCCCACTGCAGGCTTCAGGACTCCATCCTTGCTCTCTGGGACCACAGCAGCCTTGGCCTTATCTCCTGCAGCGTTCTTTACTTACCCTGCAGCCAGAGGGAGACTACTTTCTAAGGTATGGTCTAGATGGTACCCCTTTCCTGCTTCAAATCCTTGGAAGAATTCCCATGGCCCCAAACTAGGCAATGCATATTGATAGCACTCACTAAATGTTACCCAAATTCTCTCATTTAATTGCACAACCCAATGAGATAGGCTCTATTATTGCCACATGTTACGCATGAAAAAACTGAGGCTTTGAGAGATAAGGTGACTTCCCCAAGGATCCACAGCTAATACTCTTCAGGGCTGAGATTTGAGCCCAGAAGGCCTGGCTTGCAGAGCCCATGTTTTTACCCACTGCACCAGTGTGTCCTGAAGTGAGGTATTTGTTGTGTTGGCTGGAATATATTTCTTTTTAATATTACAGATGAACAGTTCAAATTTTCATAGATATATGTTTCTTTTAAGGCTTTTCTATTTTCTTTTATTTATAACAAGGAATACTGGTTTCCCATTTCTGGGAGTGATACGCATCCCTTTAAGGTGAATTTATTTCAGGAAAAAAAAGTAGTTCAGTATATGGTAGCACAGGTGGAATGTGGATATGGAAAAATGAGTGTTGGCATACTCATTGCAACATACTGCTTCTCAGGAGAAAGCTCAAAGTCTTTAGCGTGCTTATGAGTGTTCGGGGCCCTGCTTATATCAATAGCCTGTCTCTCCCTTTTCCTTCCCTATCCTCACCCCTTTGCTGTGCCCTCTGAAACGTTTGCAGCTCCCCAGACACACCAGGCTTTGCCTTGTCTCTGTGCCTTCGTACATGCTATACCCTCCACCTGACCTCCCCTACCTTCTCTGCTGTCTGGAAAACACCTGCTCACCACTGGCGACTTCACCCAGCTCAGGCATCATTTCCTTCTTGACACTTTTCTGAAATGGACAGCATGGAGAACTGGGGGAGATGGTCTCAAGGATCTACAGGGAATTTAGTATCTGTCAAGGAGAAATGTCAATTTAGGAGGAAGGTCAATTTTTTTTAATAAGCAATGCTGCCATCTTGGTGATTCATCTGGAAGAAAATAAAGCCATGTCCTCACCCTCCTACTTGGCACCACCTACAAAACAGATCCCAGACAGACGAAAATTTTAAAGTGACAAATAAAAACTAAAAATATTAGAAGGAAATTTAGAAGACTAATTCTTTAACCTTGAGGGGACAGGAAATCCAGAAGCCATAAAAAAAAAAAAGAAAGATTTGGTTATGGAAAAAAAGTATTTTTAAAAGATTTTTATTAAAAATATAGTTAACATACAATATTATATTTGTTTCAGGGGTACACTATGGTTATTCAACATTTATATACCTAAAGAAGTTCTCACCATGATAAGTCCAGCAACCATCTAACACCATACTATGCTATCACAATATTACTGACTATATTCCCTATGCTGTATATTACACCCCCATGACTTAATTGTCTTATACCTAGAAATTTGGACCTCTTATTTCCATTCACCTTCCCCCCCCTTTTTAAATTTTTCAATTACAGTTGACATTCAATATTATTTTATATTAATTTCAGGTGTACAGCATAGTGGTTAGACATTTATATAATTTAAGAAGTGATCCCCTGACTACTCTAGTACCCACCTGTTACTATAGTTATTACCATATCATTCCCTATGCTTTATTTACATCCTTATGACTATATTGTAACTACCAATTTATACCTCTTAATCCCTTTATCTTTTTCACCCTGTCCCCAACCACCCCTCCCAGCAACTAACTAATCTAGTACCCATCTGACACCAGACATAGCTATTACAATATTATTGACTATATTCCTTATGCTATATCCTACATTCCCATGACTACTTTGTAACAATCAATTTGCACTTCTTTTTTAAAGATTTTATTGGGGAATTGGGGGAGGGGAACAGCGCTGGGGAATCGGAGGGAAGGGGAACAGAAAAGTTGCTGTTGTTTTTGTTCTTCAGTCTAGTTGTGGAGGACATTGCTTCACTGGCCCAAGTTGACACCATCATTGTGCTCTTCCCAGGCGAGGCAGATCAGTCGCTGGCCTCTGGACAGCCGCTCACGCTGGCTGCTGGCTACACACGGTAGCCCATGGCAACCCACTGCAGCAGGGGACTGCAGCCTACGCTGTCGCCAGCGACCCATGGCAGCCCAGCCCCAGGACGAGCTGCAGTTCACATCTTAGCTGCAGAGGGCAGTGTCACTGGCCCTCATATGTGGGATCCGAATTGGGGCCCTCTGGCATCCCAAGCCAGTTCTTAACCAACAAGCCACTCGGTGGGCCCTCAATTTGCACTTCTTAATCCCTTTCCTTTTTTTCACCCGCAGCCCCAATCCCCCTCCTGTCTGCCAACCATCAAAATGTTTTCTGTGTCTATGAGTTTGTCTCTGTTTTGTTTGTTTATTTTGTTCTTTAGATTCTAAATATAAGCAAAATCACATTGCATCTGTCTTTCTCTGTCTGACACACCACTCAACACAATACCCTCCAGGTCCATCCATGGCACAGCCGATGGCAAGAACCCATTCCCTTCCATGGTCGAACAATATTCCAGTGTATATGTGTACCACCTCCTCTTTATTTATTCTTCCATCGATGAAAACCCAAGCTGCCTCCACATCTTGGCCACTGTAAACAATGCTGCAATGAACATATGGAGGCACACGTCCCCTTAAAGTAGCGTTTTGGATTTCTTTGGCTAAATACCCAGAAGTGGGATTACTGGGTCCTTCTTTGTCTCTTGTTATAGCTTTTGTTTTAAAGTCTGTTTTGTCTGGTATAAGTATTGCTACTCCAGCTTTTATTGTCTTTGTTTCCATTTTCATGAAATATCTTTTCCTATCCCTTTACTTCCTGTCTATGTGTGTCTTTCAATCTGAAATGAGTCTCTTATAGGCAGCATATGTAAGGGTTTTGTTTTCTTATCCATTCAGCCCTCCTATGTCTTTTGATAGGAGCATTTAATCCATTTATATTGAAAGTAATTGTTGATAGATATGCAGCTATTGCCATTTTATTATTCATAATTTTGATTTTTTCACCTGTCTTAAAGCAGTCCCTCTAACAGTCCTTATAATACTGGTTTGGTGGTGATCAACTCCTTTTGCTTTTTCTTGTCTGTCCTTCAATTTTAAATAAGAGCCTTGCTGAGTAGAGTAGTCTTAGTTGTAGATCCTTGCTTTTCATCACTTTGAATATTTCCTTCCAATCCCTTCTGGCCTGCAAAGTTTCTGTTGAGAAGTCAGCTGACTATTTTATGAGAGCTCCCTTATAAGTTACAGTTCTCTTGCTGCTTTGAGGATTCTCTCTTTGTTTTTAACCTTTGCCATTTTAATTATAATGTGCCTTGGTGTGGGCCTGTGTGGGTTCATCCTGTTTGGGACTCTTGGCACTTCCTGGACTTGTATGTCTATTTCCTTCACCAGGTTAGAAAATTTTTTTAGTCATTATTTCTTCAAATAGGTTCTCAATCCCTTGCACTCTCTTTTTTTCTTCTGGTACTCCATATGATGCAAATGTTGGTATGCTTGATGTTGTCCCAGAGGTCACTTAAACTATCCTCATTTTTTTAAATTCTTTTTTCCTTTTGCTGTTCCAATTGGGTGTTTTCTGTTACCTTGTCTTCCAAATTGCTGATTCGATTCTCTGCTTCATCTAGTCTGCTGTGATTCCTTCTAGTACATTCTTCATTTCAGTTATTGTATTCTTCACTTCTGACTGGTGTGGTTTTTTTATGGTTTCTATGTCCTTTTTTATGCTTACTATTTCTTTGTTGAAGTTCTCACTAAGTTCCTTGAACATCCTTATAACCATTTTTTAAAACTCTGTATCTGGTTGCTTGCTTCTATTTTGTTTAGTTCTTTTTCTGGGGTTTTCTTCTGTTCTTTCATTTGGGACATATTTCTTTGTTTCCTCATTTTGGCTGCCTCTCTGTGTTTGTTTCTATGTATTAGGTAAATCTGCTATGTCTCCTGGTCTTGGCTGGGTGGTCTTATATATAGGTTCACTGTGGGGCCCTGGCACAGTCTCCCTGGTCACCTGCTCCAGGTACTCCAGGAGTGTCCCTTGTGTAGGTTGTGTGTGCCCTCCTGTTATAGTTGAGCCTTGATTTCTATTGGCACATCAGTGGTTGGGATTGACCCTCGGGCTGATTGGCTGTGGTGTTTGGACATGTCCACAGCTTACAGGCTGCTTTGCAGGGGGCTTACCCTACTGAGTGGGATTCACCCCAGTGGACTCTGGTGCCTGTTGAGATCGCCCTTTGTGTGTGCTGCTTGTGGGGCTAATTGGGTGGTGCTCTGCTATGATCTGAAGCCAACCTCCAAGTGGGCCTCTTGGGATGGGCTCTGGTGTAGGCCCAGGTCACCTACTGCCTGTGACTGGCTAGGGGTTACCTGGTAGGAGCTACAAAGTTATCTGCTGTTGTTCACTGCCTGTGCTAAACCTGGAGGTGTGTGGGAGAGGCCACGCTGAGAACCAAGGACGTCTGCCACCAATACCAGGTCTAGGGCAGCTCCACAAAAAGCCAGGACACCCCAAGGCTTACTGCCACCTATTAGCTTCCTTAAGGTTCAGCCATTAATAGAGCTTCGTGTGGTATACAAGTTGGGTGAGGCAGAATCTCAGGTAGTCACTAGAGTGGGAAGAGTTTTGTTCACCAGGTTAATGGAGATTCTGGTTTGGTGCCAGTGATGAGCCTGGAACAACTCAGCAAAAGTCTCAGAGCACACCGAGGTCAGTCACCACCCACCTAGGACCTGCCAGGCTCCAATAGTTTCCTAAGAAAGAGCACAGTGTGTGGGTGGGGCTGGCTGCTTTGGAGGAACTGCCTCCTGAATTGGGTGAGTTGGGTGGGACGGGGTCCCAGTGAAGTTCACCAGCCAATCAGATTCAGATTTGGCCGGAAGCATAGGGGAAGGGCTTAACACAGGAAAGATGGTGGCTGCTTGCCAGCTGAGTGGAAGGAGGACGCCTTACAGGGAAAATGGCAACTGTCCTCCAGCTCTCGCTCCAAGCCACACACCTTAGTCTGCCCCTCGTATGCTTTTGATGGCTCCTGAGTCACTGTCCCTTCGCTGGAGCCCGAGGTGAGTGCCTGCGAGCGAGTGAGTCTGTGTTCAGGCAATTTAAGAGGGTGTCTGGGTTTCCCACAGCCTTCTGTTCCACCCAGCGGGTCGAAATACCTAGCCAGATATTGTGGGGGCTTCTCTTTCTGGCACCATTACTCTGGGCTGGGGAATCTGGTGTGAGGCCAGGGTCCCTTGCTCCTCTGGGGAAACCTCTGCGGCTGAGGTATCCCTCCTGATTCTCAACTGCCACACGGAAGTTTGGGGCCTGTTCCATGTCTCTGCCCCTCGACGTGGCTTCTTTTTTATATTTTTAGTTATAAAACTTCTGTTTGGCTAGACTTCAGATGGTTCTCCATGTTGATTGTTCTGTAATTTAGTTGTAATTTTAATGAGTTCACGGAAGGATGCAGGCACAGTGTTTACCTACTTCGCCATCTTGGATCTCACCTGAAAAAAAGTATTATTGACTGATGTAAGTTTCCATAAACAAAATTAAAATACCAACAATAGACTGAAAAAAAATTGCAAAACATATAACAAAGGGTTAATATCCTTACTATAAAAAATTTTTTATAAACCAATAAGAAAGAGACAAAAATAAAGAATGTGCAGAAGTATGAAACAAATTGACAGAACATATGTAAGAAAAGAGACTCAGCCTCAGTAGGAGTCAAGGAAATACAAATTAAAAGAACAATGAGATGTTGGGCCGGCTGAGTGGTGCGTTGGTTAAGAGCTGGATTGGGACGCCAGCTCTGAGCAGCAGGGCCCCAGTTCGGATCCCACATGTGGGCCAGTGACGCTGCGCCCTCTACAGCTAAGATGGTGAACAACAGCTCGACCTGGAGCTGGGCTGCTGTGAGTCGCCAGCGATGGCGTAGGCTGCAGTGGGGCTGCAGTGGGCTGCCGTGAGCTACCGTGAGTGGCTGGCAGCCAGCATGAACAGCTGTCCAATGGCCAGCACGTGACTTCCTCACCTGGGAAGAGTGCAATGATAATACAAACATGGGCCAGTGAAGCGACATCCTCCACAACTAGACTGAAGGCCAAAAGGACAGCAACTTGTCTGTTCCCCTTCCCTGATTCCCCAGCGCTGTTCCCCTCCCCCAACCCCCCAATAAAATCTTAGGAAAAAAAAGAACAATGAGATGTGTATTTTTTTAACCAATAGACTTTATTTTTTAGAGAGCTTTAGACATACAGAAAAAATTAAGCAGATAGTACATAGAATTCCCACAGACTGCTTCCCTGTACACAGTTTCCCCAGCTATGAACAACTTACATTAGTATGGTACTTTTGTTAGAATTAGAGAACCAATATTGACATGTTATTATTAACTAAAGTCCATAGTTTATTCGGATGTTCTTAGTTTTTACCTCATGTCCTTTTTCTATCCCACAGTCTCATCCAGGATACCTCATTTAGTCTCTTTAGGCTCCTCTTGGCTGTGACCTTTTCTCAGACTTGTCTTGTTTTTTGATGACTTTGACATTTTGAGGAGCACTGGTCAGGTATTTTGTAGAATGCCCTCTGCTGGAATCCATCTAATGTTTTTCTCATTAGTTTTTGGGAAGATGAATATAGAGATTAAATTCTACCTTTATCACATCATATCAAGGGTACATACTATCAATATGATTTATGATGTTGATGTTGATTTTGATCACCTGGCTAAAGCAGGTTTCTTCACTGTAAAATTACCGCCCCACCCTGCCCCCTGCAAACCTCCCAGCCTCCCTCTTTCCATGCTGTACTCTTTAGTTAAGCCCACAGTTAAGGAATGGGGGTGTTGTGTGTCCCCCCCTCTTAGGATAAAGTACCTACATCATTTATTTGGAATTCTTCTGCATAGGAGATTTGTCTCTTCTCTCCCTGTTAACTTATTCCATCATTTACATATTTAAATCAGTATGGACTCATGGATATTTATTTTATGCTTTGGGTTATAATCCAATCAACTTTATTTATTTTGTCCCTCAAATTGTTGTGATTCTCCCCCCCCCATCAGATTGGAAAAATTAAAAGATTAACAACCAGGGCTGAGGCAGCTGTGGGGTGCTGGCCTCCTAGAGAGTGAATTGCTACCCTTGAGTTGAAGCTGCATGTGCACTAAACGACAAAGAACAAGAGCAGAGCAAGGTGTGTTGTCTGAGCCCATTTTTATATAAAAAGAAAGAATATCTATATCTATATCTATCAATTATCTTTAGTTTCTTCCAGCATCCACACTGGCCCACCTTTAACCCACTTTCCACCCAGTTGACACCTGAGAGGTCCTTGTGTAACCACTCCTTGCTCTCAGTAGCTTTCTGGTGCCCTTAGAATGACATTCAAACCCCTGACAGTAGCCAAAGTGCCCTTGACTTGGCCTCAACTCAAATGTCTCTACTCAGAGAGCCCTTCCTTGGCAATTCCACCTAAAGCAGGCTGTCCTTGCCCCAAGCCCCATCACTCCTAGCCCATCACCCCACCATTCCCCACCCCCCCCAGCAAATTCATCACTATTTGAAATCTTATTCACTGTTGCCTCCTCTCCTCCACTGGAATGTAAGCCCCATGAGGGTAACTGGCACCATAGCTGTTGTCTTATTTGCCACAGTAGCCCAGGCTTAGCACAGGGCCTGATGCGTGGTAGGTCTCAAAACGTCTTACTTGTTGGGTGAATTGCTTTAGAGAAATATAAAGACAACACTCCTTCAGCCACATTAGTGCCTTCAGAGGTGTGGGGCTGGAAGGGGAGAGGAGAGATGATTGACTTTTTCTTTAGAGACCTCTGGTTTGTTTAAGCTGTTACAAAGAATTATGGTTTGTTAATTTAAAAAAGAAAAGAAAGAAATTAAAGTTTTCATTTCCTGTAGAAAAGAAAAAAGCAGAAGGTTTCATGTGGGAAATTGGTGTGTCGGGGAGTACAGTCAGTCTCCTGAGGCTGGGGAATTGGGCTGGGCTGAAGAGGATTGGGGGAATAGTGGCAGAGGGGAGGTTGGTGGGGACACAGGGAGGTTCTAGAAGTGCTATGGAGGGGGGGGGGAGTCTGGGTAGAAGGGGTGGGAGGCAGAGGTGGGGCTGGGAGACCTATCTGGAGTAGGCTGGATATAGGTTGATTTGAGGTGGTTGATGGGGAGCAGAGTTGGTGGGGTGACTAGGGAGTCCTGGGCCATCCCATGGGACTTAGTCTAATCCCTGGTCCAATCCCTGGCCCTTGTTGTTTTGGGGCTAGTCATCTACTCTCTCTTGGCTTCAATTTCCCCAGCCATAAAACAGGGATTGACGCAGGAGTCTCCAAGGTTCTCCCAGCTCGGATGACCTCCTGCATGGGCGCTGACTCCTGGGACCCTTGGGAACTTGCGTTGGACCGGTTCTATAGGCAGCCCGATCCCTCCACCCATGGTGGAGCTCTGAACAGGTGTAGTCCGCCTCCGGCCACCAGAGGGCGATGCGGCACCGCCGCACCTGGCTGGGCTCTGCGCGTTCCTGAGCGGCTCGCCGCAGCGGCGGTCCTGGGTGAGCCCGGGCATCTACCTCTTGCTTCTCTGTCTACTGGGTCCTTCTCTCTACATCCCTGGTCACTCCAGAGTGCCCCAGGACTCTAGTGTCCGCTTCTCTGCGTCTGGGCTGAAGAGGGCAGGCTGGATCTGGAGCCTGAAGGGGCTCAAGTCATTCTTTCCATGCCCTTGCCTCTAATCTCAGCCACCCCTCTCTCTCCTAGCAGTGCTCCCCGGGCTGGCCCAGCCCCAGACATCTGTGGGCAGGCCTCTGACTCCCGTGTCTCACTTCATCTCATCCCAAGAGAGTTCCTCCTTCCCTATTTCATGCCTTATTGGTTCCGCCATCCCAGGCCAGGTAGGCTCTTGGGTGTGTCTTGTCTCAGGATCAGAGGAAGTTCTGCTGCCTCTCAGATGCCTAGTCTGTCCTTCCTGGGATTTTGGCCATCCAGGCCACCCTCCCTGGAGCTGACCGGTGGGACCAGGTCCCCAGCAGACATCGAGGACTCTGGCTGCCTGTTGGCCAAGCCCACAGGGAAAGTGGGAACTGATTCTGGGGGCTGGGCAGGCCCAGACTTGCTGTGTGATATGCAGGAATCAGTCTCTGGCCTGGCTGTTGCCCAGCTGCCACAGGGGAAACCCATGTGTCCCTGCCTCCTTGACCCTCAGCTGCCCCCAGGGCTCTCCCCAGTCGGAAGAAGGGCTCCCATTAGGCTGTTGGCCCAAAGTATGTATGTAGTGGGCAGATGGTGCGAGTAAGGCCCGGCCAGTGGGGCTGTGGAGAAACACAGTCCAGGGCAAGCTCCCCAGGAGGAGTGTCTGGCGCCCACTGTGTGAGTCTGAAGTAGAGAGTGTCTCTCCAGCCAGGTGCTCTGGGCTGGGACGCTGAATGGATATGTGGGGAGGGGCTGAATAACCAGCTCCCTGGGCCAGTGTGAACAAAGACCCCATTCCCCGGGCCCTCGCCCTCGCTCCCTCGCCCCATGTGGAATCCTGTTCTCAGGGTGGGACCGATGAACCTCAGTCAGCTGCAAGGATTGATTGGGCCAATGGGCATCTCCTTTTCAGGGTGTCCCACACTGTCGTCAATTGCTAAGTCCAGGTGGAGCAAAGGCCTATAAGCTATAGAAACACAGTGAGGGGTGTGGCCATGCTCAAATCAGCTGTATCAGGACATCCTGGGCCAGATATTTTTGACCCATTTGCCTAGAATTGTCACATCCTGACCCATGGGTAAAGTCTGCCAAATCCAGGTTCAGATCTGGGTTCTGATATTTGCTCAATGTGTGACCTTGGCAAGGAAGTCCCTAACTGTTCTGAGCCTCACTTTCCCCACCTGTAAAATTGGATAACAGCATCTCCAACAATACAAGGTTGCTGTAAGAATTAAATGGTAGAGTATGTAATAATTATAATAGCAAACACTGTAATCGACAGGAGGCCTTCTAAGCACATTACATAAATTAACTCATTTAATCCTCACTATAAGCTTATGAGGTCTGTCCCATTATTATCATCCCCATTTTTCAGACAGAGACATTGCTCTCAAGGAACTTCCAGTCCAGTGGGGAGACAGAGAAGTGAGCAAAAATCTTTTGAGCCAAATTAGTCTGTACTGTTTCATGCAATGAGAATTCAGGCCATAAATGTGCAAGCTCTGATTGGGTCTTCATAATCTCACATGGTGTGACCATGTCACAGACAAGGAAACCAAGGCCCTGAGAGGTTGCAGCACTCACCCAAAGGCACACAGCCAAAAGGGTGGGAGCAGCATTGTCTGATTCTGGTGCCCATGCTCTTCTCCCCAAAATAAATACAAATATAATTTAAACCAAAGTGCTTGCCATGGAATTACAGTTTTCAGAAAAGTCCCCAAGCCCCTCCTTACAAATGGATGATTATGGCCCCTGGCCCCCTATATGCCCCCTATCTAGATATTCAGGGCCAACCCTGTCTTTCCACCCCACTGCTCTGCCTCTGGAAGTGTAGCATGAAGAGAGATTACTTCTGCCTGGTAAGACTAGACAAGGATTCACCCAGGAGGTGACATTTGAGGGGGGACTTGAAGGATGTATAGGAGTGTGCCAGGTAGACAGGGAGAGAAGCCTATCCAGGCAGAAGGAACGGCATGAAAGGCAAAGAGGTGTGAGTGTTCATAGCGACGGAAGGCGGGGAGGTGTTCTTGGTGGGGAACAGGATGAATAAAGTCAGGAGGCAGGGCCACCCAAGGAAGCTGTGTTTGGGAATTAATAAAAGCAGGAGGCCTGGAGGGAGGCACTGAGATGAGAGAAAATGCAGGGTGGAGCCATATTTCAGTGGAGACCCAGCTCTGACTAAAGGACTGCTACTCTGACTGTGGTGTCCCAGGGACCCACTGGTGGTAAAGCCAGTGGGATTGAGTTTCAGGAAGACCCCTGCCAGTCCTGCCCATTTGGGGGTCTGGGTGGGTTCTGATGCTTAGAGCACTTCACTGGCAGCCAGCAAAAATTCAGAGTCCTGGTCCTGTAATATTCTTTCACATGTGCATAAGCGCAGGTGTTTGTAGGGACCAGGACTCTGTGAGTGTGTG
>NW_017731390.1:1720457-1754895 GCF_001890085.2 Hipposideros armiger
GTGTGTGTGTGTGTGTGTGTGTGTGTGTGTGTGTGTGTGTGTGTGAGACTGTCCCTTAGGAGGAGTCTGGATCAAGGAGGGATGGAGAGAAGCAAGCCCCTGGAAAAAGCTCAGCATCCTATGAGATCAGAATTCCAGGGTTGCTTAGAAATGGCCAACCAGGAGGCACTTGCAAATCAGATGTAAGTGATATGCAAATGAGCAGGCTTCTCCTTCCTAGCTTGGGCTGGGGCCCCAGGAGTCCTCCTGGAGCCCTGGGGGCAGGGGTTGTGGCAAGTGGGACTCCGGGAGTGCTAGGAACAGAGCTCCTTGACGCTTTGGTCCTTCCCAGCTTGTGGTTTAGAGCTTCAAACCCCACGAGAGACCCATGGCCACAGAGGCTTCTAGGAGCCACCTGGCCTAATTCCCAGCTGTGGGTACAGTGCGGAGGGAGAAGGCTGCGAGAGCTGGGGGAGCTGGGTGGGAGCTCCCAGACCCGCCTCGGAGAATGGATGTCACAGTGACAGCTGGCCTGGCCTGCCTTCATTGGTCAGGCGCAGTTGTTTGGGCGCCAAGACAAGGGATCAAGGGCAGACAGAAGGCCTGGAGGTAGGTGTGCAGGGCTGCTGGGGCTTCCTCTGGTGATCAGAACACAGACCGATGCGATGGAGCTGAGGAAGCCTCACACAGCCCTCCCACCCCCTCCTTGTATGCAGGGAACTGGAGGCCCAGGGAGGGCTGATCACCCAGCATGACTTCATGGGGCTGAGCTGGGGCCCAGGCTCCCCACTCTGCCAGGGGTCAGCATCCTGACTCATGCACATGTGCTGCACGTGCAGTACACACACCTGCACCTCACACCCTTGCAGATTCTGCATAGCCTCTGCGTGGAGCGTGCTCTCTAGCATCAAGGACCGTGCACCTGGGCACACCCATCCCCCAGGCCAGAGCAGATGTGCACATAGCCTCCAGCAGGGCTTCGACCCTCCCACCCCTCTTTCTTACTCCCATGCTTATGTCTACGACAGGCCGGGGGCAGGGAGTACACAATTTCCCTGCTCTCACAAGCCCCCCAACATATTGCTGGGCATGCTACCATCTCGGCTTCCCTGCTCCAGTTTCAGGTTCACATGCAGTTGGGATTCCAGCTACCTCCAGAGTGGGGGGTTGGGGGTTTGCCTGACTCCTGGGTCATTTCTCCATGTGACAGGTCTTTTCCCTGAGGCAGGGCGTGAGACTCCTCTGTTCTGTTAGGGCCCCTGAAGACAACCGTGTGTCCCCTATTAGACTAGAGCTTCCTGGGGTCAGTGCCTGTCCCACTGCCAGGAGCTTCCTGAAGGCAGGGGCTGTGTCTGCCCCGTCAGACAGACTGCCGCCCCACTCCGAACCAGCACTAGGTTCTGAACAATCTTAGTGGTGTGGGGTGAGTGGACAAACAGCTTTGCCCTGTGATTAAGCCAAAGGTCAAAAGCCAAACCTCATGAATGCCATGAAGGGAAACCCAGCCTGCCCAGGACAAAGTCCCCATCCTAACTGCAAGGGTGAGAGGTACCTCCGGATGCTGCCTTGGCCACGGGTCCCTCCTGCTGTCCAGTCAGCTGGAGCCATGGAAAGCAGTGATACAGGGCCTATCCAAGGGCTCACTTCCTTCGAGGAAGTCCTTCTTAGTGTCAGCCTTGACTCTCTTATGCTGTGACAGTTCCTCTCATTTGGCTTCATGGGACTCTCACATGACGTAACTCCTGACCTTTCAGTTTTCCAAGATATATTGTCCCTGTTGGAATAATAATAATAATAATAATAATAATAATAACAATAATGAGGGCCAGAAGGGATTGCAAAACCATCCCAGGTCCATCACTTCATGGGAAAACAGGGCAATAGAATGGAAGGGACTTGCCCAGGGCTCGCAGGAATTGGGGGCAGAGGCTAGGGGTCCTCTCTCCCAGCCCTTTTCCTCAGACCTTCCTTGTTCTAGCAACCTCTCCTGGGTCTTCTTTCAACTCTGGTCCTGCCCTCAGGCCTCTCCTGAGGATGAGGGTGGACCTTTAGCCTCTGCCTAGCACCCATCTAGCCCCATGCAGCAGTCACCCTTGACCTCAGCAGCTGAGTGAGCTCACAGCTGGGGGAGAGCAGGCCATTAAGGCTACAGTTGGGGAGAGGGCAGTGGGCAGCAGGGGCTGAGGCGGAGGAAAGCCCCTGTGAGTTGATCCTCCCCTGGCCCAGCCACACCCCTGAGAGGTGCTTCTGAGAAAGAGCAGGTGACCCTGCCACTCGAGAGGGAGCCGTGGGCTCCGTTCAGGAAATGGCGGGTGGCTGCTGAGTGTTTCAGGATGACACACTCCCCTTTGTTCCTGGCCCCTCAGGAATGTGGGAGCAGGCAGGCGCCTAGTGGCAGGACAGGAAACAAACTCTCTCTTAGGGAACCTCCAGCCTCATGGAGAAAACACTGCCCTGACCTCAGGCATCTCCAGTGTGAAGCCGGGGACAGGCCCCTGCCCTCAGGGAACTCAGGGCTAAAGCAGATAGCTCGTCCTGCTTTCCTTTCATAATTCATAAGCCATCCCTCCTCCCAGTGTGGTTTGTTTAATGTCTGTTTTTCCCAGCGGCTGGCATTTCTGAGACCCATTCTCTGGCTTGTTTCTAGCTGTCTCTCGCACCCAGCACAACGCCGGGCCCCTGGCTGCTGAGATGTGTTGAACTGCATGGCGCGGAGAGACTCATAGTCCAGCTCCCAAGGAGAACCCAGTTCTTCCCCGCTCTGCATGTCCAGGCAGTCACCAGCAGCTGCTGGTTTTCCTCCTAAACACAGACTCGGCTCCTGCCTGGGCTCCCTGCCTCCATCCCCGGCCCACGCCCCACCCTCCACCCCTGACCCGGGCCAGCCCGTCCCGTCTCTTTTCCTCACCCCAACCAGAGTGGTCCTCCGAAAACCCACATCTGAACAGTCACTTCTGGACCTCAAACTTCCATGGCTCCCCAGTGCCCCAGGAGAATGTTCCAACTCCATATCCCAACTCCTCTAACGTGTGGCCTCACAGGGCTTCTCTACCTCATCCCAGCCTCAAAGGTTCTCTCCAATAACCCCCGAGCCTCTCTTCTCCCTCTCCTGCCTGGAGATGAAGGATGCCTGTGCTCCTGTAGCCCTGTGTCTCTCTGAGCATTTGTCAGGCTGTGAGGTCTTGGGTGCAGGGCCTGGTGCCTGCTCACCTTTAAATCTCTGTCTGCACACCAGGACAGACTGGAGAGACAGGCAAAATGCCGCTCTCTAAAGAGCCCAGCCCTTCCCACGCTGCCTCCTACTCATTCATCCTTGAGTTCCTGCTCACCCCCTCTGAGTTCCTTCCTGTCACCTGTCACAGCCTGGGATGATCTCCCTTGCCAATTGCTTATATGTTCAGTGTCCGCCTGGGCCACTAGAGTGTGAGTTCAAGATGGCTCAGACATTGTCTCTACCTGGAGCTAGTTGGCACTGCGACGGTCAGAATAGCTGGCAGCAGTGGCTGAGCAGTTACTGTGTGTTGGCACCAGCCTAGGGTCTTTGCACATATTACCTCCTTTCATTCTCTGAGCCCGGGTGAGGCAACTCCTACACTCACTGACATCTTAGAAATAGGTTCACAGTAACTTGTCCAGGGATGCAAGGTTAATGGGTGGGGGGCTGAGACGAGACCCCAGGCTTCACATGCTGTGCTGTGCTGCCCCCAGAGCAAGGCAACACTCTTGGGACATAAAGATGCTAGAGAGCCTCCTCCAGACCTTGCCGCCACCATTTCTCCTGCTCCTGCCGTCCCTAGACCCATTTCCTGTTTCTCTGCTTGGAAGGCGAGGGGGAATTGGAGATCAGAGGGGGGCAGTCAGCAGCTGCCATGGCAGATGGACAGCAGTGACCAAGTCAGAGAGTAAGAACAAGGTCAGACAACAGAAAGAACTCCCAGAGCCTGGCTCCTTGGGGACAAGACCTGTGTCTTATTTCTGCAACAATGAATGAATGAATGAATGAATGAACCTATTCCCTGGGGAGCAAGGAAAGACTCCTCTTGTCCAACCAGAAGGGTCTACTGGGATGGTTGAGAGGTGGGGACGACTGGCCAGAGGGCAAGGAAATGGCAGGGGTAAGTACATGGGAAACTCCTTGGAGCTGTGCTGGGAGAGAAGGGGTTAACCCCCCACCCCCACCCCTGTGGCCAGCCCGCTGGCTCTGGCCTCTGACCAGTGTATGCTTTGGCTCAGGGAGTCAGTCCACTGTTTGTCTGAGGTGTCCCCTCTTTGCCCTCCTTCCCATGACAATTGGCAGGCCGGCTGTCCCACAAGCCGATGGCCCCTGTGCAGCTGTCTGGGGCTGTGTCTGGGGGGATGGGTGTGAAAACATCTGGGACTGAGCGTGCAGAGGGGTGAAGGTCCGTGGGAGCTCTCAGGACTTGGAGACACACGGTTGTGCCCCTCTGGCTGGCTGAGGGTTTCTGTGCCTGTGCAGGAAAGTCAGCGATCAGGTGCTTTTCTTTCACAGTGTGTGAAGGCAGAAGTGTGCACTTGCTCAGAGCTGGGCACGCAGGAATACGTGTTTGTGGCCCTTGCTTTGAGAAAGGATGAGAAGTAAGGGCAGGGAGGCTGATGTTAGACTGAATACGCGTGTGTGCGAGCAAGCGAGCGGAGCTCACCTGTTCTGTCTCTTTTCACCGCTGGGCTGCCACCACCAGGCTTGCCCCCACCCCACTCAGGGCCTCCTTGGACTCACCAAACTAGGTCAGAGCCCCACAATACCCTATGTTTTCCTTCTAGCTCATATTCCAGATGTAATTGATGATTTGGTTAATGTCTGCGTCCCTGACTCGTCTCTAAAATCCCTGAGGTCCCCTTTCTGCTGATTCAATATTGTGTTCCCAGCTCCAAATTCAGTGTCTGGCTTGTAGTGGGAGCTCAATATAGAGAGGGAGACGGGGCTCTCAGGAGGTGTCCATGACAGGATATCATCATGTCCTTCCCCTGCTCACAGAAGCTCACGTTCACGGCTCCCTCAGCCCTCCCTTATCTGCTTTCTAGTCAACAGCCACATTGTTCCCCAAGTTCATGTCCCTTAAGCTGTCCCTTCACCAGAACAGCCCTTTCCCCTGCCTATCCTCACCTTGGTTATCTTCAGAATTCCCAGCAGGGCCAGCTCAGAGTATCTCTCCTCTGACAAGCTTTCCTGGACTCCCCTAAACGTCTGAAGTGGCTTCTTTATATAGAGCCAGCTGCCCCCTTGAGGATGAGGGTCCCAGTGGTCAGGGTCGCGGCCTCACCAATCTGTGTATTCCCAGCAATTCAACAGCCTTATTTTTGAGAGGAAGTCAAAGAAAGAAAGGGCCCACACCTGGCCCCTCCCCGGGCTATCGGTAAGCTCACTGTCTCACAGTTCAGAGACGCCAGAAGTCTGCGGAAGGAGGCACAGTGATGTGGCAAAGACCCATAGTGGCTGGTGTGGCAGAGGCACACTAAGGTGACCCCCAGTGAGTCACACCTTCGTACAATCCCCTCCCCCTTGAGCATGGGCAGAACCTGTGACTTGCAGATGTAATTAAGGTTCCAAATCAGTTGATTTTGACTTATCCAAAAGGAAATGATTCTGTTGGGCTTGGCTTAATCAGGTGAAATCTCTTAAAAGAGGGGTTGAGGCCCTTCCTGAGGTCACGAGATCCTCGTACTGGGCTTGAGAAGTAACCTACCCTGTAGTGAGAGGGCCGCGTGGCAAGAAGCTGTGGGCAGCCTCTAGGAGCTGAGAGCAGCCCCCGCTGGCAGCCAGCAAGAAAGCTGGAACCTCAGCCCTGTAGCAGCAGGAACTAAAAACTGTCAACAACTGTGTGAGCTCAGAAGAGGACCCTGAGCTCAGGAAGAAACGCAGCCTGGCTGACACTTGACCACAGCCTTGTGAGACCCTGAACAGAAGGGCCAGTTAGGCTGGACCCAGACTCTGACCCATGGAAACCATGAGATAAAAAAATGTGTGTTGTTTTAAGTTACTAAATTTGTGGTAATTTGTTACTGGGCAACTAATCTGGGTGGACTTGAGAACAACCAGCCTTGAGAACAATGCTATGTGGAGGGTCATGGGGTGTGAGAGGACCCTGGAGGCTGAATTCAGGCCTTCATATGACCACCGCTGGGTTTACGCATCCCTACCTCCAGACCGCGCCTAGCCACATCGGGGGCTTGGCCCGTGAGTTTATGTGGAATCCAATTGATCTCAGTGGGTGACTTGGGGGGGACATGGTTTGGGGGTCATAGTCTCTGGGTATCCTTGAATTCAGATCAAAGTTGGGATAAGGCTAACTGTATCCCAAACACCCCCCACACACACACACCACCAACAACAACAACCCTAACACCAACTGTAAGGCCCCAAATTACCATAGAGGCAGGTGAAACACGGATTCTCCCCCCTCAACACCCGCCTACAGACCCCAGGCGCCCGCCTGTGGCCCAGACAGCCCCGAATAGACAGCTGCTGCTCCCCTCGGCTCGTCTCCTGTTGTTGGGACCAGGCAGGCTGCAGGGGAAGAGTTCACAGCCCCCATGTCCGGCTGGCAGCTGGGGCTCCAGATGTGGGGGAGCTCAGAGCCTGGGGATAGTGTTACACCCAAGTGGCCAGTCTGCTTTCCCAGGAGGGATGGGGATGTTGAGGGGTGCCTGGGATTGGAGAATCTAGGGGAGCCACTTTCTACTCCACACTCCCCCTGAGCTCTGCTCCTAGGCCTCCCTGGGGATGGATAACTTGGAATCAGCTAAAAGCAGAGCTTGGTGAGTGGACCTGGGTCTCCAACCAATAGGAGTACAAACTGCCACCCACTTTGGGTCTTTCCTGTCCCTGAAGAAAACCTGACCCAGATGTCCTAGGACCTTGCCGGAAGCCTCCAGCCAGAGCAGCTGGTGAGAGAAGCCTGACCCCCTCTCTAAGCCCTTCCTTTTGTCCACAGTGAATACACCAGGATTTAGTTTCTGCGCTGACACCCCCACCCCCAGCTCAGCCACTGGCCCAGGACTCCCATCCATCCTGTCTCAGGCTGTGCCTCTCCAGGATGCAGACAAAGAAGGCATCTCAGGTTCCCTTGTCAGGGTGCCTGCCCTTTGATCTTCCCCCTCCTCCTGCCTGGGGGTCCTGGGGTGCCCCAGGAGAAGCACTATCCAGGGACAGCCACCCAAAGATAAGATCTGGGATGGGAGGGAGCCCAGGGAACAAGCGACTTTGAAGAAGTGCCGACAGTCCCCCGCCCCAGCTCACCTCTGCCTGCTTGCCTGGGCTCCTTGTCTGCACATCCTGTCAGTGCTCCCTCCAGTCCTTGACGCCCCACCAGGCCCTGCTTGGGAGATTCTTGGAGCACTGATGTTACCAGGCTCTCCACCTTCCCAGCAACAATTGGGGGGAAAGATGCCCATTGCTTGGAGCAGTGCCTCTCAGAATGGGATCCCAGACTACCTGCAGCAACAAAATCACGGGGGGCTCAGAGGCCCGTCTCCAGCCCAGCCCCACTGAATCTGAATCTAAGGGGGGGGGCTGGGCAATTCATATTCAGCAAGTTGCCAGGCCGACACTACAGGGCCCCACCACTCCCCACCCCCAGGATGTTCAGGTGCACAGTAATGTATCTACCACAAGCTGCCTCCTGCCTCCCAGCCCTCAGCACCACACGGGCACTTGTGGGAGCTCTGGGCTCCTGTGAGACTTCCAGAGCTGAGCCTCTCACAATACAGGGGCTCCATGTAGCCTCCTGGAGGGAGCAGCCCCGCTGGGCCCAGGAAAACCCAGTTCTGCCCTTCCTTCTGCTCCTCCTGGGGGCTGAGCCTCAGGTAGGGTCCCTTGACCTGTGCCCCATGCTAACTCCTCTCATCCTGTATCTTTCTTAGTAGGCTCTCGGAACAGGCAGGCTTGCAAGCAGTTCATAATTTGCACTCCAGGGTCAGACAGCCGGGTTCAGCCTTGACTTAGCCAAGCACTAGCTTGTGCCCTGGGGTGACTCCCTGGTCCTCTCCAGCTCCCACCCCTCTTCCATCTGCTTGTCTCTCCCTCTAGCCATGTGACTTTTCTCTCCCCTAAATTCACTTTCATCTTATTTTCTATTCCCTACCCACATGTCCCCACACTCTGTCCTGTAGTCCCCCGTCCATACCCTGCACATTTCTCTCTGCTGACACGTTCTTGCCTTCCTGTGCCCCGGCAGAGTCACCTTAGACTTAGCAAGGAGACGTGTGGAGCAGGGAAAGCAGCCAGAAGTCTTCATTAACTGCAAGATTTAAAGCTGGAAAAGGCTTTAAAATCCCTTAGTTGCAGCTTCTGCTCAGGCTGGAATAACAGGGACTGCATTTGCCCTCTCTCTCAAAATAGTAAAAGATAACCACACAGAATATGTGAAACAAAGTATCAAGGCCCTGGACATCAGGCAATGAGGGACAGTGACCCCTCAGAGATAGGAAACAGTGAGCTGGCCCTAAACTGCCTGTCTGGCAAGAGTTGTCAGACTGTGCCACTAGGAGAGAGACTGAGGCAGAGCCTGGGGGGCTCCCAGAGAGGAGGAGTGGAGGTCAGTTTCACATGTCAAAACGATCAACTTGTACACTTTAAATATAGGCAGTTTATTATATGTAAATTATACCTCAATAAATTAAGCAAACTTTAAAACGCAAAAAAGTCCTCTGTTGAAATTTCTAATTAAAACAACTTATTGAAACATCTGTTATTTTTAACTAGGTAATACATGCATATAGTGAAAAAAATTAAGTAACACAGAAGGGATCAAAGTGAAAAACTTCTCCCTGTCCTACCTGGGGTCCTGCTCCCCAGGAAAAAAACTTTCAACCATTTTTAGGTATTATGATGATTATCTTCTTGTCTCTCATTTTTATACTTTTATTTTAAAATATTTCATTTACTTCTCTTCCTTGCCCATCAACTTCAGACATTATCAAGAAATGCCTTTTAGGATTGATGAGGATTTGGCTCTCAGTCTCGCAATTACTCTTCTCTCAAATGTGGTTACACTCCACTGTTCTCAGACACTCCACTCCTCATCCCTGCAACATCAAACATCACATGTCAGGATGATGTCTGTTACTTGCTTAGCTCCCTGTAAATGGGATCTCTTGATTCTCCACTTTGGAGGTGAGGATATTGGTCCCCACCTCTCTTCTCTTCCTCTCACTCCTCAGCTACTGTGAGCTATACTTTTGACATCAAGTCATTAACATTTACCTTCTAGGCTATAACCATAGATAAGTCTTCTGTGATTTGTCTAAAAGTTTATCTTTGTTAAAACAGCAACAATAACAACCAAAAAACAGCGTTTGGATATGTAAATATTGTCCCCTGCAGAACCCAGCGGTGTGCTATGATACAATGTGACTGCGACAACAAACCCTCATCATTTTATGGATTGGGAAATTGAAATCAGAGAGGTTCAGTGTCTTGTTGTAGGTCACACAGCTGGTGAGTGGTAATAATGAAAAACCTTTTCAGTTTTCGGGAACCCTGCTTCCAAACCCTCAGTTACTCTAGAGCAGCAGTTCTCAACCTGTGGATTGCGATCCCTTTGGGGGTTGAACGACCCTTTCACAGGGGTCGCCTAAGACCATCGGAAAACAAAAAGATATTTACATCACGATTCATAACAGTAGCAAAATTACAGTTATAGAGTAGCAACGAAAATAATTTTATGGTTGGGGGTCACCACAACATGAGGAACTGTATTAAGGGGTTGCGGCATGAGGAAGGTTGAGAACCGCTGCTCTAGAGGGAGGGAGACCCAGGTAGTTGCCATCTGATTTGCAGTTAGAAATTGGGTGAAATGGGGTCAGTGATCACCAGGATTCTAGGCCTGCATAGGTAAAAGTGTCATTAATTAAGAACAGAGCACTAACAAACAATCTGAAAAGGCCTATAATTATTAAAGAAATTAAATCAATAATTAATTATGTTTCAAAACAGGAAGCATCAGGCCCAGATGGGTCACTGGTGAATTTCACCAAATATTTAAGAAATAAATTATATCACTTCTCTATAATCTCTTCCAGAAGATAGAAGCTGACGTAATACTTTCTAACTCATTCTATGAGACCAGCATTATCCTAATACCAAAACTAGACAAAGACATTACAAGAAAAGAAAACCACAGACCAATATCTCTCATGAGCATAGACACAAAATCCTTAATAAAATATTAGCAAATTGAATCCAACAATGTTTAAAAATAATTATTCACCATGACCAACTGGGATTTATCCTAGTATGCAGAGCTGGTTCAATATTTGAAACTCAGTTAATGTAATCTATCATATCAACAGGCTAAAGAAGAAAACTCACGTGACCATATCAATAGGTACAGAAAAAGCATTTGACAAAATTCAACACCCGTTCATGATTTTTTTTAAAAACAAATTATCAGTAAATTAGGAATAGAGGGGAACTTCCTCAATTTGATAAGCGAACATCTATAAAAAAACCCATAGCTAACATCATGCTTAATGGTGAGAAACTCAAAGCTTTCCTGCTAAGATAAGGAACAAGGCAAGGATGCCTCTCTCACCACTGCTTTTCAACATTGTACTGGAAGTCCTAGTACAAGAGAAGTAGAAAGAGAAGCAATAAAAGATATTGAGAAGGAAGAAATCAAGCGCCTTTATTCACAGATGACATGATCGTCTAAATGGAAAATCTGAAAGAATTGACAAAACAACCTCCTGGAACTAATAAGTGATTATAGCAAGGTTGCAGGATTCAAAGTTAATATATAAAAGGCAATCACTTTCCTACATACCAGCAATGAACAAGTGGAATCTGAAATTAAAATCACTTTACTATTTACATTAGCATCCCCTCAAACGAAATACTTAGCTATAAATCTAGCAAAATATGTAAATATCTGTATGAGGAAAACCACAAAACTGATAAAAGGTACCAAAAAAGAACTGAATAAATGAAGAGAGAGTTCATGCTCATGGATAGGAAGACTGAGTTTTGTCAAGATCTCAATTCTTTCCAACTTGATCTGTAGATTCAAAGAAATCCCAATCGAAATGCCAACAAGTTATTTTGTGGATCCCAACAAACTGATTCTAAAATTTATATGGGGTGGCAAAAGATCCACAATAACAATATTGAAGGAGAAAAACAAAGTTGGAAGACTGATACTGCTCTTTAAGACTTACTATAAAACTACGGTAATTGAAACAGTGTGGTATTTGTAAAAGAATAGTCATATAGATCAAGATATAGAATAGACAGCCCAGAAACAGAGACATGTATATACAGTCAGCCGATCTTTGACAAAGGAGCAAAGGTAATACAATGGAGAAAAAATAATCTTTTCAACAAATGTTGCTAGAACAACTGGACATCCATGTGCAAAAAAAATGAATCCAGGCAGACTTTACATCCTCCACAAAAATTAACTCAAAGTGGCTCATAAATTAAATGTAAAATGCAAAACTATAAAACTCCTAGAAGATAACATAGGAGAAAACCTAATTGACCTTGGGTATGGCAATGACTTTTTAGATATAATTCCAAAGACACAATTAGAGAAAGAAATCATTGATAAGCTTGACTTCACTAAATTTAAAACTTCTGCTCTGTGAAAGACAATGTCAAGAGAATGAGAAGACAAACCCCTGACTGGGAGAAAATAGTTGCAATAGACATATCTGATAAAGGACTTATCCAAAATATACAAAGAACTCTTAAAATTCAACAGTAAGAAAAAGAACAACTTGATTAAAAAATAAACAAAAGACCTTAAGACACTTCACCAAAGCAGATAATACAGATGGCAAGTAAGCATACGAAAAGATGTTCAATGCCTTTTCCTCAGGAATTGCAAGTTAAAACAAGGAGATAGCGCTACAATATTATTTAGAATGGCCAAGATCCAAAACACAGACAACACCAAATGCTGGGGAGCCTGGGAGCAAAAAACACTCTCATTCATTGCTGGTGGGAAGGCAAGATGGTACAGCCACTTTGGAAGACAGTTTGGCGTTTTTTTACTAAACTAAACATACTCTTTTGTTTTCTTTTAAATATTTTATTAGGGAATTGGGGGAAGGGGAACAGACAAGTTGCTGTTCTTTTGTTCTTCAGTCTAGTTGTGGAGGATGTTGCTTTACTGGCCCATGTTGGTATTATCATTGCGCTCTTCCCAGGTGAGGCAGATCAGTCGCCGGTCACCGGACTGCCGCTCATGGAGGCTCTTGGCAGCTCACACCAGCTGCAAGCCATTCACGGTAGCTTATGGCAGCCCACTGCAGCTTCACTGCAGCCTACGCCGTCGCCGGCGACTCACGGCGGCCCAGCTCCAAGTTGAGCTGTTGTTCACCATCTTAGCTGTAGAGGGCGCAGCGTCACTGGCCCTCATGTGGGATCCGAACTGGGGTCCTGCTGCTCAGAGCCGGTGTCCCAAGCCAACTCTTAACCAACGCGCCACTCGGCCGGCTCAAACTAAACACACTCTTAACATATGACCCAGCAGTTGTATTCACCTAAGTGAACTGAAAACTTACATCCACACAAAAACCTGCACATGGATGTTTATAGCAGCTTTATTCGTAATTATCAAAAACTTGGAAAAATCATGATGTCCTTCAGTAGGTGAATGGATAAATAAACTGCAGTATAATCCGTATAATGGAATGTTATTCAGCACTAAAAAGAAATGAGCTATCAAGCCATGAAAAGACATGGAGGACTCTTAATACATATTACTAGGTGTAATATGAAGCCAATCTGGAAAAGCTACGTACTATATGAGTCCAACTATACGATATTCTGGAAAAGACAAAATTATGGAGTCAGTAAAAGGATCAGCGGTTGCCAGGGGGTGGAGGATGGGAGGAGGAAATAGGAGAAGCACAGAGAGTTTTCGGGGCAGTGAAGCTATTCTGTATGCTACTGTGTGGTAGATACATGTCATCATATATTTGTCCAAATCCATAGAATGTGCAACCCTAAAAGTGAACACTAATGCAAATGTGGACTCTAGGTGATAATGATGTGTCAGTGTAGGTTCACTGGTAACACATATGCTACTGGCGTGCAGGATGTAGATAGAGGGGGGACGATGTGCGTTGGAGGAACAGAGACAGAGGGTCTATGGGAACTCTTGGTACTTTCCACTCAGTTTTGCTGGAAACCTAAAACTGCTCTACAAAATAAAGCTTATTAATTAAAAAAAAATAAAGAATGGAGCACTGAGGAAGGAACTTTTGTTACCATTGTTTTGGTTTTGGAGAAGTAGTGAAGATAAAGAACAAATTCTTGTATTTTGAGCACGTTGAGTTTGATGTTGGTAGCACATGCAAAAGGCAGCATCTAACAGGCAACCAGAAAACTGGGTCTAGGAGAGAGATGGTGCTGAAGTCACAGACTTGGGGGCCATTTAAAGTGGGATGGGGGCCACTGTGGCAGTGGGTCATGTGACCCAGGAAGACAGCAGGGCCTAGAGAGAATAAAGGGCCCAGAGGGGACCCAGAAGCTCTGGGCCTGAGGAGTGGACAAAGGAGCTAGTAGAGAGGGTGTTCCATGTCCTGGCAGCTCTGGGAGCACAGCGTGTGTGTTTCGGGCAGGGTGTGCCCCTCAGAGCTGGCAGGCACAGGGAGGCCGGGCGGTGAAGCCTGAGGGTGCAGAGTGCAGAAACCAGCAGGGAGGCCAGCTCAGGCAGGAAGGGGGTAGGGGGGTTGGAGGAGAGCAGGGTGCTATTGGTTGAGGGCAGGAGGAAGGAGGGATGAACCTCTTTTTCCAAGAATCGAGTTTGGCAGGGAAGCTGAGAGGACAGAGATTTGAGGGGGTGGGGCTCAGAGGTGTTTATAGGATGAGGAAAGTGGGAGGGTGTTTATAGACTGAGGGGACATAGTCCTCAGAGAGGATCCAGAGCACAGGTGGAGGAATGGGGGCTTTTTTTACGGGTTGTTTCAATTTATTGCAGAAAAAGTATTATACCATTAAACAAAATTTTTCTTTGAAACACCCATAATTCTACTTCTCACCTTGTTCAATGATTCCATTTTCCTCTGATGTCAAGAAGGTTTTCCTGGCAGAGAGAGGAAAGGAATCCAAGAGGTCCTATCCCAAGGCCTCGTCCTTCCCAGGGATGAGGCGATGAAGGGCTGGGCTCTGAGGACTCGCCACAGCCCCGAGGGCGTTGAGTATCGCGTCCATCAGACATGAGTAAAAACATTGTGCCACCCATGCCCTGCCCCACCTCACTCTTCGGCTCCTAGCGCCTGTCCCCACCCCTCCTGCTCTCTTCCCTGGGCTACCCCTTCCCAGGGCACCACCCTGAGCCCCACTCATGTAGAGGGTGGGAAGGGCAGCGGTACTAGTGGGGGCCTACGTGGTAATTGAATCCAGGGGCCTCGAGACAGAGGCCAATGGCTTTTCCCCGCCTAATTAGAGGGATTTTTTTTTTTTCTTAAACCCAGGAAACAAATCCATATGGTCTGCAATTGTTTCTCAGGCTCTTTATTCTCCTGAAGTCGTAAATGTCGTGGGCTTTTTAGCACCGGAGGATTGGGAAGGGGGAGGGCGCCCAGGCTTAGGTTTCTCCACTAGAGCCTAGTCCAGGATCTGAGGCCTCCAGGGGTCCTGTGCCCCCACCCCACCCATTCAGCCACCTCAGCTCCCTCTGGGAGTCCTGGCAGGCGGCCTTCATTTCATCCCCACCCACGCAAGCCTCTCCTTCTACTCCAGGTTTCTCTGGCCAAAACCTCTCTCCCCTGAACCCATCCCTTCTTCCCCGCCTGCCCTGTCTAGTCATGTCACCTTCCCTCTGCCTCCCCTCCAACCCCTGCCCCGATGCCCACTGTCCTATGTCTCTTGGCTGTCCTCCAAGCGTGACCTGTTTCTACCATCAAATTGGGAGCCGACCAGAGACAAGAACCATGCCTTTCCCAATAGCCTGGCGGCTTCTTAATAGTTACTCCAAGCAATTTTTATCTGCTCTAAATAGCAGAAGACACTGAGGCTAGACCTAAAGCAGGCTGAAGGGAGAGTGTAGTGCTTCGCTATTTATTCAGGGATCCAGAAAGTCTGGAACCTGGGAGCCAGGCCCCTGAGCTGCTGTCAACATGCATCACTGGCCACCTCACTGCACCCTGGGGCCTTGGGGCCTCCCCAGTGGAACCAGGGCAGCAAAGGCAGGTGGAGAGGTAGGAGTTTGTTGCAAAACTAGGAGAGAGTCTCCTCTGGTCAGTGGCGAGTGACCTTGCTTGGGGCCATCTAAGCTAGGAGGTCACTTTGGGAGACCTGGGAGTATGTGGGTGGGGAGCAAGGAGCCTGCTTTCTGCTCCTGAATTCTCCAGAATTTGCTGAGCTTTGTGGATTTGTTTGCAGAGAATATCTTGCCTTTAAGCTCCCCCACCCCCAGGGGGTTGTGAGAAGAGTCCAGGGTTTTTGGAGGCCCAAGCTCTCAAATGGGTTCCCATGTGGGCTGTGCCTCCATGGTGTGACCTTCGGAAAGTTATATACCTCTTTGAGCCTCATCTGTACAACGGGATGATTGTATACTAATAGTTTTTCATCAGGCACAGCGCCGGGTGTAGGGGATTCATTAGTAAGAGCCAGTCCCTTGTTCTCAAGGAGCTTACAGTTCAGGTGAAATGAAAAAGGGACTTTACTAAAAATCTAAAAGGCAGTTGGAATGGGGATGGTGGATACCGGGAGAACAGCCCAGAAAGCAGACAGGTGCCTGATGTATTGTATTCGTCTCCAGCCCGGTGTCAGCTGCAGCCAAGCTCAGCCATCGTCCCCGACTTTACTTCTCCCCGCCCCACAGCCTTCCTCCAGCCCTTGCCTGGAAGCCCAGGCTATGTCTGTCTCACAATTGGTGTCTGTGGGTGGCTTATCTTTCTCGACATTGTCAGCCAAGAATTGGGGAAACCACGAGCTGCTGGCTTGGATGGTGTCAGAAGGACAACGTGAATGGCTTTGCCAAACTGTGTCAAGTTGGATTAAGTCACAGGGCTGGCCCCTGTTAATATGCTTCTCCCTCTCTTCACTCTCCCGCTCTTTATCTTTTTATCTGAGTGCTGCTGGGTACCAGGTGCTCCTTGATTAGCAGTGCTCTGTCCTCGCTGGATGGCGTGAAGGCTCCGTGTGGAATTGGGCCCACACAGGTTGCAGAGAGACAGACTAGGCTTGCTCCACGGAAGAGGAATGCCGTCAGCATTCCATGGGCTTTTGAGCACCTACTGCGCACAAGTGCTGGGGTACAGTAGAGATACAGAAAGTTGCAGAGATGAATCAGCTTATAATTTAATAAAAGGTATAAAGCAAGGACCCAAAATGGAACAAAGTCCTTTCTATGCAAAGTGCTGAGGAGACCCTGGAGGAAATAGGAGAGGGAGACCCTGAAGGGCTTCCAGGAAGGGCTGGGAAAGGGATGCGACGACAGGAAGGGCTGGGGAGAGGGCCCCACAGGCTACAGGCGCAGCAGTAAAGGCCCCAGTGGGAAGCATGGGCTGTACTCAGGGAACACAAGTCACCTAGTCTGGTCTCAGGGTGCGAGATAAGCAGAAAGGGCAGGGTGGTGTTCCTGTGGGGGCCTGTAATGCCAGGATGGGGGTGATGATGGCTCAGTCTTGTGCTAGATCTAGCCTCACATGTATTCACTTTAAGTTTTACTGCACACCTCCAAGAGAGCTGCTATTTCTTCCCATTTTATAGGTGAGGAAAAAAGGCCCAATGATGATATGTGACTGCCTGGCCCAAGATCCCAGAGATAAGAAGTGCCAAGGCCAGGGTTTGAACCCAGGACTATACGACCCTTAAGCTCACAGCCTTTCCACTTGTGTCCTGGGGTGATGGGGCCCAAATAACCAGCAGCAAAAGTGGGAACAGTGTTCTGGCCGGTGGGCCTTGAAGCCTCATTTTAGGGACCTGCGGAAGATCCAGCAGAGCCCAGGGAAGGGAGGGCACTTGTCTGAATCCCAGAATGAGGTGTCAGGCCCTGAGGGATCTCCACGGATGGGCAAAGTGGTGGGCAGTTGGGGTCCAGGCCAGGGCTCCCCAGGATGGGACTCAGAGCTGCAGTGTGATGACGCCATGTTGGTCTTCTGCCCCCTCCACCAGGCCTGGTCGACGTGGCGCTATGCCAGGCTCTCAGTGGCGCCAGCCTCCTGCAGCCTGGATGGGGGGGCTGGGACCAGAGGAGAGGGGATGCTAGTGGCGGCACCAAGGTTAAGACACCAGGCTCTGAACTGGGATCCCCTTTCTGCTTTTCCTTATGGGTTCCAGCTGTCCCTGCCACTCTTTGCAGGAGGGGGCAGGGGATTCTGGAAGGAAATGAGCCTTTGGAAATGTTCAGATAGGGTCAGCTTATCTTCCGCCTCTATCCCTGTCTGAATTCCAATCCCCACCCCAGGCTCCCTGCCTCCCCAGACCAGCCCCTCGCCCCCACCCTTCATCTCCACCCTAACCTCACTACAGCCACCTCCACCCTCAGTCCATTGGCAGCGGAGTCAGCCTGGCGTGGGGAAAGAACAAGAGATGAGGGGGCTAAGGGGGCAGACGTGGCTCCCAGGTTGGCTCTGCCACTTACTATCAGGTAGCTTTGGGCAAATCTCTGGACATTAGTTGTCTCATCTATAAAGTGGGTCCAATAATACCTCTCTGGCAGGATTAATGAGACAATCGTGTGGAATTACAGCTGTAAAGCTGCTTTCTTAAGTCTAAAATGTCACTTGTTATCATTAAGCAGTGTCTTCATAGGCCCCAGTTAACAGGCGCTGTGTTGCTTGGTTCACCCACTTAAGTGGCTCTGGTTAGCCTCTGTCCCCTAGGGCCCTCTAGGGTCTCCAGGGCCTCTCCCCACCTTGAGGCTAGACTTGGGGCCCAGAGTCCAGGGAATCAGGCTATGGCTCCCGCTGATACTCCTATCCTTGCTGCAGGCCTTAGGGGCACATCCCCCAAGGCTTGGACTATGGCCGCTGCCCCTTTGTCCTCAACGGAGGCTCTTCTTTGATGGGGGGCTGTCTGGCATTTGGGCATCAAATCTGAGTTTGGGTCAGCCTAAGATAACCTCTATGCCAGTCTATCAACTTTCCTTTTGCCAAGGAGGCATCGCCATGCCCCCAGATGGGGGAGCCAAGCCCCTGCCTCTGGCACCCATGCTCCCTGCCCTGCCCTTGACTAGCCAGGCACCTGGTAGAGAGGCGGTGCCACAATCTGGCCTGGACCACAGCCTTCCCTCCCTAGCCCCCACCCCTCACTTGAGTCACTGTTCTAAGTTTGCCCTGCTCTAGGGCTCCTGGCAACCTACCTGGAGAGGCATGAGGCAGGCTCCAGCCTGACAGACATGTGGCATTCTCTGGGCACGTGCCCAGCCCATGTGTTACCCCAGGAAGAGGCGGGGCTTGGTGCCCAGAACTGCCAAGGTGGCTTCTGCATAAACCTATTGTGATTCTGGCAGCTTCTTCAGGCCTGCTCTGGCCTTCAGCCATTCCCCTGGAAGGGATGGAATGAGGGTCTCACTCGCAGGGCCCTAATGGTTGCTTATTAAAGCCTCAAAGAGGTGGCATTTTGACAGCGGGTCTAGGTTGTGGTTCTCCTGGCAGAATCCAATCCCATTTAGATTTTCAGACAATTTCCCTCTTCATTTTCGCTGAACTTTGAGCTCCTTTGAGAACAAGGCACTGGTTCTTGCTAATTAATTCTGCACCAGTGGCAGTGAGATGGATGTGAGGGGGGCTGAAGAATGGTTGGGGGGTAGAGGGCAAGAAGGTTGGGCAACAAGAGGGGTAGGACCCTGAGAGCCAAAGCGGAACCCCTTTTAGCTGGCTTGGACCCTTGAGGCTGTGGAATTTCACACAGAGGAGCTGGGTTGGGGGAACTAGGCTGTGGAGTCCAAGTTGAGAGGGATAGCTCAGGACAGCCCAGCTTGAAACTTCAAAGCTCCTTGACCATGCAGATCGCATCTTACTTCCTCTTCCCCCCAACGAAGTCCCTCCTTGTCCCAGGGAAGGCCCTACCTCCTTCCCCTCTCAGCAAAGCTTCTAGGAGAAGCTTTTTTATATACAGGGGCATCTCCACTGTCTTACCTGCCATCCTCTCCTCCAGCCACTGGCATCTGTCTCCAGCACCTGCCATGGTCCAACCCAGGGGCTCATCACAACTTTCTCCACCCCCCAGACCTCCCTGCAGCACCTGCATTAGGGATCACCCACTGCCACCTCTTGGAAACTTGCTCCTTTCTTAGGCTTCTTTGATGCTGCGAGATCCAGGCCTCCCAACTTGCTGGCCCTTCTTGATCATCTCTGCCTCCTTATTCTCCTTGGCTACTTAAACAGGCTTAGCCCAACGGCTCTCTCCCCCTCTGTCTCATGAGGACCTCACCCAGTGGCTGGCAGATGGTTTTAAAATGTTCCCTGGAATTTCCTGTAGCCCTGAATTTCCCTGAGCTGGTTTGTGTAACCATGCCTCCTGCCTTTCTTCTTGAATGTCCCACAGACTTTTCAAACTCACCAGAGAATTCCTGATCCTCTACAAAAGCCTGCTCTTCCTCCAGGGCTCCTTTTTCCCTCAGCTGCCAAAGCTGAAGACTAGTAGTCGTGTAGACTCCTCGCTGCCTTGCTGTTTCCCATCTGACCCAGTGCCAAGGCGAGTTCATGCTCCCTTCTTAATATTTCCTGAATTGCTTCCTTCTTTTCCTCCCCACTGCTAGTTCCTGTGCCTGAAGCACCAACCTCCCAACTGGTCTTCCTGCCTCTAGTTCCTTCCTCCTTCCAGAACACTCTGCTGCTCAGGCAACCTCAGTAGCTCCCTGTCCAGTCCAAGTTCCTCACTTGGCAGCCTGGTCCCTGCAGACCTGGCCCGATTTTCACCTTGTTCTCATTGTAATTTATGCTGATCAAAATGAACTATTCCCCGCTCCCCATTCTTGTGCCTTTGCTCCAGCTGTTTCCTCTGCCGGAAATATTCTCCCCACCTATTTTCCATCCCCACAATCCAAATCCTGTCCATCCTTCAAAGCTCAGATCAAGGCCTCCCCCTTCAGGACCCGCCCTGGGTCCCTACAGCCATGAGGACTTCCTCCCTCTTTGGATCCCCAGTGCCACCTGGATGCTCTTGTCTCTCTGTATCCGTGTTGTTTCATGGTGATTCTTACCAGAAAAACACACCCAGGTCTGAAGGTGGCGTCTCGCTCAGATTGCTTGGTGAGGAGGAAAGAGCCATGTTGATCTAAGATGAGGCTACATTTGTTGTTTTGGGGACCCCCCCTTTCTTTGTAACCAAACCTCAATTTCCCCCCAATCTTAGTTCCCATGCTTCAGGCAGGGCATACCCTTGCTCCAGAAATGGAGCCCTGGAAAAGGATCTTCTGTACCCAGACACTTGGGGTTCAGCCTTGTCCCCTGGACTTAGCCAATCAGTGATTACCATTCCCGGGGATGGGCCAATCAGAACCAAAGAACACCTGAAGACTTTTGCTGGGATTCTAGGACTGAGGTGTTCTCTCTCCCACAAGCTTGAACCAGAATTGTTCATGGGAGAAAAAAGAGGCAAGAAATGGAGAAGGAGAAACTGGATTCCGGGAATGTTGTTTGAGCCTGTGAATCAAGCGGGCCTAGAGCCAGCCCTGCCCTCCTGGACCTTTCATTTCCGACAGGCAGTAAATTCCCTCAAACCACCTTGGGTTGGGTTTTCTCCCTCGTGCATTACAAAGAATCCGAACTGGTCCACGGGGTGAGAAGAGGGGAGCTCCCGGGTGGCTGGCTTCTGGGTCACCTTCCAGGAGGTCACGGAGGCCATCCTCCCTTGGCTCTGTGGCGTGGCCTGCTGGCACCCCGAGGTCCACAGGAGTAGATGAGAACCATCTGGGCTGCTGCCTGAGCCTGAGGCCATGGGGTAGGCCTTGGCCCCTGCAATGTGGACACTGAGCCCCAGGCCCAGCCAGAGAGCCTTGAGGGCTTCTCAGGGGGTGTCAGGCTCCCACTAAATGACACAGAAGGACCCCCCAGGTTCTATGAGTCACTGGAATATGGGAAGGGGGTGGAACATTCCCAGACCTTTTCAAGGGGAGCAGTCAGTGCAGGGAAGAGGCCCAATCTCACCTTTCCCAGGAGCCTTTTGGGAATGCAGCTGGAAACAGCTGGAGCAGGGATTGCCTGGAAAGGAGTACAGGAAATGGAAAGTGCCCGGATGCTGTGGCACAAGAGCAGGACCGAGTGCCCTGGGAGGAATAGGGGGTAAGAGTCGGAATGTTCTCCCATGATGAAGCCTTAGGGAAACGTTCCTGGCCTCTCCTCTGACATGATTGGGGGACTGGAATAGGTAGAACTGAGGTGTGAAAACAGGGAAAGCTGTAACTTTCAATTGAGCCTGGGAGGAATCACCCTGTGTGTGGGGTTGAAATGGTCACTCAGGGTCTGCCTTGGGGAAAATACTGGGTGCCTATCTGTATAAGGGTGTTGCATCAGAGGCCCCCCCCCAGGATGTGTGCTGAGAGCTGGGGGTCTTTGATAAGAGCTGGAGAGTGATCTGGCATCTGGAGCAGGGCCCAAGGCAGACAGATTGCTGAAGAGGAGCCTAGCGTAGCTGAGAGGGGTCAGCATGAGGGCAAGAGTATTGGGGTGAATCAGAGAAGAGGGGGCAGGAGGCTGAAGGAGCCCTCCTTGCCTCAGCTTTTCTGTACCCAGACGCCTTGGAGCTCAGTCTTATCCTCTGGCTTTCTGCCCACCAGCTGCCACAAACCTGGAGAGGATCTGCTTTGCATTATCAGAGGAGCCGCCTCCCCGGGGCATATGGTCAGCAGACCTCCCGGCCTGGAGCATCATGGGAAATGTCTTCTCCTGACCCCAACTCTGGCCCAGCTCCGTCTTCCCCTGGAGCACGGGGTTACAGGTTCAGTGGCCCCCACCACACCCCTCCCCACTGGATGAAGAGGCCTTTCACATTGTTCCAAGTCTCATCTCAGCTTCACTGCACTGGATGAAAGAGGGGAGGGAGGCACTAGGGGAAGAGAAGGGGCTCTGATGGGCCAGTGAAGATAACGTGTCTCATCCTCTAGCCTAGAGAATGAAAGAGACAAAGAGGTTTCCTGGCTTGAGTGAAGAGGAGAGAGGCCTTGGGGGTAGGGGTGGAGTGGGAAGGGAGAACTATAGGCCTGGAGTCCAAGGAGGCTGATGACACAGGAAGAAGCAAGGGAGCATCTGATCTCTGAGCCTGGTGTTGGCTCAGAATGAGCCCCTGTTCTGGAGAAGCTCTGGAGCTCTCCGATGTGAAAGCCACAGCCACGTGTGGCTACTGAGCCCCTGAAATGGGGCTAGTCCAAACTGAGATGTGCTGTAAGAATAAAATACACCCTGAATTTTGAAAACTTTAGTAGGGAAAAAAAATGGTACATAGTTCATTAACAATTTTAAAATATTGATTACATGTTGAAATAATACTTTGGACATACTGCACTAAAGGCAATACATTATTAAGTTCATCTCATCTATTTCTTTTTGATTTCTGTAATGTGGGTAGTAAAAAATTGAAAATCACATATATCACTTGCATTCTATTTCTACTGGACAGTCCTGCTTTAAAGCGCGTCATTCATTTAGTCAACAAAGTTTTATTGGGCGCTAGCTATATGCCAGGCAAAGTGCTAAGGATTAGAAAGTGAGCAAAGGCAGATCCTGTCTCTGGTTTCCTGGAGTTTACAGTAATCAAATAATCACTCAGACGGGTGCCTAATTGCAAAGAGAGATAAGTGGTCTAAACAAAAGGAGTGGCACATGGTGTTCTCTGAATCTAGAATCAAGAAACCTGATTTGGGCCCAGAGTATGGTGAGGGCTTCCCCAAGGACGCACTGAGCTGAGAGGTAACTTGGGAAAGAGTGTTTCAGACAGAAGGGGCAGCACGGGCCAAGGCTTTGTGGCTACAGGGAACATTGAAGCTTAAAGAATTGTCAGATGGCTGGTTTGGGGCAGCACAGAGAATGAGGAAGAGGGTGGCTGGAACAAGGCAGTGAGTCTGGAGGAGTTGACAGGGGCCTCATGCAGCCCTCATTAAAGACGGGAAACCCGTGAAGCATTTTCATTAGCCCTCATGGGGGAATTGGAGAAGGGCAAAGAGGGTTTCTGCACAATTTGGTGGAGGTGGGAATGTGCAAATATTTAGTATGATGTCTTTTAAAGCTCTCTGTCCCCCTAGAGCTCTAGGCCCGTGTCAGTCACCTCTGTACCCCCACCCCCACCCCCACCCACTCAATCCTTCATGCTCTGAGGAGCTTTTTAGAATGCCTTCTTTTCACCACCCTTGTGGTCCTTCCTTTCCTTCAGGCCACTAACCACCTCCCAGCCTATCCTGCCACACCCTCACCTGGCACACTGCAGCCACAACTAGTGCTTTCTAAACTGGAAATCTCTATGGCACCCCCCTGCTTAAAACCCCTCAGTGGCTCCAGTGTCCTAAGCATGTACTGCAGACACCTTAGCGTGTCTCTTTATAAGCCCTTCTCCATCTGGCCCCACTGACCTCTCGCCCACTCTCTGGGCTCCAGGCACAGGCGCTTCCCCAAACCCATGTGCTCTGTTCTCTCTCTTCAGGGCTTTTGCAGAGCTGGTTCCTCTGCCAGGAACACTCTCCTCCCCTGGCTTGTTGACTCCACTCATCCCTAAGGGCTCAGCGTCAATGTCTTTTCTAACGAACCTTCCCTAACGCCTTGGAGGGGTGGGTCTGGACTGGGACGCCCCCCTTCTGCTCAGCCCTAGGATGGCACCGCACACCTTAGAGGGCCCGTCTGCTGTCTCCTCTGCAGAATGTAAGATTGCTGAAGACAGGCATTTGCGTCTCCCTTATTCCCACAGGCAGCGTCTGGCTCCCCTGCACCCTCCAAAAAATCAGAGGTGTTTCTCCCATCAGAATGGGGTTCCTTTAGGACAGCCATTGTGCCTCCCTCCTCAGATGAGAGGTATCCTCAAATCTGGGACTGTGTCTCCCCATCAGATGGGAGGCCCCCTCAAGACAGATGTTATCTCCCCATCCCACTGTGTGTTATCCAAGTACCAGGATCATTTCTCCCACTCTCCGTAGCGCCACCCCCCCTTCCTCAAAGCCTCACAGTCTGGGGCTGGGAGATGGAAGACAGCTGCCCCTCACTCTTGGCTAGGGCCTGGCTGGCCTCTCCCAGGATCCTGAGATCAGGAAGGCTTGTTTGCCATATTTTTCCAGGAAGACTAAGCCTCCTGTGCCTTCCCCAACAACCACACAAGCCAGCCTCACCAGAGGACCTGGCCAAGGGCTCAGCAGTGCCTGAGCAGCTCTGACCAGCATCCGGGCCAAGCCTTCGAGTGGAGAACAGGCCTGGGGCTGGGAACCATGCAGCCCTGGGAGCTCCCAGGCATGAGCCAGGCAGGGCTGAAATCCAGGCTGGCAGAAACCGGGTTTGGGACCTGCCTGGGAGAGCCACAAGGGAGGGGCCTGCCTAACTCCAGGCTGGGGCAGCCATCTGGAGCCAGACAGAGTGTGTGTGTGTGTAGGGGGGGCTGTCTCCCCGGCCATGTGGGTGGCTAGGAGCTGTGGGGTTGTGACCTGGCCCTCCTAGCAAGCCTCTGGCTCCCCTGTGGTCAGTTTCACTTCTGACATCTGGTCAAGTTCACAGCTGGCCAGCTTCCTACATGGCCATTTTCACTTTCCCTTTCCAAGATCTGGGGGCAAAGGGCCCCCACTCCTTCCCCATCCTACTTAAATTAACTCCATGGCTACACATGTGAATTTGCTGGATTTCTGTTAAAACTTTCCCACTTGGGGTGTGTGAAGGGAGGAAGGGGAACAGGATAGGAACTGAGTTGAAAATTATACCTGGGTCCCTGCCACACGTATAGCCCCCACCAACTCAAACCATGTGCGTTTCCAGAAAATCATTGCGCTAATTTTCTTTCTTTGCTATTTAATGTTCATCATTTATGTTTTATGTGTAAGTTTCAGGAGGGCCCAAGAAATGATTACACAGGATGCAAGGGGAAGGTGTCAGGGAGTCTGGAGCTCACAGCCACCAGCTAGGGGGCCGAAAGGGTTCCATCTCGGCCCAAAGGGAGACAGGTGGGGCCCCAGAACCAAACACATGCTAAAACATACTTGCCACCCCCCAGCCCCCTCCCCAACTGCTGGGGAGGGAAATAAATACACTCAGTCCTCTCCCAGGTGCACAGGTGAGGAGCCAGCAGGTGAGTTTTTTCCTCTCTTCACAGATTGAAATCAAAGAAATGCCATCTACATACAATGTTCCCAGTCCCTTACTCAGGGTTGGGAGAACCTGGGCAGGGGAGGGGGTGGCTGTCAGTGCACACCTTGCTTGGGGCTCGTTCATGCTAAATAGAGGGGGAGCCACACTCATTCCAACATCAAGCAAAACAGTCCAGGAGAGACCTCCAGGCCCCTTCCTGGCACCAAGCTACGAGAAAAACAGTCCTTCGTAGGGTCTTCTAAACTTAGGAGAGACCCTCTAGGGGCTACAGTCTCAGTTCCTTCTTGCTGCATTCCCACACTGGTCCACTTTTCTTCATCACAACCTTCTGGGCCCAGCCAAATCCATGCCTGCAGGGAAGAGGAGGATGGAGGGGAGCAGGCCCTTGGAAGACAGGCGCCAGCTCCAACCTCAGTCGTCCTTGGCCCGCCAAACCCGGGGGCGAGGGAAGACAGAGAGCAGAGTTCAATTCCCTGTGATGCTTCTCTGGCAGCTGCCCCAGGCAGGATCCGGTCCCAGCCCAAGAGAAAGAACTTGTGGAGAAAAGATTTCAAATCGTGTGTGTGTGTGTGTGTGTGTGTGTGTGTGTGTGTGTGTGTGTCTGTGTCTGTGTTGCAGGTGGGGGGGCTCCTTAGTCCCTGACTGACTCTAGGAAACAGTACTGCCTGAGTTGGCTCTGGGTCTGTACTGGGATGGAGGGTATCTACAGACTGGGCCACAGCACAGATGCCACACTGACACACCTGAGGGGGACAGGCAGAGGGAAGCAGCGCCCCTTTCCACAAATTCCAAACCTGACTCGGGTCATAATGGATCAGTGGACCCGGCCTGGGGTAAAGTATCCCGTCTCCACTGGGGTTGGACAGGCCTGGAAATGGTGGAGGGTGGACAGGATTTGGCTACAGGATGTATTTCCCAGAGGGTCTCCCTGGTCCCCCTCTCCTAGCCCTCAAGCAAAACTCAGGCCTATGCTCCTCATTCAGAGAGGAGGGGGCCAGCCCACATCCGGCCACCACACTGCTGGGTGGCTTTGGGCAAGTCACTGCCTCTCTCTGGGCCTTACTGTTCAGTATGTAAAATGAAAGGGTGGACTAAATTTCAAAACCCCCTCCCAGCTCTGTCAAGCTTCTGATCTTCTTCATCTTAGGCCAGAGGGGAGGCCTGAACGGGGCTGAGGAAAGGTTTAGGCAGCGATGGTGCTCCCTCGGTCCCCAAGTTCACAGTGTAGAGTCCATGGCTCTGGTTCCTTAGTCTCTCCCTCTGAGTCTCTGGGACCTTGTCATCACCTCTAACACCATCCCTCATGTCAGCCCCTCAGGTATGACACCTGTCAAGGTGGGAAGGCCTTGCCCACCTAGCAGTATGGGGAGAAGGGAACAAAAGGCCTGAGATGGTGAGGGGACAGGGACGGGGTTGGAGAGGCAACAGGGGCACTTCCGGCACTGGAGAGGGAGTTGATCAGAAGCGGTGGGGCCACACGGGAGCAGTGGCAGGGCTGTGACTTAGAGGCCCGGGCTCCGACGCCCTGCCCCGAGGAGCTCAGCTCCGATGCTGGCCCATGGGGGGTAGGCTGGAGCGTCAGTTCTCGGAATGTGGGGGCAGGGCAGGGGTTCCCAGGTCAGCTCACACGGGGGACGTGGCAGTGGACTCGCTGCACAGGCTCTCCACAATGTCGGCTCGCTGGATGCGACGTAGGGCGGCCAGGAGGGCTTCGAGCGTCGCGCTGTCCTGGGCGGCCCAGCTGGCGAGCAGGGCATGGACCGGGCAGGCCTCGTGGGTGAAGGAGTCTATGTGTTCAGGCTGGTAGCCCAGCTCGCCTGCCAGGTGCCGCCAGGTGTCCCCCGCAGAGCCGTTGAGCAGTTTCTCCACCTCCTCCCGCTTGGCCGGTGGCAGGCTGCTGTAGAGGCCTCCATCCCCCTTGAGGGCTGCCAAGAACCCAGGGGAAGTCAGACACTACCCGCTGGGCCCCCTTCCCCCCACAATGGGCCTGGGGTAAGGCCCGAGAAGAGGCATTTGTCCTCCCAATCTGGGAAAGCCCTGAGGGGCTAGAGCAGCGGTTCTCAACCTTCCTAATGCCACGACCCCTTAATACAGTTCCTCATGTTGTGGTGACCCCCAACCATCAAATTATTTTTGTTGCTACTCTACAACTGTAATTTTGCTACTGTTATGAATCGTAATGTAAATATCTTTTTGTTTTCCGATGGTCTTAGGCGACCCCTGTGAAAGGGTCGTTCGACCCCCAAAGGGGTCGCGACCCACAGGTTGAGAACCGCTGGGCTAGAGGAAGAGGGACGGCCAAGGTGAGATCCTGGATGGAGAGCTGGGGGGATACTGATTCACATCCCCTCCCCACCCATAGCCCCAGCACTATGCCCACCACTAGCCCCCACTCCCTGCCCCCCAGCAATTAAGGCAGAGGGGGAAACAGGACTTCTCAGTCCCAGACTCAACTATAGCAAGCATCCTGGAGCTGGGCTAGGGGCCACTAATTAGGAGACATAATTAACTACTTGTTCCCCAGAAGTCCAGGGCAGAAGGCTAATTGCAGCCACTTGGGGGAGTAATTAGCCCTAGGGGGGACAATTAGCTTGATGAGTCTGGATGCTCCAATCTGTCAAAGCCTCCCATTTCTCAAGTCACTCCACGGGAAAGGACCTCCCCCGCCGCTTCCCTCACCCGCTCTCCCATCCTTCTAACCAGAGGCACCATTAGTCCGCCCCTCTGGCAGTCCTTCCTGTAGTCTAATCAGAATCACTCCTAATGGCTCTGCGTCAGCCCCTTGCCCAGCCTTGCCTCTCACCCTGGCCTGCGGCGGTCTGCGTGTGGGACTGCTGGTCATGTAGGCTCTGGCTGTCCACAGAGATGCCGCTGTCGCTGTGGAGTTTTTCTCCCTCGGGTGGGGGCGTCTGGTTCACAGGCCGGCTATTGGCTCCTTGCTTGTTCTGCTTGCAGCTATTCCACCTGGAGCCAGAGGACAGGCCCAGTCTCAGGGGGTGAGGGACCACTATGGCCATGTGGCTAAGGTATCTGTGCTCTTGAGGGCAGAGTGGCAGTCAGGGTTTGTCAGGGTTTGGTGCACACGGCAAGTGTCCAAAACATGCTCATGGAATCAATGGTGCATAAATAGCTGACTTCCCAGGAATTCCACTTTTCCCAACCTACCCTTGTAAAATGCTCGCACATGTGTACAGGATATATGCAAGGACTTCCTCTGCTATTATAAGCAATAAGAAAAAACAGAAAACAAACCAAATGTCTATCAATAGGAGACTGGTTAAATAAATTATGATCCATCCATATTATTGAATGAGTGGTTACAAATGATCAGATAATCTATATGTCCAGAGGAAAGCTCTCCCGAGGGAGATTATGCGGAAAAGTAAGTTGTAGAATATGTATAATGTGATCCAATCGATGCTTTAAAAAACCTGTGTGTTTACATATAACTTAAAAAGTTTTATGTACATGTGTTTATAAATGCACAGAAAATGGCTAGAAAGGATCCAAACGGATTCCAATGAGGAGATAGGTAGGATTTGGGGAGGTAAGAGGGAGTTTTTGCTTTTTGCTTTACAAGACATTACTCTTGTTTACATTTCCCAAACAAGCATGTATTACTTTGATCTTTTTTTTGTTTTTTAAGAAAGAAAAATGCGCTTAAACATTTAAAATGCTTTCCAGGAGTTCTTGCACATCCTGGGTTTCTGGATGTGGGTGTCACAGCATCCCCAGTGTGACATGGGAAGGCAAAGACACATGCATACACAGGTAACTGTATGGGTTCAGGGATTGAAGACACAGGCAGCCAGTAAAGCAAGCTTTCTGTGTGTAGTTGGGGGCCAGGGAGTCCAGGAGGGGAGCAGCATGGGAACGGGGCAGTGCTGGTGCTAGGACTGGACAGGGACAATGCCCCTCCCTCCCTCCTGCTGACCTGCCACCCCCTGGACTAGGGCAGCTGATGGTGAGCGAGGATGAGCTTGGTTTGAGTTAAAAGAGAGCATGCATTTTCAGGTCAAAGTCACAGTGAAACCCCACCTGGAGGGCAGTGGTTCTGCTGTCTGTTCCCCACTCTGTCCCCTGTCCCCCTTCTCACCTCTTGAAGGCTATGTAGGCCACGAGGCCCACAACCACAGCGGCCAGGATGGAGCAGTAGACAGGGATGAGGTTGTCAGTGGTGCCTCGAGTCACCACGGGCTGAGAGCTGCCCATCACTGTGGTCACCACATCAGCCACTGTACTGGCCACAAGGTCTTGCTCTGGAGGTACCTCGGGCTCCTGGGTGCTGGGGGCCGTGCTGTCTGAGCCCTCTGAGGGTGTAGACCTTGTAATCCAGCGGCCAGGGATCTCTGGGAGAAAGGGTGACAGGAATGAGTGCCCATTCTCCCCAGCTCCTCCCCTTCTGTTCTGACCCAAGTTCTCAGCCCGCTCCAGATGCTCCTGTGCCCAGCTGTTATGCACAGGGGTGAGGGCTGGGATCGTGTGCATGTTACGATGGAGGAGAAGAGCAAGGGCCTGCGAATCAGGAGGCCTGGGTCCCCTTTGGCTATGTTTCTATGTGACTCTGGATCCGTCCCTTCACCTCTCAGGACTTCCACTTCCTTAGCCATAGACTGGGGATATTAAGAGAGATGGCCAGTAAGCTCCCTTCCATCTCGGAGGTAGCTGTGGTCCTAGAAATCTGTTCTGCCTCCCCTGGGGGCCCAGAAGCCCAGCATGGAGGTAAACACACAAAGAAGAGACAGTGGGCCCCAGGAAGCCTTCAGCTGGAACTACGCTAAGAAATGTAATGACTCTGGCCCTCGGTTGCCCCGACGACCCCAGTAACCCCTGTCCTGGAAGGATAAGGGTGCTCAGGTCCATGCAGGCCCTGCCCCACCTCACCTGCCCAGAGCTGGCACTCAGCCTCCTTTCTGGTCTCTGATGTCCTAGCTCTAGGCTGGGGGCTGAGGGGCTGGGTGGAGGGGAGGCCTGGAGGCCTTGCTTACCTCCAGCCAGTCCTTGGACAGCTGTTAGCCTGTTTCTTGCCCTGCGTGGCCCTCACACAATCTGATCTTACCACCCAGGGAAGACAGTGTCAGGTAGCCCAAACCCTCCCTGGGAAGGAAGCAGGCTGCTGGTGGAGAGAGGACCCACAAAGCTGGTACTGCCCAGCACCTCGGGGCAAGGAGACTGTGCCTTGCCACCCACCTAGGCCCTCTCATGCCAATAGGGCATTGCCAGCCTCCCTGGAAGGGGACCCGCCTTCTCCTAGCACCAGTGGGCGGGATTTTCCATTCTGTCACCCAGCTGGGGGCAATAGGCTCCCGGATTGTGGGCTCTGGATGGCCTGGGGGTACCTGTCTGGGCAGAACTGCCTTACTGCATCCGTCCTCACTTCCCACGCCTGGGGCAGGAAGGGAAAGCAGACAGGACATGCCAATGGGGTGATGGGGAAGGCACTGCTCCCCAGCTTGACCTTACCCAAACCCCAATTTGCCCACCCAGGGTGGAGTCAAAGCGGCCTACTGGTCTCCTGGGCCTCCGATCAAGACAAAGATGCTTCAAAGGCCCCCGTTTTCAGCACCTTCTGAGGGGTAAGGCCCCCAGATGTGAATCTGGAATCCATCTGGCTGGCACTGGGGAGGGGGCTGCCACTTCCCCCACCCCTCCCCATGTCAGTTCTGGGAGTGGGTGGAGGGGGTGGGGTTGGAAGTAGCCCTGGCTTTTGGCAGCCCCACATAAGGCATTAGGGTTCTCCTCTTGCCCTGCTAGGGGACGGGGCCAGCTGGAGGAAAAGCCTGAGCTCTGAGAGTTACCCCAACCCACAGGCTAAAGGTATGGAGGGGGGGCGTGTCGGTGAATCAGGCCATCACGGAGATTTGAGAGCAGTGAGGAAGGGCCGAGGGAGGGTGGTAAAGGACAGACCAGGCTGAAGACAGAGCTTTCAGGGCCCTTTCCCCCATCTCTCCAATCCCCCATGATGGGGGGTGGGGGGATGAGATCCAGATGTGGCCATGTCCCCTAGCATTCCAACCTGCTGAGCCCTTGGCAGGTCCTGACAGCCGTTTCCGGAATGGGGGCTGCCAGACTTGGGGGTAGAAAAAGGGACCAGGTTACTCCTCCTAAACCCAAATTTCACTGGGGCAACGGGGTGTGTGGAGGGGCTTCTAGCCCGAGGGTGGGTAAGTCACCATGTTGACACCTGAAATGTATATATGCAAGAAAGTACAATGCACTGGAGGGGAGGGGGGCCACCAAGCCAAGAATCAAATTCCATTTCCTGAAATGTTCCCTCTGCCCCAGAGCTGACATTTAACCCTTCAGAGGCTAGAGTGGAGAGGGGCAGAGGGACAGGGGTAAACAGCCCTCAGGGGTACCCTCCTCCTTCAGGGTGGCTAGGAAAGTGGGGTGGTACCTGGAAGGAACCTGTGAACTTCCCAAAAGGCAGAGCCCACCCCTCCCCCAGCCACCATGTTTCTTTGCTCTAACCTCGCCCCTGAGTAGGTCCCCCACCAGCTGGTCTGGACTTGCCCATGGAACTGTGCCTGCCTGCTGCCAGCTGCCGAACTTGCCTCCCTGCTCTGCCCTGCGTCTGACGCCACTTGCCTGTCTCCTGACCCAGGGCAATGGCCACTAGAACCACCATGTTCTATACCCCAATCCTCCTCCCAGCCCCCACCCCCACCCCCACCCCAATGCAGGAAGCTTTACACACACATCCGGCCTGAACCCAGCTTAACAGTCCTCTCCACCATGAGCTCCCTGAGCGAGAGATCATGGGACATGGAAGGAAGGCGTGGCTACGTGGGGGCTAGTGTCAGACTGGAGGCTCCCCACAGAGGGGGTCTGTCTCCCCCATTCGACTGGGGGCTGAATGAAGGCAGAGGCTGTGCTGCCTGCACCAGAATGGGGGATCCCCTAGGAACTAAGTGTGGGACCTTGTCTCTCTCATCAGACTGGGGCAAAGGCTGTCTCTCCTATCTAACTCGGGATCCCCTAAAGGAGGTGCTGTGTTGCCTGCTCAGGGTGAGGGGTACCCTGAGGGTTAGGGAATTAGCTAACTGGGTGCCCAGTCACAGAGAGATGGAGAGAAAGCAAAGGCACTGTCAACCTCCCCCTGCAGCGGAAAAGCTCACCCATTGCCTCAAGATACGAAGGTGTCACCAACCAGAGACTGAAACTGTTCTGCTCTGGCTGCCGTGGTGCTTCCTCCTCCCATCCCAGGAACTGCCCATATCCTTGGGGCCCCTGCCTGGATAAGGTGGGCACATCCAGCTCCTATTCACCCCGGGGAGCTAAGCCCTCCATGCGCACCCTGCCTCTTATCCTCAGGCTCCTAGGCCCCAGGCCAGTTGCTCCCCTTCTTCCTCACCCCCAAAGCCCCGCCCCCACCTTCTCAGTGTTCACTGGATCTACCATCAACCTTGACTAAACTGTAACAAAGACTGTTGATCCCTACCCAAACACCACAAGTTGAAGTGGGCCAGCCACCTTCTCTAACCCACAACAACACTGGGAACCACATGACCAGTGAGGAAACTGAGGTCCAAGGCAGGAGTGACCTCCCTAACGAACATCATTCATCTAGCAAATGACAAGGCAGATTCCATCCTAGGCCCCAGAGCCATAAACCACCACGGGCGGAGGCCAGGCCTCAGAGCCAAACGGTTCCAACTCCTGAGGGTTTCCTCAAGACTCTTTTCCAGTTCAGAAGGTCTGCCTCAAGAGTCAAACATGTCCTGCTCTGTGCTCAAGACACAGTGGTCACTTTCCAGCTGCTTATCTGCAGCCTATCCAATCCCCAGCTGGCAGCCACAGAGTAATAAAGCCCTAGAAAATGAGTTAGAATGTATAGCTGCAGCCTGGGGGACGATGAAGGCTTTCCAAACACTTAGCCCAAATGAGGAAAGAGTAAAAGGGGGCCTTTGGTGAGAAAGATGGGGAGCCACCTATTCCATCAGGTTTCAGAAAGGGTGGCCCCGCTAAAGGCCACACCTGGCCCTGCCCACCCTGGCCCTAGGGAGTGCCTTTTCCCAGCCTGCAGTTGTCCCAAGGGAGCGCCCTGCCCATCCCCCACCCCCCAGGCCTGCAGGTGGCCCTAGGGAAAGCCTCTTCCCAGCCTGCAGTTGGCCCGTGGTTGCTCACCCTCGCACTCAGCGTCGGCCCAGCGTGTGCATTCCCGCAGCTGGCGCTCGGTGTCCTCACACACAGTGCAGGGCAGGCACGGGTCCACATGGTTGGCCTCGTCTGAGTACGTGCCATCGGGACACTCCTCGCACACGGTGTTCTGCTTATCCTGGCAGGAGAACACGAGGCCCGAGCCTGGCTCGCACACGCGGCACGCCTCGCAGCTGCCGGTTGCCTCGTCCTGGTAGTAGCCGTAGGCGCAGCGGCACACTGCGTCATCCGCTTCCACGCACGGCGCCGACATGCTCTGCAGGCCCACGCACTCCGTGCAAGGCTTGCATGGCTCGGTGGCGCTCACCACATCGGAGAACGTCACGCCTGAGGGCAAATGGATGAGCGTGGGAGCAAGGGCCAAGATTTTAGTTGCCTGCCCTTTGGGCTCTTGGGATACAGGGGCAGCAGGCCCTTCCCACCCCCCTCTACTCCCCCCGCCCCCAAGCAGGGCATTGACTCCTTGCTTCAGCCTTGCCCACCTCATTGACCCCCACCTTTCCCCCTCACGTCCCTGATCCCAGATCTTTGACAGCTCATGGCAGCCGGCTGGGAAGGGGGAAGGGGGCCAGGAGCCACGTGCTCCAGGCCGCGAAATGCTGGCTCTGAGGCTTTGCAGGGTAACCCAGCTGATGCCTGGTAAATTTCTTGGCAAATTCTCTTAGAGAGTTCCCAGCAAGATTGAGGGATAATCTGAGCGTGGTTCCCACCCAACCCTCCCTGCAGGCCAGAGATGAGTTGTGAATCCAGCCCACGCACGCACAGGGCCTTCACGAGGGAGCTTTCACCTCAGCTATCCAGCTATGCCTCTCTGCACAGCTGGAGGCTCAGGTGTGGCCTGAACGGGAGTGACCTGGGTTAGACAGAAGTTCCCACCCATGGCTCTCCTCCACACTGCTGAAGGACTTGGCTGTCTAGGGTGGGGATGGGAGTCCTCCTGGCAAGCAAGTTCAGGTATAGCAGGAAGGATGGAAGCTAGAGATCAAGAAGGACTTGCGTACATCATCCTCTGCCCTTTCAACGGGGGTATTTCCAAGCTCACTACCTGACTCACGCTCTTTTTTTTTTTTTTTTTTTTTTTTTTTTTTTTTTTTTTTTTTTTTTT
>NW_017731390.1:1755195-1798830 GCF_001890085.2 Hipposideros armiger
TGCAGCCCACGCCGTCGCCGGCGACTCATGGCAGCTCCAGGTTGAGCCGCCGTTCAGCATCTTAGCTGCGGAGGGCAGTGTCACTGGCCCTCACATGTGGGATCCGAACCGGGGCCCTCCGGCATCCCAAGCGAGCTCCCAACCATCGCGCCACTCGGCCGGCCCCTGACTCACGCTCTTAATGAGTGGATGTGAGCTCCAGAATAAGGGGAAGGACACCAGGGGTGCCAGGGTACACCCTGCCTTGTACAGAGAGGGGAGAGGCACAGAGCAGATCTTCACCCCTTCCAGCTCAGGGTGGAGAACCCGCACCAACGGGAACCGAAGAGGATGTATTCTGCTTTGTTCCAATGGCAGGAGGAGCATGGATTTAGCCACCTGAGAACCCAGGAAGGAGGGATTGCTCAGAATGTGGAAGCAGAAGTAGAGAGACTAGGGTCCCACAGTAGGGAAATCAGTCCTGTTGTGGGGTCCGATCTTAACCTTCTCTAAAGGCGCCAAGTGACAAGCTGGAGCACTGGCTCATTATCTTGGGGCGTGGGGGGTAGACAGAGAAGCAAAAACAGGCAGAAGTGAAAGGAGCAGACATTGGGGGCGACAAGAAGAAACGACAGTCAGTTCTGGCAGAGGGGCCCCTGTGTTTCTCTTCCTAAGGATCAGGCAGATCTGGATTCAAAACTGCTTCTTATTAGCTGGGTGACTGGGTGTTTTACTTAATCTCCCTGAGCTTTTTTTCTTTCTCTGTAAAATAGGGAATGATATGTCTGCTCACAGGGTTGTGGTGGTGAATAAATGAAATTCCACTGTAAAACACTGGACACACAACAGGGATCCTATAAAGGTTGGGCCCCACGGGGTGGGCAATGATAAGTGTGGTGAACTTCAGTAGCAGGAATATAGTCAGACAGCAAAAAGGACTTCCAAACATTAACAGCCTAGGCAAGATGTCCTAGTATACAAACAAGAGGCTCCTATCCGGTTGGCATGTGGTGGGGGAAGAGGGGTGGATCTAGTCACCCAGGAGGGTAAGAGAGAGCCCTGCCCATGAGAAAATTAGCAGAAAACCCCGGGGAGAGGGTTTTAGCGGTGGGAAAATGTGGCCTTTTTGGCAGAGAATGAAGGTAGGAGCTTAACGGGTTTCCTTGTGGAAACATTTTGAGGATAGAGGGAAAGTCCACTGGGGTCTCCATCCCATAAAGTGGGCTTGTAAAGGCAGCCTATAAAGGCGGCCTGTTATGGCAGCTGGTGGGAAGGAGGAGGGGAGGAGGGAAGGGGAGGAGAACAGAGGGAGGAAATGGGGGGGAGGATTCCTGCCACATCTCTGAGCTTGCCTCCCCTCTCCTCCCCTGGAGATGCCAGAACCTCCCTCTCCCAGGTCCCTCTACCCCACTTCTCGGTGAGTGGTGTCCCATCCTGAGAGACTTAGGATCCAGGAAGCAGAGGCCCTGGGCTGGAGTTGAGGAAATAGGAGAGGCAAACTTGGTAGATCCCAGCATAGCCGATGGTTAGCCCACTCTTCCCTGAGATGGAAACCCTGTTAGGCCAGGGCCAGGGCCAGTGGCCAGATGGCAAAGGGCATTACAGGATGTCCAGTCACCCCACCCAGTTGCAGGCATCCCTCTGTTGGCCGATGGAGTTATAGGATCCACAAGCACAGAGATAGGAAACCAGTGTGTTTGGGGACACCAATGAGTTGAGGTTGCCTGAAGGATGGATAGGTGCCCATGTGTTGATGGTGGTGGTGAGGAGGCATCCAGAGGTAAGACGAGGCTGGCAGATGGGTTCAGAGTGCCCCGTCCCTATGCCATCATTCCCCACATGATTACAGAATAATCTGAGTATGGTTCCCACAAGCCCTCCAGATGGGCGTAGAATGCCAGGCAGAAGGCAGGATCTGACTGTTGGCAGTGAGGAAAGGTTTCTGGGCAGGGTCAGGAAAAGGGGACGGAGCCCATGGCCTGAAGACAGCAACTGATATCCCCAAGGATATCCCAGGGAGGAATGACCGGTGCCCCTCCCCCACCTGACATCACCCCACAGTAAGGACATCCTTATAGAGCTCCAGCCCTCATCCGTGCTGCCTCCTGAGAGGTCTGTTTCTTTGCTCACAACTAAAGAACAGTTGGCCTGCGGGGAGGGGTAGCCACACCCTTCCAGGATCCCCCAAGGTCAGTCTCCAGGGCAGCCAGGATTTGATCCTCCTCCCCTCCCCGCAAACACACCGAGGGTAAGTGGCAGCCATTGATTTTGCAGTGCAGATGATATTTTTAGCTGGTCTTAGCATTAGCTACTCCTCCCACCTGGCCACACTCTTCTACCAGGCCTCTCTGCTTAGGGGCTGGGAAGGGGCTCCCCTGGGGATCCCTGATCAGATCCCCTTCCTCCCTCATCCATTCTCAGCTTCCCCTCTCTGCCTCCTATCCTGGGTCAGACCCACTTCTGGTGCCCATACAGTGGTGGGCAGGACACCCTGCCAGGAGGCAGAGTACTTGTAAGGCCTCTACTGGGCATGCTTCTCTCCAGTCCTGCCCCCCGCCTCCCCGTTCCTCCCTTCCATTCCTCTCTCCCCTCCCCACCTGCCACCCTATACTCACTGTCCAGGCAGGGCTCACACACAGTCTGGTTGGCTCCGCAAGGCTGGGCCACACCCTCGCCCAAGTTGCAGGCTTTGCAGCACTCACCACTGTCGGTGTACAGGCCTGTGGGGCATGCCTCCTTGGCACCTCCAAGTGACACCTGGGTGGAGGGAGATCAGAAGGTCAGTCTGGCAAAAGAAAGGAGAGGGGAGTCTTCCAAGGGTTCAAACACCCCCTCCTAAAGCCTTCTATTGGAAACACCTGGGCCCAGATGAGCTCACCAGGGAGGCATTAGACACATCAAAGCTGGCAGGAAGAAAGGCAGTGGGGGACAGTGCACCCCCGCAGGCTATTGGAAGTGTGAGGTCACAGCCTCCCATGCTGATCCTCTGCAAAGTTCATTTTGGGCTTACAGCAACTCCTGTAATCTCAATGATACACCACATGGGGAAGGTAGCCTGAGGCCCAGAGGGCCTTTGGGCAAGGACATCATGAACAGCTGGACAGGTTGCAGCTCGCACAGGGCTCCCAGCCAAGGGGGCAACTGGAAGCTGAAATCTAGTGCAAATGCCACTTGCTGAGCTGCACACCTGCAGGGCTGCACCTACCCAGAGGGGAGTCTTTTTCTAACAAAGGCTAGCAGGGCCCTATTCCAGGTCCTTACTTCTATCATTCCACATATTAAATACCAAATGGGAGGAGTCTATGCCCAAGAAAGAAGGCAGAGGGGTGGGATCTTGGGTTCAAACCTGACTCTGCACTAGGAGCTCTGACCCACCTTGCTCTCCCTCCCTGAGTCTTCATCTCTCTGCACAGATAGAGAAGATTTGCTCAGGGCAGAGCAAAGACCAGCCAATCGGCAAGAGTCTGGTACCAAGATGTGAGAAAGGGTCGCCTGTTATCAATGATGAGAAAGTGGCTGCTCTCACCATCCAGCAGCCCTGCTCCACCAGGGTTTGATTTCCAGTCATCAGCCGCCCCCTCGCCTGCCCCCCATGCAGTCAGTGGGAATGGCGCTGGAACCAGGGGAAAGGGGAGTCAGATTCCTGCCGCCAAGGCATCTTTGCTCATGGATGGAACGATTTAGCACCAGATTCCCTAGAGGGAGGGGCTGCTGGCAGCTTGCTTTATATTTCTGTTCCTTAAAAAAAACTTCATGTCTAATAAAACTCCCAAGACTGTTTCTCTGGCCCCAGACCATGCAGTTCCCATTTGATGCCAAGAGGAAGTATGGGCTCTCGGGTCATGGGAGCAGAGGGAAGTTTTAATGGTCATTTTGGACATTCCTCTGCTTCCACATTGACCAGATCGCGGTCAACGACTCTCCCTTCCCTCCGGTCCTTTAAGATATCCTGAGGTCTCGCCAGGGTTCGGTGGAGGCAGGGGGGATGGACAGATTGGCTCAGTCTAGGAGGCTGCCTATGGTCCTCAGGGGACCAGCAGGGAAGGTGTAGGTAGCACAGGAAGGGGACCTTGGGTGTCACGACCATCTCCTCCCAGGTGGCAGGAACACAATGCTGGGAACATCTGCAAACCAGAAGCTTTGGCGTTTCGGCGGGTGGGGGGGTTGGGGTGAGGGAGTGGGGAGTCCCAGATACAGGAGTTCCCCCAGGAGGCTAGCTGGATTCCAGAAGGGTCTGTTCAGATTCCTTTTCATCCTTTAGGGCTCTGCTTAAATATCACTTCCTCAAGGAAATGGGCCTGTGTCCCCCTCCATTCCCAGATCAGGCGGAGCTGCCCTGTTCCATGCTCTCCCTATGGACTGTTCTTGTCTGCTCTGATACTTTACTGAGTCCCCCACTGGACTCTCAGCTCCCTGAGGGCGGGACTGTGGTTGCCCCAGCACCTGACACAGTACCTGGCACATAGTAGGGACCCAACGTATGTGCTTATGGAATTTAAGAATATGAAGATATGATCTGACCTCAATTAACAAACTCCGGGAATGACTTCTGGATAGTTGAGTTTCCCGAAAGTCAAGGCTCTGCAGCTATAATCACCTAATGTTTTTCATTTTAACCATGGTGGCTGCACCCTTCTCTGACTCTGGAACATATCTTCATGGTTTCCTCATGACTCAGAGACTCAGTATTTACACCAGCGATTATTCTGAGCTGCAATTCAGTGAAGCCCTTGTGTTCTTTATGCCAAATTCCTCACTTCTGTCTCTGACTTCTCCTGTCAACTTTTTTAAATACTTTTTCAGCCTCCTCCCTTCTTGTCAAGATAAGAGTTGTCAATTCTTGCTGCTACCAGTGCGACCTCAGCGGCCTCTCCATTCTAATTTATTAGGTCTAATTGAATCTTTAGAAACTATGTAACTAGTCTTAGTAGGAAGGTGTATAAAATGAGTGTAAGTAGTATCTGAACCAGGAGGGGGCAACTCTCTGAGTAAAAAGTGTGAGCTACATTTCCTTCATCCTCGGGGGGCCTCCATGGCTTTGAATCCTAGCTCATCGCTTAGTGCTAGGTAATCTGGGTTTTGAACTTCTCTGTGTCTCAGTGTCTTTCTTCATCATTAGGTCATCATGACCGTACCTGCCTCATAGAGTTGCTGTAAGCATTAAATGCATGAGCAAGGTGTTCATACACATTGGGAGTCTTTTTTTCTCTTTTCCAAGGTCTTTCTTGCTTCCTTTGTGGCTTTTGTCTGTATCCCGGTTACTTGAGGTAAGTAGAGACCTGAGCTCCAGATAGTTGAGGTCTGTCTATGGTAGTCATGGGTGGAGTGACAGCCTTGTGCAAGCCCCTCTTTTTCAAAGCCTGCTCTCTCCGCTGCAGCCTGTGGTCCTCTGGTTTCTTCCAAGTCTTGCATTTGGAGTCCAGGCCACGTAATTAGTGACCATGTGTTTCCTGTGCTTGTTTATGTTTCCTATTTCAAAACATCGTAGGTTTGCTACTTAATAGTATGTTACTTAAGTAAATTCTCAGTCTCTCTGAGCCTCAGTTTTGCCCCCTAAAACATTGGGTTGGTAGTATCTACTGCTCAGGGTTGCTGTGAAAATTAAATGAAATAGTTTATGCAAATCTGTCTGGTGTATAGTAGGAGTTCAATAAATGTTAAGTATCAAACAAGTATCTTGTCTCAAGAGAGAGTGAGCTGCTGAGCATGGGTGGGAGGTAGTGGGAGGGGAGAGTTTAGCCATCCCACAAAAGAGGAAACCATCTAAAGAGACAAGGGGCAGGATAGATATGAGGAAAGACTTAACCACCAGGGAGTCCGAGGAGGGCATGGAGACCAAAGGAGGATGGGTAATTGCTCTACTTAAAGTTAACAAATTCAAGAATTATTTAGTGAGCATTGAAACAAACTGAGCATTGTTTCTAATGAGACATGGTCCCTGACCTCTACGGGGAGTCCCAGTCCCATAAGTGAGAGGAAATGTCACTCCAAACAGTTACTCCAGAAGCCAAGATGATGAGGGAGAAAAACTTGAGGAATTGCCCTCATCCCCTGACAGCTGGGGAAACTGAGGCCCACAGAGGTCGTTCTGCTAAGTGGCCTGATGCATGGTCCCTGCCACACCCTCTATGGGATTAAGTGGGGGCAATCTTGGGAAGCCTAGCAAAATGACCAGGATCCAGGCTAATTGCTCCAAAATGATCAATTTACCAAAATGATAGATGCAGTTGACTGACATTTACATGTATTACACTTACTCATTTCCAGTTTGATGGAATAATTTCACCCCATTTTTGTGAATGTTTGTAATCTTTTTATTTTTGCCATTTCAAGGCTTTCAAAAAACTAAGGTGGAAGTACCTGTAAATGAATTGACTTAAGAATCTTTAAAAAAAATTTTTTTAATTGGGCAAAATAGAAAACATACCCAAATAGTAGCAAGAATTTAAAATTATTTGAATGCTTTAGTGTGATGAATCCTAGCCATGCACAACAGCTTCAGCAAAAGGCTCCTTAGGTGAATGAAGCCATTAACGACCACCATTGGGTTGGAGAGTTTTCCAATATGTGGGGGGTGTTTTGAGGTCGATGTAAACCCAGGGGAGGCACATGCCCTCCACCCCTTTAGGTAGAGGTTGAGTTTGGGATAGGAGACATGAGGTAATTATTGAGGATGATGCTAGATGAAGACTTTGAGAGGGAGACAGGGACTCTGCGTGGGGCGGGGAGGGGGGGAGGGGCTCGGTTCCAAATTTGTGGTGCCAAGGGCATAGAACACTGATCTAATCTCCAGGGCTACTGGTGGTTCAGGGCCACATGTCCCTCCGTGATCTAGAAGGGGGTGGAGTGGTGGCTGCATACGGAGATGGGGTAAGCTCCAAGCCAAGCATCCTAGGTTCCCAGGGCACCACCACTTACTAAATGGAGGAGCCTGGTTTCGCGCCTGCAAGTTTGGGAGGTTCAGCTCCTTCAATTGTAAAATGTGAATAACTAGATTTTCTCTGCTGGGACCTTATAAGGACTAAATAACGCAAGAGAAATTACCCAGGGCAGTGCGTGGCACATAGTAGGCACTCAACTAATTTTACTATTCCGCTTCCCCACCCGGTACCCCCAAGGAAGAATCTAGGCGCGTGAGTGGGACTGGGCTGGTACAACCGGGTGGAGACCCCTGCGCTCCCGAAGCCGTCTCCCCCGCCCGGCCGCTCGCGTCCTCCCATTTGCTGCCCTAGCTGCATCCCTATTAGGCGCATTAGCCAGCCCCGCGGCTCCGGTTACAGACGTCTGAATGACAAAGTGCCTCCATTACCGGCGCGGCCCGCCAGCCGACCCGCCGGGACGCGCTCTGGTTTCAGCACTCTCTCGCCGCGGCCCAGGAAGAACTCGAAGCGCCGCGATGCGCAGAGCCAGCCGGTACAGAGCAGCGGCGAGGCGGAGGCGAGGGCCGCAGGGGCTGCAGACTGCAGACTGCAGATTCCGCGCGGGGTCCACCTTCCCCAGCCCTTCCACGCCCAGCTCCCCTCCTTCCTCGCCTCTTCTCCACTCTGGGAACACTCTCTCCAACCCGGGTCCGGAACCCACTCCCTCGCCCCTCCGGGATCCGCACTACTGACGGCCCCAGTCCCACTGCCCCGCCCCCACCCCGGCCCAGAAGCATCTTTACCCCGCGGCGTTAGTCAGCAGACGTGCCCGCAATCACTCCCAAATCCCCCCGCGAAGCCACAGGTACCGACAGCTCCAGGGAACCTGGGCTGAGTTTCGGAAAGGGGGCCAGCGCCCGAGGAGGGTCTCTGCCCACCCGGCTCCCATATTCCACCAATGGCCTGACTCTCGGGATGGTGTCAAGCCCACCCCACCGACAAACGCGGCTCTTATTCCGACCTGGAACACAGGCTGCCCCCGTAAGAGGTGCGGGGAGTTGGTAGCTGGGAATCAGGTGAGGGGCAATCTAGCTAGGACTCTGGCTCAACTTGCTTGTGGGATCTTGGCCAAGTTGTTTAAACTCTCAGAGCCTCAGTCTCCTTATCTGTAAAACCGGGATCTGGGGCGCGAATGAGAGATGGAAATGGCAGGCAGAGTGAGGACACCTCCTCCACAGCCAAACCTTCCAAGGCACTCTGTTTTTGGCTACACACCAGGTCACATATCCTGAATATCTTGTCAGAACTACCGGGCCGACTTAGATGCTTAAGAGGACCCGCAGTCCTTTGCCGAGACGCAGTCCGAGGCGTCTGCGCGCCTGTATCTCGTTCGGTGCTCAGCGTCTTCATCCGAAAGCCGGGAGGGGCGCCGGCGGAATCCCAACCTGCCTGGGCGCCGGAGCAGAGCGAAGGGTGAGCTCTGCGCTCGGGTCACTTAACTTAATGGGGGACCGGCACGCAGCCCCAGCGGCTCCCGCAGCTGCGGAGAGCACAACTCTCGCACCGCAGCGCCCCCTGCGGGCCGCCTGCGCCGCCGAGGGCTGCGCGCTGCCCCGACATTCCCCGCCCGGCGCGTCCTGCACCCCCAGACTTGGCGGCAGCCAGGCCCGGTCAGACGACACTAGCTCCATCCCTTCCGGTCCGCCGCGCTGCTTCAAATAGCTAGAATAAGCGCGTCTTAGCAGCTCGCAGGGCGTAGGAGAACCGGGGAAGAGGGTTCGCCCCGGCGAAATGGGCGCTCCATTCCCAACCTTGGATTCCCAGCCCGCAATTCCCGGACTGGGCGAAGCCGCTAGAAAGAGCGCGCGACAGGCGCGGGAAGCGTCCGTGCCTCTGTGCTCTCTTCTCGTCCCGTGGCCCCTCAGCGGACCCGTGGGGCCCCCGAACACCTTCGGGTCCGCTCTCCCTACTCCGTCCTCTTTCATTTTACTTCCATCTCTCTGCCTCCCTCGCCGTCGTCCCTTTTCTGCTCTCCCTAATCCACTTCTCTCTCTTCAACAGACCCCCCCACTCCCGAAGCTCTCCCTCCCACGCCCCTCCCCCCCATTGTCTGGTCAGTCCTCATTGTCCGATGCCCGGTTCCCTCTGTCTCTCCAACCTCCTCCCCTATTGTTCCATCCCTACGTCTCTGGTTCCCACCCCAGCTCCGCTCGCCCCTCACATCTCTAGTCCCTGTCTCATTCCCCCTCCTTCTCTAGCCTGCGTTCCGTCCCACGACCCTCCAGAAATCAAGATGCTTAGAGAGAAAGTCGCCTCGAGATCCCGGCATTCAAGCGTCCTCTTCCAAGAACCCAAGCTTCCGAGAGCCCCGGGGCCCCCTCCTCAGAGACGCCTCCCAGCTCCTCCACACACACACCTCCGTGGTACCCGAGTACCCGCATCCGTGCGCCCCTCTTGCCCGCATCTCTACCCTGGATCTCAGGGTCGCCTCTGGCCCTGACAACCCTAGACGCTCCTCCGTGGATCCTGGCATCGGAGCTCCTCTCCCGCCATCCATCCCCAGCATCTGGGACCCCAACGCTCTGTTCTGTTTTCCCTCGGGGAAACCTGAACTCATCGGGGTTCCGGTCCGGTCAAAAGGAGCGGGCTCCCCTCCGGCTAGCACTCACCCCCAGGAGCAGCAGAAGCAGCAGCAGGCGCGGCGGGTCCATGGCGCATCCGGCGGCACCTGCCCCCATCGTCCGCCTCCCGCGGCAGCGCCCGGCTTCCAGTTAGTCCGTTCCGCGGACGGACAGAGCTGCGCTGCGCTCCAGCGCCCGCCCCCCGGAGCTGGCCGAAGCTCCGCTCCCTCTGGCTGCGGGCAGGCGGGGCTGGGAGAAGCCAGTGCGGCGGCCCCGCCTCCTCCCCGCCCACCCCCGGAACCGCGCCCGCCCGCCCTGCCGCCTCCGGGAGGATAGTGGAGGGGAAGGGAGGGCGTGCGGGGTGCCGCGCCCGCTCGCTCCGTTGCCGCTTCTCAGCACCCTGGCCCGCGCCCCGGCCCTCAGAGCCTCTCCCCCACCTCTCCCCGGGACCCAGAGGCCGGGCCGCGCCAGGGCGCGTCGGTCCGGGATGCTGTGCGCCCCGGACCAGGGCTGCTCCCGTTGCCCTCCGGCGGGGCCCACCCGCAGGAGTCACCTCTTGCCCTTCTTCCTCTGCCTCAGGCTTCAGCTTCTTCCTTGGTGCCCTGCTCCCTACCCAGCCTTTCTCAGCAAGAATGCCACTGCCCGCCCCGCCCTTCATCTCTGGGTCCATACCGTACCCCTACCTCTACCCCTTCCCAGTGCAAAGGCCTAGAGGGAAGGAAAGAGAGGAGTAGCCAGTGGCCTGACCCTGAGGGTGTGCAGCGGGGACATTCAAGGTGGATTCTGTCCAGACATCATTTGCACTCTCAAAAGATGGGTTTTAGGAGTCACAAGTGTTCACACAAAATATAGGAAAACACACACTCTCAAGCTGACATATATATGTACTTACGCACCATGTATGCCCACAGCACCCTCATATAGACCTGCACATTCCACACATGCGTGTACACCTCCACACTCAAGCACACAAACACACATGTCACATGTCATAACGCTCAAACACATACTCACCTACACACATGCACGTGTACATGTACAGTCACCTCCACACAAAGCTTCACATGTATGGTCTCTTGCACAAGTGCACACACACATTCATGAACACACTCACATACTTACACCCATACACAAACACACAGATGTATCAACAATATACCTTCACTAGACTGTGAGTGTGTCTGTTAGCTAAGGAGCCTCCCGCAGAAAGGCACTGTGCTTTCTTATCTGAATGCCTGGTACACAGTAGGTGTTCAATAAAGTTCTGTAGGAGGGACTACGTGGAAAAGTGGTTAGATGGACTTATATCTATGTGCCCATCCATGTTCAATGTAGGCAACTCACACTCACTAAGCCCTAGAAAAATTGGCAGGTCCAAAGCGTAGGCCCAGCAACCCAGGGAGTGTGCAAGCATGCAAGCAGTCTTTTGGAGGGAGGCATAATCACCCCCCACCTTTGATGCTCACCCTTGCCTGTTCCTACCCTTTTCTGGTTCCCAGACATGAAGACCCTGGAGCACAGAGCTGTGGGGGCATGGCCACAAAGGTTGTCCCGTACTCTGATCTTGGCCATGCGTGGACCTCAGTTTCAACTTTGAAAAAAATAGCACTACCCTCCCACATTATAGGAAGAAGGAGAGATCAGTACACTTGTGAAGAGGGCTAGTAGGTGTTTTTCTAGATCAGCTGATGCTAATTCATTCTTTCATATGGGGAAAATTTGCCCTGTGAATTTCTTTCCTATACAACTAATAAAGTCCAAGGGACAGCCCCAGAAAGGACAGGTAGACATCACTGTGACCTTGAGCATGAATGTGGATGGGCCACCACTTCGGTGGCTGGGCATAAGAGGCCAGGCAGCTAGCCCCTCTTCAGAAATCCCTGAGGATTCTGTCCTGGACAGGGACCACTCCCGCTGCTTTTATGGCCCTGCCTTTCCTCTCAGCTGAATTCATGGAAGACAGGAAGGGGCAACATTAGTACAACAGCAGCATGGAGCTGCTTACTAGCAAGGGTATCCACAGTGTGGCATTAATTTAAATACTCCTGTTGTTAATTTTTCATCCTGGTTACTATTATTGCCAAGGTTATCCACCTTACCACGATTTAATATGACCCACACTACCATGGCTGGGCCTGGGTTATTAATAATTTCCATGGTCTTGATCATTTAAGCTTTACTTGAACAATTACAAACAGCATCGTTACTATTATTAGCAGTATTTCTATGATTAAGCCCACGTACAGGACCACAAAGTAATGCTGAGTGCTGGTGGGGAGAGTGGCTCTGCCACGTGAGTAGAGGAAAGAGCACTGAACTGAGATTCAGACAGACCTGGCTATCAATGCATCCACAGCCCACCCACCCCCACATGGCTTACTCCTGTGTGGTCTTAGGCAGGTTATGTCATCTCTCTCAGCCTCAATTTCCTCATCTATAAAATGGGAATTTTAAAAAAAGATCCTATCTTGAGTGGGCAGGATGAAGAACAAATGAGGTAACTGTTCATCACGAGGAGAGACTCAATCCCCTTTTACTCATTCAACACATATTTATTGAGCACCTGCTATATGCCACACACTGTTCTAGGCACTGGGGTTACAGCAGTAAGCAATAGTAGCTGCCCTCATGGAGCTGGTGTTCTAGTGTGTTAGGTATTTGATGTGAAGGATTATTTTATCATGTGACACATTGGCTTCACCATACCATGGATAGCACAGCTGAGATCAGGATGTTCCTTGGCTGGCACTACCACCATGACCACAATCACCACCACTGTCACCATCACAGCCACCTATACGAAAACCAGCACCGCTGCGACCACCATCACAGTGACACCAGCATCACTACCAAAACCACCACAGCTCCTACTGCCATCACTCCCACTCCCACAGTCTTCTCCATCACTACCACGACAGCCATATACTTGTCACCACCATCCCCATCATCACCATGACTGCTGGGGCCATGGCCACCACCACCACCCGCCCTTTTTCATCTGCACGAACACAAGCAGCAGGGATTCCTGCTCCTGATGCGTGCTGGATACGTGGGTCCAACCCTTTTATTTAGAACAATATTAGAGGCCCTACAGAGCCACTGCCTACCTGACCCTAACTCTCTAATGGTCATGACTCCTGGCCCCAAATATGAGCATCCTTCAAAAATTTCTCCCTGACCCAGCCCCCTTCCCCCTAACCCTCAGCACTTGCAGCCACCGCTGTGGGATGGGACATGGGAGAGGGCTCTTAGGAGCTGACCAGCAAGTGGGATCAGACAGGCAGTACCAAGGGGGCAGCCGTTTCCATGGGAGGCTCCCCCAGGACCATCTCCCATGACAGAGCTGCACATATGAGGGCCCTGCCCCCAACCACACATACACACCAGGGCTTCCTGGACCTAACAGTGACCTTAAAGTGAAAGGGTAGAGAAAAATCATTGCAATTCTCCGTGAAGCTGTGAGTGGGAGTGGTGAGCCAGGCTTTATCTTCAGGAGTTGAAATGGGTTTGCCCCTCCCCTGTTCGTCTCCCGACCCTTCTATCACCAGGAAGGCAAGCTCCTAACACACACCCCCGGTCTTCCCATTCCACTGAGACACCTCTGGCCCTCTGTAGAACATTGCTCACAGCTCCCTATGCCTGTCCTCAGCAGTCCCTGGGGAGGCAGCCTGCAGCCCCAACCCACTTCTGAGCAGAAATGGGAGAGCAGACAACGGGAACTCACATCTCCTGAGACGTCCTATGGGCCGGAGATCCACACAATTATCTCCTTTAACTCCCACTTCTGTGAAGGAGGTGCTGGGATCGCCATTTTACAGATGAGGAGACTGAGGCTGTTAAGCCACTTGTCCAAGGCCCCCCAGAAGGAAGCAGTGGTACCGTAAGTGGCCACTATACTGCACAAGGCCCTCCTCAGCCACACTCTTCAGTAGCCCCTATGTCCCAGCCGCTCCTCCTTTCATCCCAGCCCCTCCAGCCTCACCCCAGTGAGGTGGGGAGCTAGAAGCTGCATGTCAGAGGGGCTGCCCTCCATGCTACCACTCAGATGCCCCTCCTGACACGCATCCATCGCAGAATCTGGGCTTGGAGGCCTAGGGAGGGTGGGCGGAAGCAAGCCAGGGGATGATCTCTGCCTTTTGATAGAAGGTGTGATTTTCAAGCTCTCTTGGTGAGCGCTCGCTTTTCTTGCTTTGGGAGAATCACCTCCCCTACTCCCAGTTCCAGTGTCCAACCAGAGAAGGGGTGAAGGGAGATGGGCAAGGAGACAACAATTTCGGAGGGGAGGAGGGGAGGAGGAGGTGCCAGGCCTCCCCCAGCTGCATCCCATCTGCCCTGGGCAGACAGCCAGGCTAGGTAAGTGAAACCCGCTGCCCCCCATTAGGAGTTGGCTCGGTGGCTTTGAAGCGTGATGCAGTGATTACCTTGGAGCTGACTCCTTCTGGGCTGCAAGGGGGGCTTGACCAATGAGGGGGCAGGGTGGGGCCTGGGGACTGGTTTGGGGTCAGCTCAGTTTGATTCTAGAGCTGCGTTAGTAGTGAGAGGGGTGGGAGGGATTAGTCAATTTTGGAGTCCAGTTAGATTAACTGGTGCATCAAAGTGGGCCAGTTCCACTGTGCCCTCCCCCGCCGTCTGCTCCAGCCTGAGGCCAGTGCTCCCTTCCTGCCTCCACCCTGTCCTGCGAGGGGCCTGTCTAACCCACATTCACCAGCCTTCTCCCCTCCGAGCCCTTCTGTGGGTTATGTCCCCGTGAGAGTTGTCTTCTCTCTTCCTTTGACATAACAGTAGAATTGGTCAAAGCCTTCCATCTTCCCATTTGCAGCCTTTTCTCTTCTTTCAAAGGCCAGCCTCCCTCCCACCGGTGCCCCATTCTACACCCATACTTCTTGTCAAGGAATCATAAGATCTGGTCAGTTTGTTCACATAGGTGGTAGGGACTTAGTTTCCCCAGACTTTGTATCTTGGAGAAGGGGTTCCCAGAGAGGGCAACGCTATACCCACGTGCTCAACTGGAGAGAGAGAGTTCCAGTCTTTGTGGTAAGGGTATAGCATACCCTTACCACAAAGAGATCCAGCATATCCCTAACTTGGGGCAGCCGTCTTCCTTGCTGACTCAAGGGGCAACGCTTCCGGGCTTTTGGATCTAGCCTTTGCCCTCATCTACACACGTTCCCCTCAAGTAGCCTTTCTCTAGGAAATTCCTCCTGACTCAAGTTGATCATTCCCAGACCAGCAGGATCACGGAGCTGCCCTGCAGTTCTGGGGGATTTAGTCTTCGCTCTCACTTTTTATACTGGATTCATGGGCAGTCAAGGCATTTTAAAGAAAAGCTGAGTAGGGCTACCCTGAGGCTGGAGCAGTGTGAAGTCAGCAGGTGGGAAGATAAGAGCCGTGAGGCATCCTGAGACCTGGGTGCCAGATCATTTATTTGTTGTGTGCCCTTGGGCCAGTCCTTTCCCCTGCTCTGAGCCTCAGCTTCCTCCTTTATAAAATGAGCATAAAATGTGTCTCACAGAGTTACTTCCAGAGAGATATTGAGTGAGTGTGCTTTGCAAATCAAGAGAGCTGGAGAGATGTCAATTACTCTTGTTCTATTTGCTGCTGGTGATGTTGGTGGCTTCTGGCCTGCAGGCTGGAGACCGGATGAGGGGTGAGATGACATTTCAGCACTGGAGACCCAGGCTCCCAGTCTTCCTGCTACAGATAAGAGCCAGAGCTGTGACAGTCCTTGGGCTTAGCACAATTCCCACGGGAATCGCTGGGGGAGGAGACATCCCAGGCCCAAGCTTATCTTCACTCTGGCTCGTCTGGGAAGTGGGGTCAAGTGCAATTGTCTGGGTTGGTTTCCAGCAGGGGAGGGTAAGGGGCGTGGATGTACAATCTGTTAAGTCTCCCAATCAAGGGAAGACCCCCAAGAGGGCTCGGCAAGGGGGAGGAGCTGGCAGAGGAGAATCCCTTCCCAAGGCTGGGTGGTCTGGGCCAGAAACCCTGAAACAGGGCTGATTATTTAAGAACAGAGGCCTGCGTGGCCAGCTATTTCTGCACCAGCTTTCTCAGTCACGTCCACTCCACTTGCCAACTGAATGACTGACCCCTTCTAAGGAGAGAGAGCCCTGCCCTGGGGGAAACTGCAGTCCGAGGTGGGAGACAGAGCCCTCGTCCTGAATGTCCCCCTACTCTGAAGAGGGGTACACATCTCTAGGCTGCAGTCTCCTCTCCCACAGGAGCACAGAGAGAGGCCTGGGACATGGAGAGGAACTTCAATGTCACTGTCCTTCACCACAGAGGGTGGAGAGGGGAGAGACAGGCCATAGCCTTGGGGAATCTCCTAGTCTAAGGGATTCCCCAATCAAACAGAAGTGTTTCACACCTGGGCAGGAGCACAAGCGTGTCCCCAGTTATACACTCTAGGCCAGGACTCAGATTTCAGCAGTGGAAGCCAGTTGAGGAAACTGAGGCCCAGAGACGTGTTCTAAGTCTCTCAGTGGGTCCGTTGCAAAGAAAGGAATTTTAGATCAGTTTCAGCAGGGTGTGGTGAAGAAGGCCGTAGGCTGAGACGCAGGGGATAGGGGTTCTACCCTCAGCATTGCCCCAACTTCTTGTGTGACCTGGGACCACTCACTGTGCCTCCCAGGCCCGTTTCCCACCTGAGGGAAACTGTCCTTCCCAGACTTGCCCTTCTCCTGCTCCCTGGGAAGTCTGAGGCCAGGCTCTTGTCCAGCCCCAGTCTGGCCCAGCCCAGTGCCCCAGGGAGGGGAGGCAGGTGCAGGCGGGCGGGGGGGCCCCCTCCTGCAGGAGCCAGAGGGTAGAGGAAAGCGCTGAGTCGGCACTCAAAGCCCCAGCCACCTCCGCTCCTGTTCCATTATTCATCCCTGTAAGAGGCTCTCCCTCCTCCTGCTCGACCCAGGCCCAGTCTGGAGAAATGCCTTTGCCTCCCCCCCATTATCCCCCCTCAGCTGGAAACTCTTAAGCAAAAAGGTCGTCAAGATGATTAAATGCGAACAGATTTTCAGCTCTTTTTCCACTTTAATTAAAAATGTGCTCTTCGTTCAGAGGAAGCTGGAGACAGAATAGCGGCTCCCTGAAGGCTCCTGGGCTGAAAAGTGGGAGAAAAACACTCAGGAAGTCTGAGGGTTGGCCCACGGCGACCTGGGGTCAGGGGCCTGGCCTGGAGCTGCCATGTGCCCACGGGCCCTGCCCACAGAGGGCAGCAGGAGCCTGGAGGCCTCTGGGCATGAAGTCAGAGCCAGAGCAGGCAGGGGGGTGGGCGAACAGGCCTGCACCCTGGATCTGGGGTGGGAATGGGGTGAGGGGCAGGAGTTCCATTTCCATATACCCTCACTATTGGGGACCCTCCAGCCTGGGGCAGGAACAGGTCACTGTCCTCAAGAAGGGCTGGGGTCTGACAGAGAATTCAGGACAGAAAATGAGAAATGGATACATAACTTCCCAAACAACCTAAAACAAACACAGGAGTGGCCCAGAGTACCTACAAACAATGGGGTGCACAGGGTACATGTTGGGGGGGAGCAGGTGGTCTCGGCAGGCTTCCCACAGGAGGACCTCAGAGCTGGGAAATGGCTGGGAGGGCAGCTGTACAGGGCGGTGGTGGGAAGGCTATGGGAAGGGGGCAAGCTGGGGGACACAACACGTTTTGTTTCAAAGATGGGGAGATGGGGAGCAGGGGGAAGGACTCCACCCTTCCGCCACTTGTCCTCCTTCTATCAAGGATCGGGAGCTTGAGAGGAGGAGTGGCAGGGGAGGGGATTTGGTTGAGACACCTGAGAACATCCGCAGCGGGAGGAGGGAAGGAGGGAAGGGCCGGGGAGCTGGCACAGGCTGCAGGAACAGCAGCCGCGGCCCTTGGTCACCGATCCCATTTCCGGCCTGGCCCCAGTCCTTGGAAAGCCCTGGAGCAGATCGGCCCTCCACAGTGTAAGACCGAACGGTTGCGCTTGAAGTTCCTCCCCGTGTTCTGGACGGTCTCTGCACCCCGGTGGGAGAACAAACTGCAGAAGTGGCCACCTGGGCCCAGAGAGAAAGGCCTCCCACCTGTACCTGTGCTGGGTGGTCTCACCTGCCCTCCACTCAGGAGCAGGGAGTTGGTCCAGGAAAAGGAGACCCTTTCCTGGTGAACCATCCTGGTGTTGAGGGGCAGCCCAGAGCCCAACCCACTATCCAGCTCCCAGGCCAGGAAACGGTTCCCATCAGCTTCGGAAAGGGGTCTGTAGTGAGGCATTCAGGGCCCTTTAGAGTCCCCCCTCACCCTCCCAACCACCACCACCACGTCTTTCCAGTCCTGTCTTTACCACCAGCTTCCCTGCCCCCACCATAAATCCACCAGACAAGGTTAAGGGATCAGACAGTGAGGGGGCCCCAATTCAGCAAGGCTCCAAGAAGAGGTCACATGTGTGCTGGGCCTTGACAGAGGGGAGGACCTCACCAGGATAGGGAGGGGAGGGATGGTCTGAACACAGGGGTGCAGACGCATGGAAGGGAGTGGAGTGCATACAAATGCTAAACGATCCGTTTGGAGGCAGTGTGAAGGATAGTGAGGAACAAATGGATTGAGATGGAGCTGGCCACGCATGTTGGGGGCACCCTGAAGGCCCCTTTTTCTTGTTGGTGATGAAGCACTCTCTCTAGATGAAATGCCCAGCCTGACCCCAGGGGCAGGCAGCAGGTTCCAAGTCAAAACCTCCTGCTTCTCTAAGAGTGGCTCCCCACCCACACCCTCTGCTTTCAAGCCTGGTGACTGGCGTCCGTCCGGCTGTCCCTGGTCCCCATGCCATGGCCCACAGGACTCTCTCTCCCTGGCTGCTTTGGTAGAATGCTCCTGTATGCCCAGACCTTGACTGCTGTCTCCTACACTCTCCCAGTTCGTGGGATACACTGCAGCATACCACCCAGACAAGCATCCTGGCGCTTGCTTCTCCAGGAAGGAAATTTAGCCAGGAGAGGAGAGGGGTGTTGACCTGACGCTAGATGGATGGGAGACCTGACACCTGGATTCCGGCAGCCTGAGCCCCTCCCCCCTTCTCTGAAACAGCTGTTTACCCAAGCAGCCCCGTGCATTTGGCCTTCCTTCCTTCGTTCTAGTTTTAGAAACACCAAGGACTCCGCGACAGGGAGTAAGTAGCCTATTTTGACAGGGTCCAAATGGAGCAGCATGGGGAGGGGTAGCCGACAGGGTGGGAAGCGTGTCTCTGTTGGCGGGCACTGCTTTGCCCGGAACTCGCTTTTCCTCCCCAGTGTTAATTATCAAAATTAACCGAACACTATAAATAACCCAACTCGGAGACTTGAAGAGCCTCACTTCTAATTAATTCATTTCCAATCAAGACACTTCTACGCCCCCCTACCCTAGAATCTGAGGGATGGGATCCTCACTGTGCAGCTTTTCGAGTATTGAATTTGATGGTCCCCCCTCACTCTTGAGCTGGGAAAGCTCAAAGAGAAGAGAGAGAGGAGGAAAAAACACTCAGCTTTCTTGGAAGGAGGTAGCCTATAAATAACCCCATATTGGTGCATTTGATGGACGACATTCGGGTCTCGATTGGCTTTTGTTGGAATGAGAAGACGTAGAGGGTGGGGGCGGGGTGGTGGAGACTTCCATCTGCTGCCTCCTTTACTGGGCCATAAATTTAAAGCAAGACCGTGAGCACCATCCAAGGCCTCTGTGTTGGCTAGAGCTGGGGAGACCGATCGATACAGGAGGAGGAGGGATGGGAAGTGGGGAAGAGAGGAGAAGAGAGAAAATGCAAGCCCTGGATGAGTGCAGGGAGGCAGGGGAGAATGAAAAGGAGAGAGGAGAAAGAAAAAGAGAAGGGGAGAGGACAAAAATGAGGGAGGAGAAAGGAGGAACCGATAAGAAAGGAGAAAGGCAGGAAGGGAAAAGAGTGACAGGGAGGAGAAGGGGTGGGAGGGGCATCTGCCTCCCCACCTTGTACCATGACCCGTGCCGGAGACCCAGGGAGCTGCTCCGGGGCCATCCTGCCTGTGACCGGCTGCCTCAAGTCCAGATCCTTCCATGTCTTCCAAGAACAAGCAGGCCTCTCATGGGATCTGCTCATTGTCTCCCTGGACCAAGTGCTCTGTTGGACGTGGACTGGGCGCAGGGGAGGAGAGACAGACTGTCAGAGAAGAAGAGAAGGAGAGACAGAAAGGGAGAAAGGAGACAGAAGCAGAGACACAGAGAGGAGAAAGAGGGACCGAGTTAAAGACAAAGAGACAGGAAGAAGGAGAAAAAGGCAGAGACTGAGACACAGACATAGAGACGGACAGAGGAGAAGGAGAGGGGACACAGAAGGCTCTGACTCAGCGGGCCTTGGCCCCGTGGAATCCAGATCACAGGGCCAGCTGGTGCTAAGGCCTGGGAAGCCAGTTCTGGGTGGGCCCCCTTGAGTGCCATGGCCTTGGGCAGGTGATTTCTCTCCTCTGATCTCTGGCTTACCATCTGCACAGCTGTTACAACGTCAGCCCTTTCCTCCTCCTGAGGTCATCGTGAAGATTACATGAGGTTAAATGCACAAAAAATCTTAACTAGGAGCCTGGCACAAAATGAGTGTTCAATTCGACGTGACTATAAATTATGACTAGCAGTGCTAGTAGTAGAAGTCCTAGTCCTAGTCGAAATGCTACTTTTATCTTCCTTCTCTAACCCCTTGTGAGTTCCTCCAGGTGTACACATCATCTTCTCCCCTAGGAAGGTGAACCTTTGCATTAGCCATCCCGCTTGCCAGACTGGGGTCCCCAAGAGCAGGGCTGGGGCCTCCAACCCAGACTGGGGGCTTCCTGGACTGTGCCTCTTCCATCAGGCTGGAGTCCCCCAGGGGGGCAGCCTAAGTCCTCTTCTTCCTCTGAGTGCCCCACTCTGGCCCTTCATAGGTAGAGGGTCCCATGCGTGGGATGGGTTGTTGACAGACTGACTGAGTAGCCACCTGTGGAACCCATGGCCTAGGGGGCTGACTCTAGCTGACCTCTCCTTCTTTCACCACCTCTGGGCGCCTCCTGTTACAGTCCACCTGGTCTTCCTCCTACAGCTGAGATTAAGGGATGGACCAGGTGGGGAGAGTGGCCCATTCCACTTACATCCTGTCTCTGGGCCTCTCCTTTCAGCAGGCTGGGGAGGAGCTGCTGGGAGTCAGCCCCGGGGCAATCTGCTCCCCATTAGCCCCTTCTCTGGTTCTCATTACTGTGGTCCAGGCTGCTTCGGAAACGTGTAATTTCCCTGTGGCTTTTCTCTCCTTTCTCTGCCTTTTGAGGTCCCTCTCCCATCCCAGTCCTCCTTGGACCAGTAACAGGGGGTATAGAATCTCCCAAGCTTTATGGGGGTGCCTATGACGTGACCCTCAGTCTCAGCCTAACTCTGCATCCCACAGGGCAGACAGAATGTTGCCTTTCTTCCTAAATAAAAAATAGCTCCCCTCTCATCCCTTCTCTCCTCCTGGGTTCCCTGTCCCTCTCACCCTTGCTACATACACCCCCAGAGGGCAGCTGACTGCTCCACTGGGGCCCCACAGAAGGTCCCTGTCAGGCTCCATAGCGCCCAACCTTGTGCCTGAACTGAGGGAGGCAGACAGGAATGAATGAACTGCATGAACGGTTAAGCAAACAAATGAAGACATGGCAGCAGGGGAGGGGAAAGAACTCAGCCAAAGAAAAAAACCTGAAGCCAGTGATGCTCACTGCCCCCATCTATTTCTCCAACCTCATCATCCCCCTTTGGAACTGTCTCACGCCCTCCTTCTTATCATTCACAGTTTGCCATAGGAATCACTTCTTCCCGGAAGCCCTCCAGTTTGTTCCAGCCTGGGTGACCCATGTAGACCTCAGGCACCCTGCTTTCCCCGTCACCAGCATACTGCGGCATGGTCAGCGATTGCCTTCTCTCTCCATCTGGGTGCTAAGCCCCTTGGGAAGGGGAGTGATTATATCTGTCACCTCTCTGAGTCTCCTCCTTGCCTAGTGCAGGCCTGTGGGTGAATAAATGCATGGATAAAAGAATGAATGAATGAAGGAGCAGATGAACCAACAGCAGCCTAGATAGCCACCCATAGAGGATCGGAGAAGTCAAAGAAGGCATGCCCCTCTATGAACTTGAGCTGTTAAAAGCTAATTAGGAAGCAAGGGGCAGCATGGGAAGAGTAATAAGTAAAAAAAGTTGAATTGCAACTCTAAATTCAATATGCCATGTGCAGAAGGACCAGAAGGGAGTAATTGCATGTATTTTTTTCTTTTTAAAAAAAGCCCTCCTTTAATGACGGATTATTATGTTTACAATTCACAAATGACTTTTTAAGGACTTTCTGATGCTGTTAAAAAGGCAGTGGGGAATCCCAAGATCAACAGGAGAGATTGTGGGCAGGGGATGCCCATCATCCCCTTCTCGCGTCTTTGGCGCCTCACTGCTCCCACCCCCTCCTCCAGGACTAGACAGTGGCTTGGCCTAACCCAGATATCCTGAAGGAAGATAGCACCCTGCTTGCAGGGGAGGGTGGCTGCAGGGCCTAACCAGCCCTGATTAAGTGTCTAAATGGACAGGCCTGGGCTGTGCCCAGATGGAGTGTGGCAGACATTGTCCTTGCCCTCTGGGGTTTCCAGGATGATCCAGACAGACAGATGGGGACCGACATGGATGGGCAGCCAGGGACAAAAATAAAATAGAATAGGAAATCAGACTCTGTGCATGTACACATACGTATAAGGTGACCCTCTCTCTTCTCTCTACCTGGTGAACTCCTATTCACCCTTCAAGACCCAGTTCATTTGTCTAATCATTCATGTGTTCATTTGTCATGGACACCTGTTGCCCAGCACCACCTCGCCCTTTTTAGCTTATGTGAAGCCTCCTCTTTTGAACTTCTTTGTGGGGAGAAGCTTCCTTTCACTCTACCTTCACTCACCCCTCTGACCATTCCAGGAACGGCCACATGACCAAAGCCTGGTGAATTACTGTCTACAATACCCTTAGCCACGTGACTGGTTCAAGAATGGGCATATCACTAACTCCACCCAATGAGAGTCAGCCCTGGGCTTTCTTTGGGATTACAGGGAGAGAAGTGCTTTCTTCATGCTAAACTAGAATACCATAAACCTCCTTACCATCCCTTGGGGAGAGCCTGACTGAGAATAAAGCCAAACAAGAAGAAAGCAGAGCCAGGAAGTGCTCGATGGCAACAGTTAGCACCTGCACCTAGCTTTGCTTGGACCTTGACCCTAACCCTACTCCAGGAAATTCCAGTTATGTTGAACCATAAATTCTCTTTTTTGCTTAAGCCAGTTGACATGGCTTTCTGGACTAACAACCCAAATGCTCCTGACGGACGCATCATTCATTTATCAAACATTTGCTGTGCCCCTTGCCTCTGCTCTGTGCCAGGAGCTGAGTGATGGACTCCAAGGATGACTAGGGCACAGCTCCTGACTCCGAGGAGCTCAGAGTCGCCTGGGCTTTGTCCAAAGGCTGCCCCTCTGTGCCACCTGGCCAGCTCCCACAGACAGGGAGCTCCCTTCTCCGCTGTGTTCCCAGCAGCATGCTTATGTCATTCATCAACACATTAGTCATTAGCCGCTTACAACACACCAGGCTCTGTGGTTCCTCCTACTGTCCTGTTGTCGTAGACTATGCCTATACCCCTCCCTGCCTCTGCCTCTTAGACTGTGAGCTCCTTGACGATGGGTCCCATGTCGGTGACTCCTCAGTGCTTAGGGCAGTGCCTGCTACTTGCTCGTGTTTGTTGAATGAATGCACGAGTACATGTCGCTGTATGTGTATATGTGTTGGGCTGAGGAAGTGGACAGCCAAGGAGAAGGACAATGTGATGTAGAGCGGAGGGGAATGGAAGGTTCTAGATCCAGCTAGGGCTCTACCAGAGAAGCCGGCCCACTGCTCTGATCAATCCAACACGCCTTCCTGCAGAAGCATGCCACACATTTGCACCACAGGCATCTCTGTCTCTGTCCCAAGCCCCGCCCATAGTGTCCCACCTGGCCACTACCTGAACCTGTGTGAGGTGTCATGGTAGTCCCTCCCCCTCAGGCCAGTCTTCACACAACATTCTGTCGGGTGACTGACTCGGTCCTTCTCCAGACACCTTCCCACCTTTGTTCTCTTTGTTGTACCCCCCTCCTCCTTTTTCTCTTCCCCCTTTCATGCCTTCCTTTCTCCGCATCTCTCTTTTGTCCTCCATTCCTTTCCCTTCTCCTCATCTATTTCTCTAGCTCTCCCATCCCTCCCCGTCCCTGTCTGCAGCTGGGTAAATTTCTGTAAACAACTAAGTTTGTAACGAATTCAATTGTATTACATCCTTATTAGAAGCTTACAGCATTTGGGAAGAGAGACGCGGGCGGCTGAGAGGCTGATATCCTCTCTGACGGCTGAGTGCCTGGAAGTGGAGCGCTCCCATTTTCAAATTAACTCGAGCTTCACATATTTCATTATCTCCCCACATTTCCCCCTGTCGAATTGTCCTGAGCATCTCTCTTTCCTGCCTCTCTGCCTGAGAGTTTCTCCTCCTCTGCCTTCCTCCACTCACAGGAGATATTCTCTTAGAGCAGGAAGGATGCAGGCTATACATCAAGAAGGACTTTCCAGTTGGTAGCACATTAAAAGAAGCCTCACATAGAAGGGGAGGAAGGGGAGTCGCCATCAGTGGAGAGCTGTGGTCACAGTGGGAGAAGGGGAGGCCAGCCTCCTCAGCCCTAAAACCTGGGGACCTGAGACCCACAGAGCAACTGACGTGGGTCTCCAAGCCCAAGGCTCTGGATGGGGAGTGGGAGAAAACAGCTGCACACATCTGGAAGACGCTTGCCCAGCTCCATTAGCCCAGGCACCAGCCGGGCCGCATTTGATGTTTGATCTTGCCCTCAATGCAGGGAAGAAGCCAATGGGATGGCAGGGACCGCTCATGGAGACACCCCCTGCCACCAGCCTGGCTCCCCTCCCCAGATCTCCTGACAGCACAAGCCAACTTCCAAGGCATAAATGAAATGCCAGAAAACCAAACACTGACCCCCTACCCCAACCCCCACAACAGTGGAGTCAAAGCCAATTCCCCTTGGGTGGGGGTGGGGTGCTGGAGCCTCCTACCCGTCTGTACCTCTCCCCATGCCTTTGTGTCTGTCCCAGGCCCTAGGAGCGAGGCTGAGAGCCAGACCACAGTCACGCCTCATTTTGGTTCTTTTTGCAGAGGGCAGGTAATTAATTGAGATTTTTTTTTTTTAGGGATGCAGGAAGTGAATCCTAAAGACATATTTGGGAGAGAAAGTGCTTGTAGTTAGCAAGGAAATGCAACAAACAGCTATAAAGTAGGACTGGAATGTATTGCAGAGAATGTAGTTACTGTGCATTTATTGAGTGCCTGCTACATGCATATATACAGAGGTGAGTAAGATGGTCCACTGGGGAGGTAGATATATAAGCAGACATAAGCATGGTGACAACGACGGTAAACACACTCACAAAGTGCATGGAAGGCAGTAATTCTGCCATGTGAGGGCTTCAAGGAGGCAGTGACACTTGAGCTGGGCTGAGAAGGGTGAATAGGAGCCAGCCAGGCAGAAACGAAAGAGAAGAGTCTTCAGGCAGTGAAGCACCACGAGCAAAGACTTGGGGTATTTTGGGGAGAATGAATGTAACCCCTGGGCTGCAGAAAAAGAGTGTGAGTGTGTGTGTGTGTGTGGTGAGGTGGGTGGAGGCAGTGTTGGAAAAAGCTCACATCTACAAACCTTCACATTTACACAGCGCTTTACAATTCATAAGGTGATTTTCAAGGTCACAGTCTCATCTAACCTTCATCACAATGCATGGGAGGCAGGTTTTAGATGCCCCGGGTAGGAATGAAGAAACTGGAGTTCAGGGAAATCAAGGGATTGACCCGAAGTCACACAGGCTGCATTTGAACTGAGCAAGCCCTGTGCAGAGTCTCTGGCCCTTTAGACTGGGGCAGGCGGAGGTGAATGGGGTGTCCAGATTGCAGCCAGGGCCCCAGCTTAGACCCAGGAACAGGGAAACGGGGTGGGGGGAGGGGGGAGAACGAAGGGAGCAGTTCAGGCAGGCTTCCTGGCAGAGGAATCCATAGAGTGTGGTTGGGATGTGGAGGAGGGGGAAGCTGACGTGAAGCTTAGTGAAGGCAGGGTCCGAGAGACAGGGAGCGCTCATCTGGTGCAAGGGCCGGGCAGTGGGGGTGGGGGGCGGCGCCAGAACTGTGTATTGGATCAAATTGTGCCAAGGTGGTATGAGCTGGGGTGACAGTGAGAGGAAGATCTGAAGGCAGTCCTGAGGGACCCCAGACACAGTGGGCAATGGTGGCTTCTCATGGGAGACAGTCTGGGGAAATGGCTAAGAATAAGGTTTAAAAGGGGCTTTAGAGCGAGAAGAAGCTGGGTTCAAATCCCAGCTTCACAGCTTTCTAGCACTGACCACCTCAGAGGAGTGAGAATTAAATAAGTTAATGCTTATTAACCTATTTAATAAGCATGCTACGTGACATGTGTGTTCATGATATGAGGTCCTATGAGAAGATAATGGCAGAAACAGAACTTCTGAAAACATAAATATTTATTGATATAAATATAAATAAAATAAAAATAAACATAAATTAAAAAATTTAAAAAAAATAAACATAAATATTTATTATATATAAATATAACTACTGTGTGCTAAGAGCTGGGTAAGAAGCGTCTACATAGGTTAGAGTTTTCAAGATCGTAAGACTCACTGGGGTGACGTAGATCCTCTAGTGGGACTAAGTGTTTTTAACAAGGGTTCCAGGTGACTGTTGAGCTCAGGCAAGTTTGGGAAACACTAACAGGTGAGAAAAACTAAAGAAGGCTGTTTCTAACATTGAGGAGGTGGCAGAAATGGGAGAGAGGGCCCCCAGACTGATAGACGAGGGGGCAGCCGCTGGTGTGGTCCAAGGCAGAAGGATCAGGGACTGCTGGGCTGCATCATGTATCTATTTACCCTAAAACTTAGAGGTCTAAAACAATTTCAACCATTTATTATCTCATGTAGTTTCTGTGGGTTAGGAATTTGGGAGCAGCTTAACTAGATAGTTCTGGCTAGACGTCTCTTGAAGGGTCATGGTCACATGTCACTTGGGGCTGCAGTCATCTGAAGGATCCACTTCCAAGATGGCGCACACTCACCTGATGCTGGCTGTTGGCTGGAGGCCTCAGCACACGGACCTCTCCACAGGGCAGCTTGAGTGTCCTCAGAACATGGTGGCCGGTTTCCCCTCAAGCACGTAACCTAGGAGAGAACAAGGAGGAAGCTACTTGTCTTTTTTTTTTTTTTTAAGGTTTTACTGGATAATTGGGGGAGGGGAACAGTGTTGGGAAATTGGGGAGGGGGACCAGCCAAGTTGTTGTTCTCCAGTCTTCGTTGTGGAAGGCGCCAGTCGCCATCTGGCTTCCCGTTGGCAGCTCGTAGCCTCTAAGCTCAAGGTGCCGAGTACAATCTTAGTTGCGGGTGGGCATAGCCCACCATGGAACAGGCAATCTTGTTGTTACACCAGCTGAGCCATCCTGCCTCCTGTTGGCAGCTCAGCGACAGCTCAGCTCGGGCGCAGCATCATTGGCCCACGTGGGAATCAAACTGGCGGTCCTGTTGCTCAGAGCCCGCACTCTTAAGCCAACTCTTAACCGACTGAGCCACTCAACCGGCCGCTACTTGTCTTTTATGACCTGACCTTGAAAATCACACTCTGTCATTTCTGCAATATTCTATTGGTTACACCCCTTGGCCCTGTTCAAGTAGGAGGGGACTCAGAACCTGAAAACCAGGAGGGTGAGGTTCACAGGGACCACCCTGGAGACTAGCTACCACACAAGGTCTGATCATCTCCATTTCATGGATGGAGAAAACTGAGGCTCACCCAGCGTGACTCCAGTCATCCAAAGCAGAGGTTTGCACCCTGATTTCCCCTTTCTCCGAGCCCAGCAACTTTTTACCACCCCCAGGCTCCTCAGAGAAGAACTTGCTGGTGGTAAAGCCTAGGTCTGCGTGCCCCCAGCTGGGGGGGACGGGAGGGGTGACAATCAGGCCTCCCAGGCCTGAGAAATAAATATAATCACATGTTTGTCTCAGCAGAAAGAAAGCTTCTAGGCGGGTGAGGGAGGGAGGGGCTCTCTTCATCTAAACATGCTTCTGCCCTCATGGGCTATGTTTTCCATTTAAAACCACACTCGGGATGGCTGGGAAAATATGCATGATCTGGGTGCATTTTTCAGAAATTCAACCTGTTGGGGTTCTTGTCCCTTTCCTAGTGCCCCCCAAGAGTGGGTTTATCCCACCCTCCACAGTCTTAGTGGCTCACTCACAGGGTGGTCTCAGACCCCTGTCTCACCCTCTCTGAGCCCCCAGGAGCTGGGGTGGCTGCCAAGTCCCTCCTGGTGTTGGAGCAACATCAGTCTTTGTGTCTTGATATCACAGGCTTTGGGGAAGAGCTGCCTTAGGCCAGGGAGACCTCTGCTTTCCAAAGGGCTTGAGGGAAGGGGCTCTGCCCCCTCCATTAGACTGGGGCTCCCTAAAGGCCTGTGACTCCCAGGAAGTGCTAGGCCCCCCGAATGGGGCTGTACCTCCTTGCTCAGCTGACAGTGGGTGGGAGAGATGGTTTATGGGGAGACTGGGCGTCCTCCCATTCCTTCTGCTGTTTTCCTCCATTTTCTTCTCCCTCAATCAGCAGCCTTGGCCTGGGGAAGAAGAGGGTGAGGGAAGAAATACAATGAGGAAGATGAGAGAGAGGCCAAGGTGACAGGTCTCAGAATGGTATTCCAGTCTCCACCTGTTCCCACTGGTGGGCACTCCCCATCCCCTTGTCCGTGTGCTGACCCCCTCCCCCAGCTCCCCAGCTAGATGGACTTCACAGAACACAAAGCTGCAGAACTGGATGGGACCCTTGGGCTCCCTGTGCAAATGGAGAAACTGAGGCTCAAAGATGGAACAAAGTGCCCACTGAGTTGGCTATGGAAGGCAAGCAGTTTCCTTCCGGTATGGGCATTGGACAGAACTGGCAGTGGCCACCATCAGGGTCAAAGGTCACCACGTTCCTTCAGGAAGCTCAGCTCTCCGAAGGGGAGGAAGGAGAGGAGAAGAAGTAGAGGATGCTCAGAACTCTCAGAATCCTCATGGTGGGAGGAGGGGTTGTGTAGGGTCCCTTAGCGGAGGGGGCAGGAAGGAATACCAGGAGGAAACTGGTCCCCTGACTTTAGACATGGAACCAATCCTTCAGGCCTCAGTTCTACCATTTGAAAAATGGGGGTTTGTTTCTCCAGTCTGGCCCCACTGCTAATTGCAGATCAGAACCTTTCCTTGTTGGCCCTGGCCTTGAAGCACGGAGGACATGAACTTGGCCTCCTCTCTCCTGACCCCTGACCCACAGTTTCCTCTGTAGTGGGGTGGGGGAAGGGAAATAAATCCTATGGGAGGATTAGGGTCACTCAGGTCCCTTGAAAGCTCAAATTGCAGCAGCGTGGATGGATACTAGATTAGAAGGACTCCCTGGCCTAGTGGGCAGTGACCCTATGGGTGTGGCCATCCCCCAGCTGGGAGGGAGATCCTTTCTTCTGACACAGTTCCTTTTGCTCCTCCTCCCTGGGGACAGGGTAGGGGTGTGGTGATGTGGAGGGTGCTAGACCCCTGGACACTGCTGGGATGCCCCTCCCCACCAGCTTCATGAACCCCCAAGCCACCTGTCCCATTACAAAGCCATGGAGACCTTGAGCAAGGGAGGACCATCCTCTGGTGATTCCCTCCCCCCACCTTCAACACACACACACACAGCTCTGGCCCTAGGTTTCCTGCACGGAGGAGGCAGTGGGGAGAGAACAGGTAGCTGTGAAGGGGCTGGACTGGCCATAGGAGAGGGCCAGCTATCCAACTGTGGGGAAAGGGCGTGGAGAAAGCAAACGTTTTCACACAAAAAGAAGAAAAATATTCCATTAGGAAAAGCTGGTGGCAACACCTGCCCTTAGAGTCCTTCATTCAACCTAGGAGAGACCCAGACATCCTGAAAAACAGCCGCCCATGCAGGGAAGGCTCAGGGGTCAGGATTCAGTGGAAGATTAATACATTGGTAAATGTATTAATTTACAAATAAATGGGGATTTATCAGGTAGTTTTAAGAGTTTGAAGACAATAAAATAGATTGGTATGATAGAGAGTCCCTGTGGGCTACAACAGACGAAGCGGTCAGGGAAGGCCTCTCTGAGGAGGTGACAGTTGAGCTGACTGACACCTGAACGCCAAGAAGGAGCCAGCCATGTGCAACACTGGGGGTGAGAGGGCAGCATTCTGGCCAGAAGGCACAGCTGGTGCAAAAGCCCTGAAGTGGGAATCAGCTTGGTAGATTTTGAACCAGGGTAAAGAGGCCAGAGTGAGTAGGGGTGAGGCTGGCTGGAGGTGGGGTCAGAGAGGTCGTCAGGGGCCAAGTCACTTAGGGCCTTGTCAGGTAAGGCAAGGAGCTTGAATTTTCTGCTAAATGTGATGGAAAACCATGAGAGGGTTTTGACGGGGCAGTGATGAGATCTGATTTATGTTTTTATAGATCCAGCTGCTGTGTGGAGAATGGATTCTAGGTGCCACAGCGAGGCCGGGAGGGGAGGCTGGACCTGGGCTCTTGCAGTGTCCGGCCAATAGCCTCTGCCGGCCGTGGAGACAGAAAGAAGAGCCTGGTGTGAGTTTGGTTTAGAGGAAGAGCCAGCAGGCCCTGCTGACAAGTGGATGTGGCTGAGGGTCAAAACGAAGAATGGAAACGATGCCTGGGCTCTTAGCTGCAGCAGCCAAGAAGCTGGTGGTGCCTGTCTGTGGACTATTCTCCATTCATCTCCTGCTGCAAGCCCAGGCCTCCCTCTGCAGAGGCTGCAGGACAGTTGTTCATTCATGGATTGCCGCAGGAGGTATTTCTGGAACTCCAGTCAGGCCTTTTCCAGCCCCTGCCCTGTTTCTGACAGTCAGGGTAGACAGCTGTCTTCCATCCAGCCTGGAAGGTGTGGCCTCCTATACTGCCTCAGCCCAGATGTTGGGTACAGACATTAGGGGTCCTGGAGAGCTTGAAAATCTCCGTGTGTAGTAAGATGCTCTGGAGGAGGGAGGGGCAGGGAGTGTCCCTGTCCAGGGAGTGGCAGGTGCCAATGGACACTTTCTGACATTGTGGAGTGTAATGAATGACACTCATAGGGGTCTTGGGTGCCTGGACTAAGGCACTGCCAGAGGAATGTCCCCAAGAGTGTCTATGCCTAGGGGTGATTGTCTTCTATTAAAGGTCCTGAAATACGGAGGCTCAAATTGGTTAAGTGACTTACCAAAGGTCACAGCAATTTCTCAAACAAAACCTCAGGTCTCTTTTGTCTTGTTCTGGGCAATTTAAGACGAAGCTTCAGAGTACTATGCTACAGCTCTCTGCTCTGAGTCACTCGCCAGCCTCATCTCTCACAATTCCCTGTTCCCTTTGAGTCAACCCCTCATTTGCTTCCAAGCTTGTGCCCAAGCCTTTCCTCCTGCCCCTAATGCTCTTCCCATTTTCAACTGCATCCTATCTCCCCCTCTTCTAGAAAACCACCCCCTCACCACTCACACCTGCCTGGATGTCCCTTGTGTTGCTCCCTAAGATCTAAGGCCCCAGCTGCCCTCAGATGCCCCTCCGTGGCTGGGGTGGGGTGGGGCGCATCCGATGGCAGTTCCGTCCCGGCGTCCCCGCCCCCACCTCGGAGCCCCAGACTGTCAGCAGTGATGGATGCCGGGCAGCGGTCCCTTGGAACAGATCCTGGATCTAAAAGCCTCACGCAGCCATCCTGGGCGGGAGGCGGGGGAGGGACACAGGGGTCCCTCAGAGCCCGGCTCCCCGCCATGAATCAGGCTGCCGGCAGAGCCAATTAGCGCAGACAAGAGCCCAGCGATGAATCATAAGCCCATTAGTCCAGCCGGCTCGGCCCTCACCCCCACCCAAGGGGGATCCTGGCCAGGGGTAGGCAGGTGGGGGGGGTCCTTCCTCCCTCCGGACAACCTTTCCTCCCCAGAGCCCCTCCCCCTAAGAACTGCTGAAAGACCCTCCCACCTTGGAAGCTGATTTGGACAGGGTGGCACTCCAGTCATTTGCATTCCTTTGCATGGCGGAGGGCATTGAAGGTCCCCCCAGACACGCCCTCCCACCCCCACCCCGCCAGACTGGTTCAACCGGATAAAAGACCTGGTGGGTGACCCTTTAGCCTGGCCGTCTCCTCCATCCTCCAGGGACAGAAGGCTAGACCTGGGTTGGCAGGTGGTATGAAAGATAAGCCCTGGACCCAGCTTCAGGGACCAGCCCCTATCATCCAAACCTGCCCATCCTCAGACAGGGAGAGAGGTGAAGCCCACAGAAGGTAAGGGGTTTGTCAGAGACCCAGTTCAGCCAGGTATAGACAACCACACCTGTTAGCCTAGCCAGCACCTGGGGCCAGCTCCCTGAGCCCCTGCGGGTCTCTGTGTTTGTGTCATTCGCAGCAGGCTGAAGCCCCAAAGCTGGACTCTGGTGACTGGTCAATGATTGGCATCAAGTCCATGTTGGGCAGTGGCAGAGGAGGAAGGGTGTGCCCTCTGCCTGGACACTCTTAGGTAGTAGGATCAGAGTTGGAGAACTACAGATTGCAGAAAGGGAGTCAGAGAAGGTGGAAGAAGGAATGAAACAGCCAGAGCTTTGGATGCCATGTGACAACAGTTGGCCAGTGATTTGGCCCTGGCCTCTGTCACCTGGACAATTCCAGTGCTGGCCAATGACCAAGTCAGTAATGAGTGGTTACTTTCATAGTTGATCCTCACTATACTGTCTCCATTTTATTGGTGAAATTATTAGGTCTGGAGAAGGTAAGGGACTTGTCCAAAGTCTCAGAGCAAGAACATGGGAATCAGATTTGAACACGGGTCTGGCTGACTTCCGAGCTTGAGCAGATAATCTCTGAGCCCCATGACTCTGATCTGTCCTGAACTTAGCCTCCTTTATCCAACTGCCTAGTTGACATCGCCAACCAACTGTCCCATAGGGGCCTCCAACTCAATGTGTTGAAATCTGAACTCACCATCCCTCCCTCCCCAGCCCAATCCTCTCTCCTGCAAAAGGTACCTTCAGCCACTAGTTGCCCAAGCCAGCAACATGGGAACACTTCTCCCTTCTCCCTTTCTTCCTCCACATCTGACCAGGCATGTGAGCGTGGAATCTATGAAATGGGTCCCTCTCTGGACCCCTTCTCCCCAGCTGTGTGGCAGTAGTGTGGCTCAGACCATGGGCCTCTCTTAGCTGAATGACTCCAAGACACCTCATGGGCCTCTAGGATCTCCCCCACCAATTTCTTCTTCCATGTGGCTGCTACAACCCCTGAATACAATCTAATCTTTCACGTCCTACCTTAAAAGTGTTGGTTCCCCATCACTTTCAAGATTGCATCAAGGGGCCTCCAAAAGTACGCCAAGCATGCCTTTCTAAACCTACCTCTGACCACTTCCCTCTTTTTTTTTTAAAGATTTTATTGGGGTATTGGGGGAGGGGAACAGAGAAGTTGTTGTCCTTTTGTTCTTCAGTCTAGTTGTGGAGGACGTTACTTCACTGGCCCATGTTGGTATTATCATTGTGTTCTTCTCGGGTGAGGCAGTCGCTCTCTGGCCATAGGATGGCCACTCACGGTGGCTCATGGCGGCTCACAAAAGCTCACGCCCACTGCTGGCCAGCCCCACTGCAGCCTACACTGTCGCCGGCAACTCACAGCAGCCCAGCTCCAGGTCGAGCTGTTGTTCACCATCTTAGCTGTAGAGTAGCTGTTCTCAATTTTCCTAATGCCGCGACCCCTTAATACAGTTCCTCATGTTGTGGTGACCCCCAACCATCAAATTATTTTCGTTGCTACTCTATAACTGTAATTTTGCTACTGTTATGAATCGTAATGTAAATATCTTTTTGTTTTCCGATGGTCTTAGGCAACCCCTGTTAAAAGGTCGTTCAACCCCCAAAGGGGTCGCGACCCACAGGTTGAGAACCGCTGCTGTAGAGGGTGCAGCATCACTGGCCCTCATGTGGGATCCGAAACAGGGCCCTGCTGCTCAGAGCTGGCGTCCCAACCCAACTCCTAACCAACGCGCCACTCGGCCGGCCCTGACTACTTCCCTCTTAACACCCAGTGAGCTACTGGCCACATGGGATTGTTCACCTTGCCCTGCAGGTCCCCAGATTTGCATTCCTCTTAGCTTTCTCTCTTGCTGTACCTTGGCCAGAAATGCCCCTTTCCCCATCTCCGCCTGGCAAACTCCTCTTTCTAAGATGGGTGAAATCTCACTTCCTGGATGAAACTTCCCCCGCCTGCCCAGGCAGGATGAATTGCCCCCTCCTCTGTGCTCCCACAGCACTTTGCTTAAACTGCTGGCCTAGCATTTCCACACCCAGTAGTGCAGTTAGCAGATGCCTGCCTGCCCCCCCTCGCCTGAGAGGCAGGGGCCATGGCTTGCTTAACTCAGCTTCCCTAATAGAGTCTGGCACGTCAGGGATGTTCAATAAAAGTTTGATAGCTGGGTGAACTGCCCTCTCTCTCTTCTTGACTCTCTAGCTTCCTGTTCTTCGGGCTTCACTCCTGAGTTGAAACCATCCAGTTGCTGGAGCCATGCTGGAAGGCAACCCTGGGGGCTGGCCATGCTCTGTGTGACCCCTGGAACTGCAAGTACCTGACCTGGATAACCACATGGGTCAGAAAACACAGATGGGAGTCAGGGACTCTGGATTCTGAAACTAAGTGTGAGGCCTTGAACGAGTCACTTCTCTTCTGTGGCCTCAGTGTCCCCATATTAAGTTGGGGCGGGGGTGTGGGTAGAGGGCAGATGACATTTCTAAAGTCCCTTCCAACTCTGATGGTGTATGACTTAGTGCCTTATGATTCCATGGCCTATGGAGGGCCTTGGACAATTGGCATGTTGCATGACTGAAAAGAAAGAGATATCTTGGGGATGGGCTGTCCGGGGCAGACAGACAAGCAGCTGTCTGAGAGGTGGCTCCTGGGAGACTGAGGGACCAGTGGGAGAGGCGCTCAGGGAGGACACAAAACTGAGAGGATGGCTGTAGGTCTGCCATTCAGTTAATTGTGAAAATCAATGGTCTGGCTGGAGGCTGGAGCCAGGCGAAAGCCAGGGGGTGGAGACTCCCAGAAAATGAATGGGATGGGGTGTGGCATTCTTTCTGTATCCCCAGGGCTGGTCCAGGGGTTCTATAGACAGAACAAGGTCCAGGAGAGCTGGAGCTTAGGGGAGTAGTGCAAGGGGAAAAGCCTGCTATTAGAATTTGGGGGGACAGGGAAAATTTGGGGTACAAAGGAAATAGTCATCATATGCAAACTGAAGACAGCCTCATCGCGGCACTCCCTTCCCACCTCCCAGACCTGGATTCTAGTGCTGGCTCTGCCACTGACTTGTGGTTGTGTGACCTTGAGCAAGTCCCTGTTTGCCTTTGAGCTTCTGTTTCTCCGTCTGTAAAATAACGGTTCTTGACCATTTCTGAGGGCCAAGGGCCTGGCACAGTATATGGTCCCGCAAACGGTCCTGCCAGCCTCAGCCCCAACCCCACATGTTTGCTACCTCTGACCCCTTCATCCAGGTGTCGCCTGCAGGACCTGGGTTCGTTTTTTTTGGGCTCCTTCTCAAAGCAGCCCTTGCTCCCTCCGGCTCCCCTACTTCCTACTTCCAGGTGAGCCTTCCAGCCTCTTCAGGATCCTGGTTTTGAGTGTCAGCTGGCAAAGCCAACTGATTTGATTTTTACAATCAGGCTAAGGGAGCACAGGTTGTTGTAGGACAGCCCAGACCCCCCCACCCTTCTCCCCTCCTCATCCCCCAGCTGATACCACCCCAGTCCTCCCTTACTCCACAGGAGGAAAAGAACAGCCACCGGGTGTCCTGGGGGGAGGGGGAAGAGGAGGATCCTGGTGGTGATGGCAGGAGACCAAGGGGACCCTAGCGGGAGTGGGAGGACCGTGGTGGGGATGGGGAAAGGAGGAGGAGTAGGGAGCTGCCATAAACCACTCTCCTTTAATCAGCAGCCTCCCAGGTTGAAACAGTACTCCATTCGGTGGGGAAGAAAGGAGGTGCGGGTGCTGAACCTGAACCTGGACGGAGTCCTCAGCAGGGGGCCCCCAGCCCACCCCTTTGATCGCCCCTCACCAGCTCCCTAAGAGGTTGTTAACATCTTTCTTTACAGGGCTGGGATGCAGCCAAGACTCACACCTCATCTGGGCGGCTGCCTTTGTACTTTTCCCCATGCCAGGCGCCTGTCACGGGGACCAACCTGGACCCCCTTCACAGGACTGTAAAGGAGCGGTAGTTAGGTGATCCGATGGGGGTGCCCAGTCTGATAGGGGGGCAGGTGGGACACACCCCTCAACCGACAGGTTGAAGAGACAGACAGTCCAGCAGGACAGAGCTGAGAGCCTCAGGAGGGCTTCCTAGAGAAGGAAGCAGGGAGAGGCCAGAGGACCAAGGTCAAGGACAAAGAGGGAGGGTCTGTGGTGAAACTGAGTGAGGGGAGAGGGGTCTGCAGGGAAGGTATGGGTGGTTTGTCCATCTGGAGTGTGGAAGAGGTGGTGAGGAGGTGAGGCAGGAAGGTGGGCGAGCTCAGAAGCTGACATGGCAGGGCTGAGTCTCAGTTGACTCATCTGTAAAAATGGGCCCGACGCCTGCCTCCCCACTTGCTATGAGAATTAGCCAAGACCCTATCTATAAAGGCCCTGGCTAGAGATCACACTCTTTCCTCACTCATTTCCTGTCCCTCCTTTATCCCCCCTGATCCATCTGAGCCCAAAGGGGCCAGCCCCCTCCCCGTGTCTCAGCATCTGGCCTCATCTGGAAACATCTGCCTCTCCTGCATGAGCTCTCAGTTAAGGCTCTGAAGGAAGAGCCAGTGGAGGCCAGGGCTGAGGTGGGGGCAGCTGACGGAAGGAGCTGGGGGTGCACCTTCCCCGCCCCCACCTCCCGCAGGCCTCATTCAACACACATTTGCCCTTAATCTCCTCATGTCCCCTCGCTCCTGGCTGCCCCCAACACACACCTGCTTTCTCCATCAGCGCCTCAGTGTGGCCCCTCCAGGGCCCCAGTAGAGGCCTCTGCGTGGCTTCCTCCAGCTTGTCCTTCAGTGGCGGCCCGAAGATGGATTCTCCAGGATCGTTTCCAAACTTCTAGCCAATTTCGTATTTTACTCTGTAACACATCCATGTTGTTCCATAAACAAAACAGGATAAAATAGGAAAATATTTTATCTCCCAGTTAAGTTACCAAACTTGCCCTGGAAATATCTTTGTGTGAGAAGCAGTGCCCTTTTTTACCCTTTGGCTTTGCCTGACGAGGCCTCAGGGGGCCCTGTACCCTGATTAGAACCATGCCGCGGGGCTCCATAGGGTCACAGAACCCACAGATCCCTCTGTCCTGCCCCCAGAAGAAGGCAAGGGCATGAAATAGAGCTGCAGAGTGGGCGTGGGATAGAGCAGGGGCAGGGAGAGGGGAGGAGGCCTGTATTCCTGTGTTCTGCGCTCCCAGGCTGGTCAAATCTAAGCTGTCCTCAGGGCCAAGGGATTGGACCTTTGACAACAAGATAGACTAAAAATAAAATAGGCCACTTAAATCTTAGAACCAAGTCTCCCGACTTGAGTCCCAATGTCCCAGTAAGGTAGCGGGCTGACCCCACATTACTCTTAGGGATGGGCAATCAACCCCAACCCCAATGAGGGGGAAAAACAACAAAGGACCACCTGCTTTCATCTCAAATAATTGATTCTTGAAAAGAGAAAGGAGAGGAAGCCAACCAAAGGCACAGGCTGCCAGATGAATAAGTCATCAGGAGGCTTCTTGGATCAGAGACATGGTTCAGTTTGCAGCAGCAGTTAGCATCTCCTGCCTTGGAGGACAGTTCCTTGATGAGACTCTGCCTCCCCCTCTGCCCCCACTCCCTGACTGCAAGCTCACTGAGGACAGGCACCATGGTTGGCAGGGTGCCTGGCTAGCAGAGGGCTCTGCTCCTCTTTCGCAGACTGTCAATTCAGCCTAAGTGCCTTCTCTGCCTCTGTCTTGGCTCCTCCTGTCCACCTAACAGTCTTCCTAAACACTGATTAGATCCTCTGACTCTGCTTAAATGCCTCAGGGATTCTCCACAGCTACAGCAATATTTCCCAAAGCGTGCCCTGGGACACATCAGTCACGGGAGATGCTCCTGAAGAAACAGTGTGGGGCAAACTTCACCTCATCCACCCTCAAGACAAGTCCTTTAGCAGGTGGCTGACCTCCCTAGCACTGTCCCACCACAGATATGCACATACAGGCACACACCCACTCAGGCTCTCCTGAAAGACAAAAATGTTTATCCATAAACATACTCCAAATAAATTTAGAAAATTCTCTTTACTTGAGCTTCCCACCCCTTGCAGACTCACATTCCTCTTGAACATAATAAAGGCTCTGAGAAGTCCTGCAAGATGAGCATGTAGCCAGCCAGTTTTGACACACCTTTCCCAAACTTATTTCATCACACACATCATTTTAGCAAGAAATACCTATACACAGCCGATAAACAACCCCATGAAACATACTTTGGTAAGCAGTGAACTGAATGGTAAAGCCTGAAGTCCATTTGGGGAGAAGAAGGACAGCTGTGACATGACAGGTCCCTTCTTGAGGGAGCGTGGGTCTGTGGGCAGTGTTGGCCCAGGGTGCCAAAGGGTAGGTATGGCTGCGGGCGATAGGACAGAGACTGTGGGTCAAGAGATTCCATCAACAACTCTTTTCTCTGAACATGGATGTCCCAGGCAAATGTTTGTGTTCCTGGACCTGGCATACCTGGAATGAATCTTGGCCTCTCATTGGACCTAGCAGCCCCCAACTAGGGGGTCACTAAGATGGTATGCAATTATGAGATCTTCCCCCAAAAGAATATTCCAGCTTGTCAAGTAGATAGTCATGGAGGCCATGTCCCAATGGATTGGTGACAGCAGGAGCCTTCTGTGATAGAAAAATCACAGGCTTTGGAAACGGAATCCTGGGATCCCAGTTTGATCTCATCACATACTAGGAGCTGTGGGGCTTTGGGTAAGTCGTTCCTTCTCTCTGAGCCTCTTTCCTCATCTGTAAAATGAGGAAATAACAGCTGCTTTCAGGCTTGTTAGTGGAGGCAGGATTCAAACCAAGACCTTGATGCCTCCAAAGACAGGTGGATTCATTGCCCGGAGGCTTAAGTCTCATCACCTTGAAAGTTCTAGAAGTTCCCAAGGGAAGGATTAAGTCTCATCATTCATTCATTCATTCATTCATTCAATTCATAAATTTGTTAGGCACTGGGGTGACAATGCCAGAAAAACAAGCCAGGTGTCTCCCTGCATGGAGCTCACAGTCTGGTGGGGACTGACTCATTCATTCACTTATTCACTGCTGAGCCAGTGGGCCAGGCACGGTGCTGGGCTCGGGCCCTGTGTATTGTGTTTACAAAGCACTTTCACCTTTATTCTTTCACTTGTTCCCCATGACAGTCTGATGAGATACGAAGTACAGGGGCTACTACTCCATTTTGGAGACAGGGAACTAGAGGTTCAGGGAAACCAAATGGAAAACTGAGCTGAGAATGAAAACCTCGCTTCTCTCCACCAGAATTCACTGAAGGCCTGGCCTGGGCCAGGCGCTGTGTCACAGTGCGGTGCAGATATCCAGTCTGGCCACGTGGAGCTCACAGTCTTTGTTTGCCTGTGTGTCACTGTGGTCTCTAGTCCTCTCTGAGACTCTGACCCTCCTCCCACCAAGCCCTAAGCCACAGACCTTCCACACCACAGGGTGCACGTGAACTGATTCCTCGAATTCCAGCCTCTCAGCTGTATCCACTTCGCAGCCCAGGAAACCCTCCTTGCCCTTGAATTTCCACATCTCACAGGCCAAGGCTAGTCCCTCCCGGGGCCTCCTTTGAGTGGAGCAATGTTCAGGGAAGGCTAAGATGATTCAGTCCTTCCTCAAATGCTAGTGAGTGAGTCAAAGGCACAGCAGACCCTATACCACCTGCCAAGTGGGTGCTCACTGCAGGGCCACCCTGGGGCCCAGAGGAGGAGCAGGAGCCAAGCATGCAGATCTTAGGAAGCCAATGGGGTAAGCAACTGGAGTGGGCGAGGAGGAGAGAGTATTGGCAGTCAGAGTGATGAGTCCACCATCATTTTACTGGATGCCTAGAAAATGAGGCAAGATAGGACCCTAGAAGTAGGTGCTGCATGGGGAGTTGGGGTGGGAAATATCACCCAACACCCAATGAGCTGTCAGCTTAAATGAGGATAGCCCAGCTGAGCCAGAGGACTGATAAATCCAGCAGCCCCCAAAACCCCTTCTGAGTGCCCCCTCTTCTTCTTCCTCCTCCTCCTCCCTCTCCCCTACCTCCTCCTCCTCCCTCACCTCCTCCTCCTCTAGAAAGACTTCTTAGATCATCTTCATCCCACCAGAATGTTCCCTGTGTGTCTGCCCAGCTCCTATGCCTCCAACCTCCTCTCTCTGTCCTGGGCATGCTCCGTCTCCTCCATCACACAGGGGCTCCAGTAGGTGGGCCAATGCCCATGCAACTGTGGACGCTTCTGGAGAGCATCCCCTCTGCAGGCACAGAGTATGGAACCTCGTTTGAAGCTCCCTTCACCTGGGCTCTCCTGCCTCCTGGGCCAGCCCCAGCTTCAGAAGCCAACCCCCCATCTCCACCAGGTCCTGACTGTTCCGCAGGTGTTTACAGCCTCTCTCCTGGGTTTCTGGCACATGGCCCTCCACCTGGATCCTGTCTCCTCTTTCATCCCCTGCCCTTGGTTCTTACCATTATTCCTGCAGCCCTGTTGGCAATGAGCAGTCTAATCTAAACCATGCTCACGGCAGCTTTAAGTGCCTATCTTCTTACCTTCCAAGTTCTGGAAGGGTAGGGATAGCCTGAAGGATTTGGGGTAGATCCAGGACACACAGCTATCTGTTGGGGGTGCGGGGGAGTATGCTTGTACTAGTCTTACGGTTCACTCCAGCGCTTTCCTGAGGAGAAGGGTTTTTGTCTCCATTAACTTATTTCCAGGAAAAAGTAGAGTGGCTTCTTTCTTCTTCACAGGTGGGAAATCCTGCAGGCACAAATCCAGGAGTCATCCTTGACCTCACTGGCCTCCCCTTACTAATCCCCTGCCAAGTCCTAGTTCAAGCCAGCATCAGCTCTCACCTGGACCGCTGCCATCACCTCCTAACAGGTCCCCCACCTCCATTCTCATTACCCCCGATCTTCAGCCAACCTGAGATGATCATATCACTACCTCCCACCCCAAGACAACCCCAAAATACGAAGTGGCTGCCTCTGCCCTTAGATCAAGGTTTTAAACATGACCTAGAAGACCCTGCATGGCCAGTCTCTGCTCACCTCTCACTCTACTCGTTTCCCCTTGCTCTTTGCACTCCAGGCACATCTGTCTTCTCATAGCCCCTTGTACAGGCTCGCTCCTGCCACAGGGCCTTTGCATATACTGTTTTCTCTGTCATGTCTTCGGGTTTCAGGTTGGGCATCACCTCCTTAAAGAAGCCCTTCTTCCCCTTCCTGGCTGGTTGGATGCTCCCTATCTACTCTCAGGGCCTCATGTTCTACCTTTTCCTTTCACTAGCCACAGTTGTCATTCTGACTGCATCTGTGTGGCTATTTCATTGATGTCTGCACCCCACTAGATTGCAGGTTCCATGAAGGTAGGAACCAAGTCAGCTTTGCTTTCTCTGTATCCCCATGGCTAGTACAGTGCCTGGCACATAGTAGACTTTCAGTAAATAGTTGATGTTTGAATGAGTGAGGCCGAAATGAGTGATATACCTGGGGGAAGTCACCCAGTGAGGCCTTAACCAAGCCAGCTCTAGGAACTCAGAGCCCTTGGATTAACTCCCAGGGACTAGAAGGGGATGCCACCTCCCCATGCCCTACTGGTTGAGGACACCTCCATCTCTCTGCTTGGCCAGCAATTAGTCACTATTTGAAGACAGAGTTTGTTACATAACAAGCAGCCCCTTAGGGACTGGGTGTGGAGGACGGTGCCAATTAGAGTACTGCCTCCCAGCACAGTCCCCACTGCTGCGGCTCCCTCTCAGCAGCCTGGGTCTTGACTTTGAGAGCCCAGTGCTTGCTACACCTTTACCTTTGAAATGATCCTCCCCAGGCCCACCCCAAAACAGAGAAGTGGGAGGCTTCAGTCATTGCTTGAAGTTGGGAGACCCGGGGACAAGGAGAAGGATGCAGAGAAAGGAAAGGGACAGCAGAGCATCCATGAAAAACTCAGGGTGATGGGAGAAAGGCTGGTATGAGGCAGGATGTTGATCATTTAGGGAGGCACCTTGGGAAAATGGCTCACTCTCTCTGGTCTTTGGGTTGCTCCCGGGGGCATCACAATCTCCCTCTTTAGCATCCCTCCTAAGGGAAGGGAAGAGAGAAAGAAGTCTACCTACTGTCCAGACAGAGCCAGGCAGGCTCCTCTGAGCAATCCTGGAGGGCTTCCTGGAGTAGAGGAGCTTCATAGAAGAACCAGGCAGCCTGAGAGGGTACCTGAGAAGCAGGAGGCAGCAGATAAGGAAAGGTGGTGTGACGAGAGTGGAGGGAACAGTACAAGGGAGGCAGAAATCACCCTGTTGCATTAATATGTTTGGTCATGCCACTCTCTGCTCAAAACCCTCCAGAGGTTTCCCATCTCACGCTGAGAAAAACCAAAGACCTTCCTCCCTGCCCTCATCTCCTACTCTCCACCCACCCTGACTCCCACTTTCAGCCACACTGGCCTTCTCCCCAGTCCTCAAACACGTGCTCCTTAAGCTGTCACCTCCTCCTGGAACGAGTTTCCTTAGATGGCCCTGTGGCTCACTTCCTCACCTCACCAAGTCTCACCTTCTCAATGAAATGTCCCCTGATGGTGCTATTTAAAATTGCACCCCTTCCCCAGCCCCACCCTTGGCACTCCCCATTCCCTTTACCTTGCTTCCCCCTCTCCCCCATAGCTCTTACAACCTTCTAACATACTCCATAATTCACTTATTCTCTCTCATGAAAAAGCAAGCTCCACAGGCAAGAATAATTGCCTGTTGGTTTGCTGATATATCATCTGGACCCGGGACAGTGCCTGGCACATAGTAGGTGCTCAATACATATTGGTTGAATAACTGACTTCGAGGAGTGGAAGGTGTGAGTAGGGCTGGGAATGGAGCGGAAAATAATGTTTTCAGGCTCCTGGGTCAGCCTGAGAGGGTGGACCAGAGAGGGTGGCCAGTTCATGAGTTGCCACCCAGCATGCCAGGAACAGAACTGTCCCATTTGCTGTCACGTCTGTCTCAGCTCTCCCTCCTCCGTCCCTCCTGAGTCCTCTCTGGGTGATGGTGCTCCTGGCATCTGGCATCCATCAGTCCCTTCCAGAGGTCCCTGGGAGATGAGGGGGGTGGCTAAAACATTCCCAGATTGGGGGCAGGCGGGTGTGTGTGGGCAAGCTGCCCTGTCCCCAAGGCCCCCCCACCTCAGCCCTGCCCAGAGCTACCAGCCCAATGGCTTTACCACCCCAGCGCCCCATGGGTGTGGAGGAGGTTGTTGCCAACCACACACAACTCCTGGCTCCAGCTTTGAGGGAGGAGGAGGGAACAGGGGCAAGCAAATGGGACCTGACAGGGGCCGGGCACCTCGGGCAAAGAATGTAAATAAAAATCAGTAAATATTTAGGGGAAGTGAAGCAGGAAGTGGGAGAGGGAGGGGTGGAGGGGACGTGTTGGATTTCCAACAACATCTGGAAGGCAGTCCCCTCCACCTCCTCCCCCACACCCCATCCCACTCCATGTGGGAGCTCACACTGTGAGAGAGGGTGCTGGCACGTGTGTGTGTGTGTGTGTGTGTGTGTGTGTGTGTGTGTGTCTGTTCTGGGCTGTCTGGATGCGGGCGGTGGGTGGGGCGGGGAAAGAGGGGGGATGAGTCTGATGGCCTGGAGTGTTTGGTCAGCCAAGTGCACATAAGGTCAGCCTCACCCCGTCTCAAATCGGGTGCTTTCCTCTGGGTCATTAGTATGCCCCTTCCACAAGGCCCTGCTGTGAGCCAGGCAGTGGACATTCTGGGATGAAAAACAGGCTCCCTATTCTCAAGGAGCTGCTAAATGAAAGGATAATGACAACTCATGAGGAGAGCCTTGACAGA
>NW_017731390.1:1802390-1805686 GCF_001890085.2 Hipposideros armiger
TTCATTCTGGACTAGGCCCCACCCCATCTTAGTGGAATGTTGTGTGAGCTGAGAATAGTCATTGCTGGGGTCAAAGAAGGGGAGGGTCGCCAGGGACTAATTGCCCTAAATAAATGAGCAATTAAGGCTGTTACAGGAAGTTTCCAGACCCCACCCACCCACCACCCTGAAAGATCACCATGGCAACCACTGCAGGCTCTGCCCCAGGAAAGGCTGAGCCACTTGGTTGGCCCACATGGCTGTCACTCAGACAGTGGAGGTGGAGAAGGCGTAGCTTCAGTCATGAAAAGCGGAAAAGGTAAAAGACAGTTTTGAAGAGGGGGCAGAAGGGTGACTGGGGCGACCTCTGGATGAGGATTCTGGGTGATACCTCCCAGTCCATAGGGAAGAGAGGAAGAGCCTGGAGCATACCGCATGGCTGCCGCCTGCAGGACAGCTGTCCCTGTGGTAGGGGTGGGAGGGGGGCGGGGCAGTTGCCAGGAGAAGTAGACCTTGCCAGCTCCCCATCTCCTCTCAGCACCCCAGCCCCTCCCCCTACACTTCCTGTAATGGCGTCTCCAATGGGGAGGCCATTAGTCCTGCTCAGGGCAGCGCCTAAGTACTGTGGCTGATAAATATAACATGAGCCCATCGATTAGAATCCTCTAGTCCTGCAGCAACTCAGCTCCCTAATGGCTCCTCCTCCCCTCCACACACTGACTGCCCACCCCCACTACCCCCCTCCCCCCCCAGGGTGGCTTTTCTTGCTTACTTGGGGCTATGAGGCAGACGATTGAGAGGAGCAGAGTGAAGTGATGAAGGCAACACCCAGGGCCCCAGTTGGAGAAAGGCTGGACCAGTCTGGATAAGTCAGGGCCCCAAGGTGGCCTGAACACCCTTCTGTCAGTTGCGGGGAGCAAGGAAAGGAACAGCCCTAGCTGGGGACACAGGTCATGGAGGGCAGAAGGCAGAGGGCCCTCACCTCTGTGAGGTGGATGGCATAGCTCCTGCCTTTGGGGCTCAACTGGCGACTTAAAAGAAGTCTGCAGTGACACCAACTTAGACCCTCTCCTCCCCTGGGATCTCTCAGCACCCCCACAACACATGTCCCAGCCCAACGGACCAATCCCCTCCCTGTCTCCCCAACCCTGATATTCCTGTCTTCACTTTACCCATTTTTGGGGTGCCCACACTGCCTCTTCAGATTGGGAGCCCTGAGTGCAGGGGCTGTGTCTCCCCCATCAGCCTGGGGCCTCAGAGTGGTAGGGGACTGTTATCTCTGGACTTGGGGGCTATCTCTCCAAACTCCAAATCTGGACTGGGAAATGCCCTCCATAAGCTAACCAGACCAGTTAGAACTTCAGACTTCAGTAAGCTCAGGGCAAGGAGCTGAGACAGCAGAGCTGAGACAGCTCCGCATACCTCCCTCCAATCTGAGACCCCCTCAAGGCTCTGCTCAGCTGCTCAAAGACATCTGGAAGGACCTTGGCAAGAGGTGGATGCACAGCTCCTGCCTGGGCGCCAGAGGGGGCTTTGGTGGGTGGGGGCCCAGGCCAGGGAGGGGGCTGCGGTTTTGCAGAGCTGTGTCTCTGGGCAGAGGCTGCCCACAGAATCTTCTAACAGGAAGGCTGAGCCAGGCTGGCTGCAGCCAGGAAGTTAATCCTTAATGTGCCTCTGGCCTCGCTGCTGTGCAAACTCACCACTTAAACACTCCAGGCTGGTGGGGACAAGCCACAGAGCCCACACTCCTCGGAGTGGGGTTAGGTACCATGGCAGGCTGAGTACCAGCGATGCTGGATGTGCTACAGGGGTGCCTGGCTGCCTGAGTGGCTTTGTGTGAGAGGAGTGGATTTGCAAGGGGCCAGGGATGTGGGACTGGTGTGTCCTCCATTCTCTGCTGTGTCCCCCACCCCCACCCCACCCTCACTTTGGTGCTTCTCTTAAGCCTCTGGCAGGCATTCCAACAAAGAAATGCGTTTTTGTGGGTTGAGGGTTTGAGCACCATTCTTCTTTCCCATGTATCTATTTGCAGCTATAGTGATAGAGGCTAGGTTGCAAGAAGAACTTCCTCATGTGTGTTGAGTGGAAGACTAGAGTGAGCATCCTTTAGGGAAATGAAGGATTATCCATTGAATAAGTTTCTGGAGGGGGAGATGATTTGGGGAGAAACGGATGAAAGTATGGTAAGGGGATGGGCAAGTAGGTTATGCTTCCAAGATGTCTTAGTCGGCTCAGGCTGCCATAACAAAATATCACAGACTAAGTGGCTTAAACAACAGAAATTTATTTTCTCACAGTTCTGGAGGCTAGAAGTCCAAGATCAGGGTTCCACCCATTTTGGTTTCTGGCAAGATCTCTCTTCCTGGCTTCCAGGTGGCCTTTCCTTTGGTGCTTGTGTGCAGGAGGGCAGAAAGGGTGTGAGCTCTCTAGTGTCTTTTTCATAAGGACACTAATCCTATGGGATCAGGGCCCCATCCTGATGACCTCATGTAACCTCGATGACCTCCTTAGAGGCCAAATATACATATCTCCAAATACAGTCATATTAGGGGTTAGAGCTTCAACATTTAAATTTCCAGAGGGACACAATTCAGTCCACAGCACAAAGTGGGGAATATCTCTCCTTTTTGTCCCACACTGTACCCCCATTTTTTAAGATGAGCTCGCTTGGATTTCCCCTTCCAACTTGCCAAGCCAGCTCTCTCCTGCCCTCCCCACCCCCCCCTCCTGGGAGGGCCTGCACACCCGATCCCCGCCCTACTCCCTTTTTTCCCAGCCTCCTCTTCTCAGGCCTTCTGCAGCCTGGGCCTAGGGCAGGACAGCCGAGAGCCAAGCCCCTCAATAGCCTGAATTCAGCCCCTAGCCCAGGCTATATTTAGCCTCGTGCCTTAAACACTGGACAAAGCCACTTTGCAAGGAGCTGGTGGGGACAGAGTTGAGAGGGGGCTGCCCTTCCTGCCCCTTCCCCTTCCTGATATGGATACCCCTTGGTTGCCCTCCTGGGGTTCACAGGGCCATGGGCTAGGACTTTGTGGGACTTGAATTCTATTTCCAGATGATCCGCTGGGAAGGGGGTTCTGAACCCCCTGCCCTAGCCTGAATGGGGACATTCTGGACCAGTTTGTCTTTTGTGTCCTCACTGCACATCAGAATCATCTAGGGAGCTTTAAAAATACGGAAGTCCAGGCCCTACCCTAAGCATCCTGATTTAATTGGTCTGGGGTGCGGCCCTGGCATCCTTTTAAACATCTCTCCAGGCGACTGTAATGTGCAGCCAGGATGGCAAACCACTGCTCTAGGTCCTTGCCACTCAAAGT
>NW_017731390.1:1806154-1809734 GCF_001890085.2 Hipposideros armiger
ACACACACACACACACACACACACACACACACACACACGTCCCAGATCTCAGGCCGTATCTCCAAGGCAGGCAGGATCTCCACTACCCACAGTCATGCTTAGAGAGGTCCAAAAATGTGTCTTGCACCTTATGACTAAACTCTCTTCCTATCAGGAGCAACTGGTGGTGTTCAGCTCTCGTTTCCACCAGAGAGCTGTCCACTGGCTTCTTCAACATCAACAAAAGGCTCCCCTCTTTCTCCTGTAAGAAACCCTAAGGGTCCCCTGTCTTCAGAAATTCTGGCACACATCCAACCTAAATTCTCAGAATCCACTTCACTGAGAGTGTCTTATATGTGACTCATGTCTTGTATTTACTTAAAACCCTTCATTGCCCGACCCCTGTCTCTAAGACAAAATGTAAAGTCCTTAAAGGAGCATCAAGGTCCTGCAGGATCTCAGAGACCATCCCCTGTACAGAGCCTCACCTCCTGCTACTTTACCCCCCCACCGCCACCCAACACTGCAGCCAGACCCAGCTCCTCCTGCCTGCAAAATGCACCCTGCTCCCTTTGCACTAGAGCACTTTGCACTTGCTGTTCCCTAGCTGGGATGGCTTTTTTGTTTTGTTTTGTTTTGTTTTTTTAGCTGATGGGATGGCTTTTTTATTTCTTCTTTTCCTGTCTCCCTGACAGGGTCCTATTTATCCTTCAAGTCCCACATCAGGTCACCTCCTCTGGGAAGCTTTCCTTAATCCTCCAGGCACAGTAAGTATTCCTCTCCTAGCACCTATTACATTGTCTGTCCATGTCTATCTCCTCTAGTCTCTTCAAGGGAAGAGGCAGTCCCATTCATCTTTGTAACTCCGGTGTCTTAGCCCAGCACCTGGCAAGAAGTAGAAGTAATTAACAATAGCTAACATTTATTGAGTTTTCCATTCCATACTAGGCAGCATACAAACCACTTCTATGTATTATATCATGTATTATTCCCAACAACCCTACAAGACGGGTACTTCTATCATTCCCATCTTATTGATACGGAATCTGAGGCTCAGAGTGGTGAAACAACTTGCCCAGGGTCACACAGTGGATCATGGCAGATGGGATTTGGCCTCAGTCCGTCAGTCTCCAGAGCTCATGGTCTTTATCACTGCCCTCTATAGAGCTCCTTAAGTGGGTGATGGAATTAACAAATGAATGACTTAATGACTCCTGGTGGGACTTGCCTAGAATCACCTCTCCTGTCAACACTTTCTTCTTCTTCCTCAGTGTCAGCCTCATCTTGCTATCCTCTTTGTTGCCTGCNAGAGAGAGAGAGAGAGAGAGAGAGAGATCAAGGAGGGCTTCCTGGAGGAGGAGGAATCATGAAAGCACAGGGAGACATGGGTGACGAAAAAATGAGTGTGTTGTAGGGGAAGACTAATTTTCAGGGAGAAGTGGCAGTATGGAACATCGATGGAGAAGGTAACTAAGGACAGTGGATCAGGGGGGCAAAGAGGCTTCAAGCTTTGCCTAGCCCCAGGAGAAAATCTAAACCAAGAGCCCAAGTATGCAGCCAACAGCATGAGAGGGGACACGGCAGGATGGGCCAGGCTCCATCTCACCGTCCTTTTCTTCCATAACTTCCTGATGAACCTTTTCCTGAGCAGAGACTGTGTCTCTCCCTTTCTCTATGGCCTCCCCCTTCAGCCACTGCCAACCCTGGAAGCACAGCACAGAACCTGGGAGCCCAGAGTGTCTCATGAGTCCCATGCCACCAGCTTTACAGGGGACGAAACAGAGGCCCAGAGAAGGGAAGTGACCTGCCCATGGGTCCGTTGGTGGCACTAAGTGGCAGAGCTCAGGCTAGCATCCAGGGCCCCTGACTCATGTAGGAGGAAGTGGGGGTGGGTGGAAAGCCCCTCATTGCTCTGTGTCACTCTGAGTGCCTTGGGGACTCCATCTGTGCCTGGGCTGTTGGCAGATTACACGCGATAACCAGGGTCCAGCCCACCCCTCAACGGGTGCCTCCACTCTCCTTGTGATTTCAGCATACACTGCAGATGTGCTTTGCTCTGGCCCTTCCCAGGGGACGTTGGAGAGCTCTGACATAATCGAAAGGGAGCCCCGGAACTGGACATGGACATGCCTGGGTCCTGATTGTGCCTAGAGCAGAGGCAAAGTAGGAGAAGGCCCAGCCCAGGCCCTAAGAGAACTGAGCACAAAACCTCATAGCACATAGTGAGGGGCTAGGGACACCCTTTTATTCATTCATTCGTTCATTTGTTCGTTCATTCAATCAACTAGATTTTAAGCACCTGCAGAGGACTGGCTCCTGGATGCTTGAGGACAGCAAAGAGCAAAGCAGTCTAAAGCAGTGGTTTGCAAACTATGCTTTGTGGACCCCCCCCCAGAGGCTGCCATGGTGTGGGGTGGTGAGGGACAGGGAAACGGGCTTGAGGAGGTCTCTGCCCCCTACCCCACCATTCCCACCACCACAACCAAAGTAGCTTCCACCTTTTATTTGCTTTACTGATCAGACTTCTAGGAAGATTTCATTGGAGGGCTCCCAATACTACTGGGGGAAAATTTTGAAAACCCCTGCTTTCCCAGGTCAGAGAAGATAAGCCTTCCCCTCCACGCCCCCAAACAGAGGCCACTGCTAGAAATAAGGAGAGTGTCTGCTTCTAACTTCAGAGCAGTGGGCGTCAGCGTCCTGAGACCGAGGTTAGGCCCTGGGAAGAGCTTCGGTTTTCCGAGCTTTCCTCTTGCCATCCATGTTCAGTCAGCCTCCCTCCGTGGGCCTGCCTCACTGTGCTGGCCCACCTGACCTCACACGGAGGCTGCATCAACCAGAAGTTCAGGGTCTTTAAAGAGGGTCCCAGGATCGGAGTGTCATCCTCCCACCTCCTGCTTCCAGGCTGGGGAACAATTGGGACCTTTGTCCAGCAGGAGGATGCCCAAAGGGTGAGGTCACCCCCAACATGGCTCTCTTTGTCCCAGGGCCAGGGAGACACCAAGGCCGAGTCCAGGCACCCGCCCCTCACCCTGAGCCCCAAGCCCTTGGGCACCCTCCCATGAAGGGCGTCCCCAGGGGCGCAGAAAGGAGCACCGACAAAGGAGGAAGCTGGCGTGGCCAGCAATGGTGGAGATAAGGAAAGTTTGAAATGGGTACTTGGGAAAGGGGCTAAGAAAAATTGTCCCCAGCTTAGCAGGTGACCATTCCTCACAAGGACCTCCAGGCTGTCATGCAGCTTGGCCTACAAAGACGGTTCCAAACCCAAAAGGAAAAACTGGGGTCTGATCCCAGAGGTCCCAGCAACTTGCCTCAACTTGCGACCAAGAGGCCTTTGGGAAAGGGGATGAACTGGAAAGAAAATCCCCACAGGTACAATCATAGGGAGGGCTTCAGAGGGACTCGCCTGGCCCCAGCAGTTCCTCCCCCATAAAAGGCGAGTCTGGGGTACAAAGAGCAGAAAAGGCTGGGGGTGGAGGAGGAAGGGGGTGTCTATAGCCTGAAAGAGCCACAGAGCAGGAGTCTGAAGCAGCGTTTCTGAGGGGCTGAGTTGGGATGCCTCAGGAGACACTGTGGGCAGGAAGGACTGAGGTTGGGTAAGAGC
>NW_017731390.1:1813123-1846105 GCF_001890085.2 Hipposideros armiger
ACCTGTGTGACCTTGGGTATGTCACTTAACCTCTGGGAGTCTTTGAGCAAGTTCCTTCATCTCTCTAAGCCTTGGTTTTGTATACTGGGGCTAGGAGTGGTGTCTGCCACCGAGAACTGGTAGAGGCGTCTGCGGGGTATGTATGTAAAGGCCTGGCCAATAGTAACAGCTCAGTTCATGTTAGCTAGTGAGCTAAGGCCCAAGGGGAGACAGCGATATTAGGGGAACGTGAATTTCCTGATTCCGACCTCCCTCCATCCTGCCAGAGAGCAAGGGACGTGGCTACTTGGTCACTGACTTGATGAAGGCAGAGGGTTGTCACACTGTGTGGAATTCTTTTACTAAAACTGAGTGGAGTTGAGTGAAGCCATCCCCTCTCCCTGATTACTCCAGGAAGACCTCCAGAGGGGGAGAGGAGGACTTTGAGAATAATGGAGATAGTGTCCAAGAGATGGCCCAGCGGGCTGAGCATTAAGGACGCAGGGAAGGAGGCAAGGGTGCCCAGACCTGGGAGGCCACCACAAGCTCCTGCAGACCTCCCCCTGGATGGCTGCCTGCCCTGATCTCCACCTCCCTCGCAGTGTGGTGGGTGCTCCATGAAAACCTGGAGGTGACCCCTATTGCACCCCAGCCTCATGCCTTCCTTCTTGGCCCTGCAACAGAGCCTTGTTGGCACCATTCCCTGGGTGGCAGGGGACAAGAGGACAGAGAGTGGGAAGAGGAGACCTTTGTCCAAGCCCCCAGCGACAACCACTGCTCGGGTCAGGGCCAGGCCAAGGGGCCAGTGCACAGCCCCCTCTCTTCGTCCTTCCTTGCCCCTTGAGGAATGTGTCCTCTGAGGCTCACCAGCTTGGTGGTAGGCTCCGGTTCACAGAGGGGGCTGTGTCCTGCCACCCAACCCCTCTGAAGCCCCCATTGTCAGGCCAGGGGGGGTTGGGAACAGGCTGGGGGTAAGTCTCAAAGGCCTAATGTTCTCAGAGGTAGGGAGGCCGAGGGGCCGCCCGGAAGGACTAGGCCATGGGACACCTGGCTCTTCTCTGCATCTCTGCCCAGAGCCCACATTGGCCAGAAAGAAGCCTTCCCAGGAAGTGGGACAGTTACAGGGCATCCTCTGCATTTGCCTGCCTCCTGCTGAGCTGTTTCCCAAGCTTGGCAGATAGGCTAGAGGGGAGTAAAAACAAACAACAAACAAGCAGACAGAACACTTATGGGGAAGAGTTATGGGGGTGGTAGGTGATGCCCACTTGTGCCTGGAGCCAGTCCCCGAGGCACCTCCCAGGACCCAAAAGCTCTTCCAATCCCAGCTGAAAACACTGTTTTAAATTTTCTAGGATGCTGTCCTCGGTGGGGTCTCCAACCCATGGCTTTGACTGCTTTGGTCTGGGGCTTATCTGCCCACCCATCCCCCTTTACTGCAGCTCTACCAGCATCTACCAAAGGCCCCTCCAAGCTGGGTGGAAAGCATAGTGCATTTTTTTCCTGGGGCATGTAGCCAGCACGGCTGGAGGAAATAAAGGCCTGAAAGGAGTGCACAAAATGTCACTGATGGTTTTGATAAAAGCACCAGGACTCACTCATCCAACCACGTGTGGTCCTTTTTGAAAGCAATCTTCCCAGGGGGGCCCTAACATTTTTGGGAAACTCCTACTGTGGGCCAACCTTAGAGCTAGCAGCTCAGGCCTCTGGCTTTCCTGGACAAAGGCAAAGCTTCCTGCTGTGAGGGGTGAACTTAGGGCCAACCAGGAGCCACCTGAGTCCAGTGTGGTGAGCAAGAGATGCCTCCTCCATGTGGGCAGGTGAGCATCATTCAGCACACAGCCGTGGAGCAGACCTTCACCTGGGGCATGGTGCCAGGCTGGGTGACAGTGGGAATGGCTCAAAGATGAACAAGGGATCCAGGACACTCATCGTTTGCTGGGGAGGAAAAAACCCACCCCAAGCAGTCCAGGGCAATGTGGACAACACATGTGGGGCCTCTCACAGGACAGGCCTTCTTTGTATAAGGGGCTCCTGGACAGGGCAAAAAGTAGAAGTGCCGCCATGAGATTCAAAATCAAGTACACCCAAGAGATTATTTCCAGGGTCTGGGGAGGGGCTTACAACATCCAAGATGGCTTCCTGGAGGAGGTAGGTTTTGCCATGGCCTTAAACAGATGAGTAGGATTTGAACAGAACTGAATAGGAAGGGGATTTCAGGTAGAGGGAATAAGCTGGTTGGTGCTATTTTTATTAAAATAAATCAAGAAATAAAACAAACCCTAGCCTGGAATAGGAGGGTGGGAGGTGCTCTCAAGTCACGTTTAAAGTTCTGGCTGAGAAGTTAGACCTGAGTTTGCATCCAGCCTCAGTCATTTACTGGCCATGTGACCTTCGGGAAGTGACTTAATCTCTCCCGGCCTCAGTTTTGTCATCTAAAAAATGAAGATAATAATAGTGGCTTCCTCATGAGATTATCTGAGCACAAAACAAGATAAGTTCTGAGAAGCAGGTCCTCGGTGAGTGGCCCACGCATGGTAAGGGCCCAACTAGTATCAGTTCTTATGACAATGGCACCATCGTCTTAAGAGTCTCCTCAAGGGCCTAGAAGATTAGTTCTCAAAAAGGGGTCCCCAAGCTACCGTAAGTCCTGGGACACATATGACATTCTCTTTGCCCTGCTTCCCAGCAGGGCCATGTGTTTTATGGGTTCCATCCTTAGCACATGGTCCCCATGGATGATTCCAGCTTCTAATCAGTCATCAAATCCCATGGATTCTTCTACAACAATTGTCCCCCTTTTCCTCTCTCTCTACCTCCAACACCAAAGCAGCAGCCTCCTAAATGCTCCCCTGTTGGTCTTTTCTCTCGCCCAAACCTCATCCTCCCATGGCCCCCAGAGCAGAGCAGATGATGTCTCTCCCCAGCTCAGAAACCTCCCATGGCTTCCACTACCCAGAAAATGAACCCAACTCCCTAGCCTGGCACCCAAAGCCAGCCCTCCACAACCTGGTCCCTGCCTGCCTTTCCAACCTCCTCTCCTGTCACCCTCATGCTAGAGCCTCCGGTCACTCTGGGCCAGCCCTCTCCAGGTCCCTGAACAGCCTTTGTACAGCCCTTCCTTATACAAGCAGCCCTGCCTTTCCCTCTGCCTTGAATATCCTTTCTCCCTTCTCTGATGGTTAAATCCTAGACGTACTTCAAGGCCCAGCTCAGACATCTCTCTGGAGCCCTCCCAGACTCTGTTCCCCAGCAGGAACCATGGCTTGCTTATGGCTGTCTCCTTCTGTAACTGGGTGTGGAATATGGTTGAAAGCTGGGCCACACTCTGCAGCTGCCCAGAAGGACGGTTGGGGACCACCCTGGGGGCAGAGATCACTGCTGAGGGAGGCTGTACCCCACACCCCCTGGAATAGAGCAGGGTGGGGCTGCAGAAACCTCCACAGAGCCTGGCATGGACACCAGCGACAGCCCGGATAGAGCCTAGGCAGTGGTGTTGGCACGGCTCCGCTGCCGGAGATGAGGGTGAGACAAACAGCAATTAGCCAGGCACAGGCTGGGCTCTCAAGGCTAATTACCAATTAGATGGGGCTGGGCGATTAGCAACATGAAAGAGACAGTCAGCAAATAGTCACTGGCATGGCAAAGTGGAAGGTGGGGGCGTGGGGATGGGAGGGTCTGTGTCTGCTAACGGGCCTGGCTGCCTAGTGGTTAGCACAGTCCTGTTATCAGGAGAAGGTTTCCAGCAACGGAGGGGCTAACCTCCTAGGGGGACTTGGGCAGATCTGCCTTCTCCTCTTTGATTCCCAGAATCATCTCCAGAGTGGGGTTCATGGCCTCTGTTTGGCCTCTGTTTCTAGGAGGTATCGGGGTGATGGGTGATGAGTGCTTTAATCTCCTTGGCTAGGTGAGCCCAGGAGGACCCCAGAGCAGTTTGGAGTCTACACTTAATGGGACGCATTTATGTCTGGAAGTTCGCCTGGCATGGCCAAGCTGAAAGAGGGAGGGGGAGAGGAAGGGGGCTGATAGCTTCCTCCCTCCCATCTCTTGGCTCAGCACTTCTGTACTCTCTGTCTCTCCTAGTTCCCTCTCCCTCTCCCCACCCTCCCTCTCTTCCCTCTAATCATTTGTTCTTTTTCTTTCTTTCCCCCTCCTTTTCATCCCCTCTGTCTTTCCACTCTTCACCTCTAGGGCTTTTTCAGTCTCTGTTTCCCTCAGGGTCTCATTCTCCCTCCCTCCCTGAACTCCACACACCCCACCATCCCTGCTTCACGGAGGGTGGGGCCTCCACCAGCACAGGAAGAACTGAGATGGGACAGACACAATGACTTCCTGACAACCAAGGTCAGGCCACACTGGGGTGAGCTGTCCCTGGGTCAGAGAGGGTGGGAATGGGGAACGGGCCTGTCACATGAGAGTGGAGGAGAAATAGTGATTGGAGTGAATGATCCTACGAGGAGGCTAGATGGTAGAACCCCACATCATACAAATTCAGGGCCATAATCAAGTTCAACCCAGAGTTTGGTTTCTGGACTGCCCCCTGGTCATTCACTTCTCTCTAGACCCTGGTCTGCTTGAAGCCTGGCAGGCCCTGCTGGGCCAGGAGGCCTAACCTGCTGAAATGTCTGGTGACCAAATCTGCCCACCTTACAAGCTCAGAGGAGCCTTCCCAGGCTGGGAAGGTGGTGGGCGGGTGTGTGTGTGTCTGTGTGTGTGTGTCTGGGGTGTTGGGCATGGGCAGACCAGTATAATTTGTCTCAGCCACCATTATGGGATCTGTGTTGTAGAGCAGACCCTCTGGTGCCCACAGAGATTAGAAGAAAAGGATGCTGTTCTCTCAGAGAGAGGGGGACTCAGAACTGGGGGAGGTCTTCAGTGAGGAAAGACAATGCAGTGAGAAGAGGGAGGTGCTCAGGTGCTCAGTGAGGAGGAGAGAATTTCACTAGGGGAGGGGGCTCTGGAAGAAGATGAGGGCTCAGATCTGGAAAGTAGCTTAGGAATGCAGCACTGGCCAAAAGACCTGGTTTGCTCATCTCTGTTCATCTTGGCAGCCCCCACTGCCAGAGCAGCCCGCACAGAAGATCAAAGCACCCTGGGCTCTCATCTCAGTGTGGGTGGGGCTCCAGGGGCTGCTCCTGCCCCCAGGGACAGGTGCCATACCACTGCTTCCCCTCGCTGTCTCTATGTCCGGAGCCCCGGGAGCCCCCGGAAGGTGAGGAGATTCTGCCTGCCGAGCTCTGAGCTCCTGAAAGGAAAGAATGGAGCATCTGCCAGCAGGAATGCGGACAGAGGAGAGAAGGGGCTGTCATCAATTCTGCTGGGCTATCCTGAGGGCAGGTGCGTGCGTGCGTGCCTGCGTGTGCGTGCGTGCGTGCGTGTGTGTGTGTGTGTGTTGAGGAGCATTCAGAGGGCGTGGCAGGTCTGAGGATGGCAGTGTCTGGGCTTATGGCTCTGTGTGTGCATTTGTGTGCCTCTGCCTCGTTCCCCAACAAGCACCCCAGAGATTGTCTCTGACTCCCTGCTGCTGCGGTCAGAAGGCTGGTGACCAGCCCAGTGGTCGACATCTCTGGGCTCTGAACTCACCCCTCAGCTATGCCCCCCGGACAATGGGGCTCTTTCTGCACAAGATGGGCACGAGGGGCCCTGTCATGGACTTGTGACCTGAGGGATAGGGCTGCCCCCAGGGCACTTGTGGACACTGACTGGCCATAAGCCAGGGTCCACCAAAGAGAAGGAGAGGCCCTCCTCCCTGCCTGTCCCAGGAAAGCTCCCTGGAGGAGGGGTCAGCGCTCCACCAAGCTCCCTGACACACCCATGTCTGGGGTTCTGGTGGGCATGCATGTGTGGGGCTCCCTGTGGTGCAGACAGGAGAGTGAACAGGCACCAGATCTCAAGCTTACCTATCTCCCAAAGTGCCAACAGTCAAGTGCCTTGTGGGTCAACCCCAAGTTGATGGCTGGGAGATTCAGCCAGAGGAAGAAGCAAATCCAGGTCTGAGGAGGAGGCGCTGCCCTGCCCGTGGGACCTGAAGTCTGGGGGAAGGCGCTGTGTCTCCGGCCCAAGCAGCTAATCTAATGAGAGACTTGGCCCCTGCTCCCTCTCTTGCTAAGTCCACCCCGCTCTCAGAACCTCCCACCCCTTACTGAAGGAACAGTTAGTCTGATGGGGGAGTTTGCACCCACACACATCCCCAGAGCAGAGACAAAGACAACCCAAGGAGATAAGCGTGAGTGAAGAGCCTTGGAGAGCAGGAGGGACACCAGGCAAGGGCCTATCCCATCAAGAGAAGACTAGGAGGCTTGGGGGGCTGGGGTTTGGAGCTGGACAGGGAACTCAGGCACTGTCTGGGCCTAGGGAGATGCCTGGTAGGGGCTCAGAGGAGGGTGAGGGTACAAGGAGGAGCTTCTGGGGCGATCCCCTTCCTGTTATCAGCAGCACCCAAAAGCCTGGCACAGAGGCCAGTCTCAGCTCCAAGGCAGCACAGCACAGGAGGAGGAAACGCACAAGATGTCAGCCCAGATTTCTGACTCGCCCAAAGTTTTTTCCCATCCCCTTCCTCTTTCCTTGCAGCCCACACCCCCGGAGCCCAGAGAGATCAGTGGGGGGCAGGAAGCGAGGTTCCAGCGCTGTGCGGTCCTCGGAGGGACAGCTGTTCTACGCAGCTGTTGGGGGCTCTGGGGGCTGCGGCGGATTTGATTTGATTCAGGCCCCAAAATAGCCCTCGTAGCAGGAAGTGGCCCCCTCTCCCAGCCCCACCAGGACTCTCCCACCAGGGGCTGAATTGACACCTTAGAGGTTTTGTCCCTCCCCCTCCCCTGCACGCACCCCCCTTGTCTCTGGAGACCGACTCCGTTTTTCTTCCCTTAGCCCACAGCCATTCTCCTTCTCATGCCTCCCGCTCTGTCCAGCTCGTCTCCACACTCCCCTCCTCCAAGAAGCCAGCCCTGGTCACCTCTTTTCCCCATTGTGCCTGCAGCAGCTCTTTGCCCACACACGATCCCCACCCCTTCCCCCACCCCAGCCCGGCTCTTGGGGGGGCAGGGGTAGCCTAGGGCTGGGGGCCTGTGGCCAGGCACGGGCGGGCTGCGGAGGGCACACAAAGACGCGGGCTGCCCTGGCCTTTGATGAGTAATCGCTGTTCCCCGGAGCCACGATTCCACTCTGCCGCCTGGGCCCCCTGCCCCCACCTCCCTCCAACTCCCCAAATAAGACTCGTTTTTGTTCTGAAGACACAATGCGAGAAAATGTCACCCAGGGGGCGTGCCCCCTGGCCCCGGCCCTGACAACCGGAGCTCTTAATCACCCGGCCCCCTTCCTCTCCAGCTTCCCTCTCCAGCAGCTGGCTGAGCTGGGGGAGGGGGCTCAGAGGAGGGCTAGGGGGACCGTTACCACCTTCTGGGGCTGAGACTTCTTCCAGCTGGAAGTCTCAGGCATTTGTTTTTTTTCTCCTCCCTGGGGTGCAGCCCCTGTGCCAGCGTCTCACAAAGGCCTGGACCTCTGCTCAGCTCTCAGCTCTCCTCTCTCCATTGAAACCTGCCAAGGTCTAGGAAGCAGGAGAGATGCTCAAAGGTGCACCAAAAACTCACAAGGGAGCTGCAGCAGAGAGCTCTGCCACCACTTTAATAAGTGCTACAAAGAAAGCAAGAGTGTGGTAGAAAGCGATGGGAGTGGGGAGGAGTCATCTCTCCAGTGAGGCTCTAGCAGGAGCCTTCCATGCAAAGGCCCTGTGGCCTGTGGTGGTGTTACGGAGTGGTTTGGAAAGGCAACCCCTCCCCCATTATCTCCCTAAGCATCCCTCTTCACCTACCCCAAAGAAATACAGTCTAAATAAGAACAGCGTGCATGCTATGCACACAGCTTCTAGGTGAGTTCTCTTGTCTCCATCCCAACCAAATGGCTGCCCCCCAAAACCCTCCTATATAGAAATTCTGGAACCTTTACTGCTGAGGTCTTTTTCTCTCTTGTTCATCACATCTCATACACCAGCCAATCTGGTTTGCTCTCCCTCCAAAGCCTAGGGCCACCTGTCTACTTTCTCTACCTCCAACCGACGCCATCTCTCATTTGTGCCACTTCAGCAGCCTCTGTCTGGTCTCCCAGTTCCACTTTGTCCCCTACAGTGCATTCTTCACAGAGCAGACAGAGTAATCTTTATAAAATGAAAATCACATCATGTCACTCCCTTGCTTAAAAGCCTCCAAAGACCTCTCATTGCTTTGAGAATGAAACTCAAATTCTCTGTAAGTAAAAGTGGAGAGGATGGAAGATTCACATGAGATAAATATTTGTGGGTTCTCTCTGTGTGTGAAGAGAGAGATCAAAACAAAAAAAATAGTCAAATGATAATGACAACAAGGATGATAATAGTGCATCACTCTGAGAAGTATGAGTTAATTGATTAAATTTGTGTATGTGAGATCCAGTAAAGAAAAATCCAAATTCCTTATTTTGGTCCCCAAGGCCCTGGCTGGTCTGGCCTCTCCTACCTCCCCCACCTTCCCCACCTCTTTTCCGACCACTCTTGTCTTTCCTTTGCTCAATGGGCTCCAGCAGAGGAAAAGGGAGGATTTCAACCCAGCATGCAATTCCCCAGGCCATTCATATATTTATTCGTTCATTCAAACTTGTGTATCGAATCCTTGCACACATCAAGCATCGACTAGATACGGAGATACAGCACTAAATGGAGGCTCACAGCCTAATGGGGGAGGCAGACAGATAACAGAGACATAGAAGAAGTGTGATGGGAATACTGCCTGGGGTACGTGGGAAAGGCTTCGCAGCCTTGAGCTCAGGGAGGAGTCCAAGTTCACTAAGCAAAAATCAGGATCAGAATTCTTGGCTGAGGGGACGATATTTGCAAAGGCAATAACCCTGAAAGAACATGGGCTGATCAGGGGGTGGGGAGAAGCGTGGTATGGATGGATCAAGAAGCATGCTGGGAAATGAGCTTGGGCTGGGAAGCAAGGGTTAGACCATGAATGGACTTGGAAGCCGCATTAGGACTTGGGATTTATCTTTAGGCCACAAGGCAACGGCCAAGATTTTAAAGCAGAGATGTGCATAATCAGATTTGTGTTTTAGAAAGAGCTCTCTGGCAGCAGCACAGATAGATGATAGATTAGAGAGAGGACAGAATGGAGTCAGAGAGACCAACTGGTTCCGGAAAGAAATAACGCAGGCCTGAACAAGGGCAGGAGTGGCGAGAGGGAGTGACAGGTAAGCCTGTCTGGGCTTTTTGGCCACGTGGATATGGAAGAGGGACGTGTGAGAAGAGAGGGGCTGGTGCTAACACCCAGACTTCAGGTTGGGTGATTGGGAGGGTGGTTGGGCCGCCCCTGAGAAAGACAGCCAAGAAGAGCAGCCTGGAGTTGAGGTGGCGGGGTCAGCCTGGGGTGTGTTAAGGTGCAGGTGGGTGCCTGAGAGACGTGCAGGCGGAGAGGTCTGGTTGAAAGCTGGGAACTCAGCTCGTGCTGGGGAATGAACTGTGGGTTGAGAGAGAGGCCTAGGTGATGCCAACAGCATGGAGCTTGACAGAGGTCCCCAGTCTCCCAGAGAGTCTGCCTGTCACAAGGCACCCCCTCCCCAGAGGAATGTTTCTGAATTGGGGACAGGGGAGGGGTAAGTAGGGGCAGAAAGCTCTACAGTGTAGAGGGCTGGTGTGCACCTGCAGAAATCAGTGGAGGCCGAGGGTAGACGGGAAACGACAATGCGGGGACCTGGGGACTGCAGGATCCTCATGGTTATGGAATCCTTGCTTTAACTGTAGCAGAGGGCCTCAGACATCATCTTACATATGGGCAAACTGAGGCTGAGATACGTAGAATGAGCCGGCCGAAACTGCCCCCCTAAGATGCTCACGCTATGGGTTGGGTAGGTGAGTGTAGATTTATGTACAATCTGCTTATTTCCGGAGAAGCTGGAACCCACTCCCCACCACCATGTGTGTGACAGAGGAGACAGCCCAGCATCAAAGAGCAGGTGTTTGGGGGAGGCCAAGGGGCCTAGAGGCCTCTGACACTCGCCATCTAGTGAATGCTCCCTTTCCCTAGAGAGCACCACCCTGCATCCACTTGAGGACACTGGCTCCTCCTAGTGGTCATAAAGAGCATTGCTCTTGCTCCCTTGGAGGCCAAGTCCCTGGAGCATAGGACCTCAGTTCCCTCTGACCAGTTTCTCCAAAATGGGCCCATTCCCAATTACCCCAATAGACACTCCACTTGCCCCCGTAGGAGATATTCACTCTCATCAGAGCTGAGGTCTGACCCCAGCAAGGTGCTCTCTTCTCCAGGTCAGACTCCTGGGCTATGACTAATGCGTTTCCAAGGCTTAGGATGAGGGTGGGACCCATATCGCGCCCTGTCATTTCCAAATGTCCTTCACCAGGCTGAGCGCCATTTGAGGGAAGAAACCATGCTCCCTTTACCTTTGTTTCCTTATGGTCTGACACAACACCTCACATGTATATGCGCTGGGGGCTCAATAAAAGTCTGCTGGAACTAACAGCCCATCCCCACCCTTCCACCCTAGGAGCTTCGAGGACCCCTCCCCCCACCCACGCACTCTCAGGACAGGGCATCAACACTCCTTGAACTTCTCAGCTTCAGCTCATTGTGAAGTTCTCCCTCTTGGAAAAAAACAAACAAAACCAGATTACTCTGCGTGGCTGGTGCCAGGTCCCTCCAGGCTTCCGCTGAGATGGAGAAGCACCTCCCAGTACCACATCCAACTTTCCGTTGGGGTCTCCACCTAGCTCCCATCCCTCCTGCTTCCAGCCTCTTCGCCACCTCCTTCCCTGCCCCTCCACCCCTTCTTGGAAGTCAGAGGAGAGTCTGAGCCCCCCTAGGGGCTTCCTCAACACTTCCCAGAGCCCCTGTTTCTTTTTCCACGTGGTCTTCTAGAAGCTGAAGGTTTTGCTTAGTCCTCAATTCTGGGGCAGGGGAGATGGTGCAATTTGCAAGACTTTTCTATTTTTCATGTGAAGAGTTAGTTGTGCATGGCATTCAATTTCGGTGAAACATTTTCCTCACTCCTGGCTGTGAGTGCGATTCTCAGGGATCAGGGCTCCCTGTGTGAGAAGAGGGCATCCAGTCTGGGGCCAGGACCTGGATGTGACGATGACAGCAACGAACATTCGCACAATCCTGGAGGGGCTTTCGCGCACCACCTGGGAACATGACAGGTGTGTTCTCTCATCCCCCTTTAGCAGAGGGGGAAACTGAAGGAAATGTGTTGCTCAAGGGTCACAGAATTGGCAAGAGTGACAAAGCTGGGGCTTAACCGTCCTGATTCTCAACTTCAGGTCTTTTCCCTTCACCAGAGGTGCCCCCTTTACATGATCTGTGACCTTTCAGAGACCTGTCTGTTTATGACCTCAGACTTGGTGACCTGGAGAGAATGAACTCAGGGGACTGACTCAGATGCAAGGTTCGGCCATCTTACCTCCCTTCCTTCCGTCATCCTTGTCTTCCTTCCAGCAAATCTGCTCTCTATGTGTCAGGTGTCAGACCCTGAAGTCCAGGAGATCCTGGGAGGCAAGGGTCCGTGCATTTGCCACTTCTCTCTGAGCACTGTGCCAGCCCTGTGCTGGGCACAGAGCAGCTGGGCGGCAGCTATGCTGAAGGAAGGAAGGAGTCAACCCACAAATGACTGGTCTACTTAGGCCACTGCCAAGGAGGCCCCTGTGGACCGAACCACAGGCTTGAGGCCCTGGAATGCTCAGAACAGTGTCCCCCCAACTCTGTGTGTGTTGGGTGGCAGGGTAGGGAGGGCATAGGGGAGCACCATTACCGAAGTCCCTTGAGAGCTGGAACCATAAGGAGGGTGGACCTTTAAGGTTCCGGTCAGGCCACTGCCAGAAACACAGCCCAGAGCAAGGGGGGAGCAAAGAAGAAACACTCCAATTTCCCTGCCACCCCATCTTCTACCAGTGCCTCCCACTGGCCTAACCCACTTGGAAGGAGCTGGCAAGTGAGCTGGGTTGATGTAGGCTGAAAAGACAGGCCTCCCTGCCTACAGGGCAGGACAGAGAATGGATCTGGGGATTTGGGGTCAAACCAAGATGGGCCAGCACACTCATATATGCTTAGTATTCCCAGGGTCTAACACGGCGTTGGATACGCCTGTGGACACTCAAGAAAAACTTGTTCAATGAACACACAGAATAAAATAGGTAATAATACCCATCCAATGAGATGTTAGGAGAAGGAAATAGTAACCCCCAACACTTGCTGAGTGCCAGTGCTCCACAAGGGCACCGGCAGACGGGATTGAAGGTGGTCTCACCTCTGCTGGACGTGGCACGCTCCCATTAACCGTGATTCCGTCCCCTTTCCCCTCCTGAATGCATTCAGGTTAATCAAGCATGTGCCCGGGGAGCACCTGCCTTGCGTACAGCATGATCCAAGCACAGAGGGCTCAAAGACAAATCCATGTGATCCTGGCCTGCAGGGCTTTAGGGGCGAGGGAGACCAACAAGTTAGGGCATGAGTGATCTGAGGTAAGGCAGTGCCCTTCGGTGGGGAAAGCGTGGCACTTCCAGAGTTCGTCGCAGCAAAGAAGACAGGAGAGGAGGAGAAGAAGCAGGAGACAGAGTCTGGGCGCCCACTTCCACGATAGAGGAAAGGAAGCAACAGGACAGGAAGAGACCTGGGCCCCACCCCACCCCAAAGAGCCCCCAGACCTGTCTCCCCATGCCTCCCTCCCCTCTTCACCTCCACTCCCACCAGAAGTCCAAGCCACTGTGGTCGCCCCCAGGACACACCTTACCTGCTGGCAACCTCTCCTGCAGCCTTTTTAATTGAAGGCTTTTCTCCTTTCACACCCTGAATACCTTAGGGCTTGGAGGGAAGATAAGAGTCCTCCTTGCTTCCCATTTCTCTTTCTTCCTTCTTCTTTTCTTTAAAAATCCCAGATCCTTTCAAGCTCCTGTGATCCATGCACCTTCTCCCCACCTTGTTACCATCTGTTCCTTCACCCACCTCCCTGAATCTTATCCTCACCAGAAACTCTACCTCCTCTGAAACCTCGAATTTCAAACACCACTTCCTGACCACCACCTCCTGTCCTTCCAGCTTTCTTGCTTGGGTCCCCTTGCAACCACACTTGGGCAAGCTTGTTGAGACCTCCTGGTTGGGTCCCGCTTTCTCACGAACCATCAGCCCGTCCTGACTTCCCCCTTCTTGCCCGACCTAGCCTCTAAGGTCCATCCCTTGCAATCCCTCTACCTAGTCCCTCTGGTCCCCTCTTCCTGCTGTCACAACCCAGCCCTGGATGCCATCTACCATACGCGTCCTTCAGGCCCGGCCTAGTGGCTGGCTGTTGCTGAGAGGATCACACAGCTGACGGGAGTCGCTTGGTATTTGTGTTCACGCACCTGACATGGGCTCGACTCTGTCCAGCAGTCCTGCTGGGCTTCTCTGGAGGTCTTGCTTCCACCCCACGAGACATCTCAAGCCTTCTCATCTTCCCTCCAACCACCCAACCCTCCTCCTCTCAACTGATGACCTTACCACATACTTAACTGAGAAGCCATCGCCATGGCTCTGCCACCCCCACCACCAAACCCTGACCCCAGCTGCGTTTGCACCAGCCCTTCCTCCTCCTCCTTTCTCCACATATGGCCATGTCTCCACTGATGTCCCAAAGCCGATGCCCCTCACCTTTCCAAAGTCTGCTCCTTCATTGAACCCCCACTCCGCTTGGGATCATCATTCTCACCACCGGCTCACTCCCAGCAGTCTTCAAACAGGACTGCGAGTCTCCCATGGGTGGGGAGACCCCCCCCACACACCTTTTCCCACATTGTCCTTCAGCTCCCACCTCATTTCTCCACATCCCCGAAGAATTGTTGACACACTCAATTTCCACTTCCTCACTTCCTATTCTATTTTTCTTCCCCCACACTTACCAAGAATATTTAATGACAGGAAAATTCGCACACAAGAATGTTAAGTGAAAAAATGGCAGGATATAGAGCTGCGTATTGTCTGATCCTGATTATTTATACATTAAAAATGAAGGAAAGGCCAAATTTCTAACAGCAATTATTCCTGAATGTGGGGTGCAGGTGATTTTTATTTGCTTTCGTATGCTTTTCTCTTTTCCTATTTTCTACAGTGAACACATCTTACATTTTTTAATAATCCAATAAAGAAAGAAAGAAAGAAAGAATATTATACAAAACAAGAGAAATTTCCCTTTAGCTAAAACTCTGTTGTATTTTTGCCGAATAATATGTGTCTTCTTACACTGCCTAACTGTCATGGCTTTCACCCTTTGTAATTGTTTGCTAGCGATTCAGGGAGACAACTTTTGCTGTACAGTCGTGTGTGTGTTCTTTCCTTTGTACCATCTTGCTTTCTTCTTTTATCAAAAATATATATGTGCATAGTTATAGAACTCAAAGAGTTCCAGGAGGCTTATAAAGACAAATAGAAATCCCTGCCCCTCCTCTTCTCACTCTAATTCCTGGCCCCAGGGACCAACACTTTCAATTCTCTTTCTTTCAGTATTTCCCTTCATGTTTCTAAACCACATGCTTATCCAACTATTCACTGAATTTTCAGCTGTAAATATTACTGTCTTCCTTGTGTGGAAAATGGAGCTTTAGCTCACACACATACACGTCGTCTTTCTCCTCCCTCATCTTCCTAATAGAGCTGCTATCTCACCTTTTATGAGATCATTAAGTACTTATATTATTATGACTATGGAAATATTGTTCACAGCTGAGGCGCATTCTACACTATGACGCTATTTCCTGTCTTGAATAACTTCATTTCCCCTGGAATTAAACTTGTCTCTCTCTTTTTTTTAATGTGCTCAGTTTTCTATGTACTTATTGCTAATTAATCCCCACATTCTCTGACAGAAATAAAATCTTCTTTCAATACTTTCAAACAACAACAATTTTTTTTTTTTTGGCAACATCCGCCCTGGGCTTCAGTTTCCTCTGCTCCCATCTGGTCTGGGTGCTTTCTGAGCTCTTATAAGCTGATCATCATTCTAGAGATTCCTTTTTCCTCTCTCATGGTTGGAACACCCATTTCCTGAATCCTGTCTTATCTTAAAATTTTTTTCTCACTCTTCTTGCTGCAGCTCATCCTTAAGTAGCTTCCTGAGAAGTGGTCCGTTAGAGGTAAAATTTTTGAGACCTTGTATTCTGAAAATGTCTTGATTCTAGCATCTCACTTGATGAATTGGCCTGGGTATAGAATACTAGGTAACAAATCTGTTTCCCTTAGAATTTGAAAGCGTTTCGCCGTTGTATTCTAAGTTCCAGTGGGGCTGTTGAGATGTCCGTGCCATGCTGATTCTATTTCTTTTCTCTCTGGGAACACTCAGAATCTTCTTTTTGTCTTCACTGTTCTGAAGGTTCATGATGATGGGTCTTGGCATCAGTCTTTTTCATTTGTTTTGCTCTACTTGGTACAATCTGTTTATCTGAAATGCATGTCCTTCAGTTCATTGTATTATCTATTTACTCACACTTTCCTCCTCTATTTGGTCTGTTCTTATTTTCTGCAACTCCTATTAGTAGGATGTCAGACCTGAATTGATTCTCTTATCTTTTTTCTCCTCTTATCCATCTCTGTATCTTTCTGCTTTATTTTCTGGGAGTAATTTTTATCTCCCAGTCCCTCTATTAAAACTTTTATTTTAAATTTCATCTCAAAATTTTAATCTCTAAGAGCCCTTTTATGTTTTCAATAATTCATTCAACAAATATTTATGGGGACTCTACTGTATACCAGGCACTGTTCTAGGTGATAGGAATATAGCAGTGAATAAAGACAAAAACCTCCATTCTACTAGCTTATGCTCTACTTCCTTTTTTAAAAAACCAACTTTATTGTTGTATAGTTTACATGTAATAACATGAAGATACTTACGTGTGCATTTAGATAAAACTTGATAAATTAATACACCCATGTAGCCACCACAATCAAGATATAGAAAGTTCTTGTCACCCCAAAAAGTTCCCTTGAGCCTCTTTGCAGCCAATCACCCTCTTGTCCTGGTCCCAAGCACCCACCAACCTGCCTTCTAACACTATAGAGTAGATTTGTCTTTTCTAGAGTTTTCTATTGGAATCATATAATTTTCCCTCTTTGTTCCTGGCTTCTTTCACTCTGGTAATGCCTTTGAGATTCCTCCATACTGCTGCTTGTGTCAGACATTTCTTCTCATTGCTGAACAGTATATTCCATTGCATACCACAGGCTTCTGTCTATCCACATCTTGATAGTCATTTGGGTTACTTCCAATTTGGAATTATTAGGAAGAAAGCTGATGTGCACATGTGTATACAAGTCTTTGTATGGACATCGGCTTTTATTTCTCTGAGATAAATGTCTAGGAATGAAATTGATGAATTGTATAATAAATATATGCCTAATTTTATAAGAAACTGCCCAACTGTTTTCCAAAGCGGTCGTGCCATTTTACATTTCCACCAGGTACTGTTAGTCTTTTTCATTTTAATCATTTTAGTGGATGTATAGTAGTCTCTCATTGTGGCTTTCATCTGCATTCCCTTGATGACTAGTGATATTGAGCATCTTCTTTTTTCAAGATTTTTTTTTTAATTGGGGAATTGGGGGATGGGAACAGCACTGGGGAATTGGGGGAAGGGGAACAGACAAGTTGCTGTCCTATTGTTCTTCAGTCTAGTTGCGAAGGACATCACTTCACTGGCCCATGTCGGTATGATCATTGTGCTCTTCCCCGGTGAGGCAATCGGTTGCTGGTCATTGGTCGGCTGCTCACAGTGGCTCCCAGCAGCTCACACCGGCTGCCGCCCGCTCACATTGGCTGCCAGCCACTCACGTAACTCACGGCAGCCCACTGCAGCCCCATTGCAACCTGCGCTGTAGCCGGCGACTCACGGCAGCCCAGCTCCAGGTTGAGCTGTTGTTCATCATCTTAGCTGTAGAGGGTGAGTGTCACTGGCCCTCAATGTGGGATCCTAACAGCAGCCCTGCTGCTCAGAGCTGGCGCTCCCAAGCGAGCTCTTAACCAGCTGAGCCACTCGGCCAGCCCATATTTCTGGATTCTTTATTCTGTTCCATTGAGAGCCAATGACACACCTCCTAGATTACTGTAGCTTTATGGATGAATGGACACTATATCCTCCATGTACATTAAACCTTGCAACCTTGTTCTTGTTTTCAAAATTGTTTTGCCAATTTTAGATCCTTTGCAACTCCATATAAATTTTAAAACTAGCTTGTCAATTTCTACCAAAGGAAAAAAAAAAAAAGCTTGCTGGGATTTTGTTTGGGATTGCTTTGAGATTATAGATCAATGTGGGAAGAATTGATATTTAACAATATTAAATATTCTCTTCAATGAATAAGGTATATCTCTCCATTTGTTTAAGTCTTCTTTAATTTCTCTTAGCAATGCTTGTGGTTTTTATCATACAGGTATTACTAAATTTATCCCTAAGTATTTCATGTTTTTGATACTATTGTAAATAGTATTTTTTTTTTTTTTAGCTGAGCCATCCTGCCACCTGTTGGCAGCTCATCAGCTGCTCAGCTCGGGCTGGCAATCGAACCGCTGTTGCTCAGAGCTCAAACTCTTGAGCGAGCTCTTAACCAACTTAGCCACTCGGCCGGCCCCGTAAATAGTATTTTTTAACTTTAAATTTCCAAATGTTTATTGCTAATTTTTATATATTGACTATATGTCCTACATCCTTACTAAACTCACTTGTTGGTTCTAATAGGTTTTTTAAAATGTTATTTAAAAATAATTATTCAATAGCCACAATAAATAAAGGCAGTTTTGTCTTCTTTTTCAGTCTGTATGCCTCCTATTTATTTTACTTGCCTATTGTAGGCTATTGTACTGGCTCAGACCTCCTAATGTTGAATAAAAGTGATGAGAGTGGGCATTTTGCATGTTCTTGATTTTAGGAGAAAACATTCAATCTTTCAACTCTACCAATTTTTCTTAATAGCATCTTGTTCTAGTTTTATGGATGGTAGGGTCTTTTTCTTTATTGGAGAATATCAATTATAGGGTTGGATGGTTTGTTTAGATTTTCCATGCTCCTTGCCTTGTTGATTCTGCCAATTTTTTGTTGTTGTTTGTGTTGCTTGAGTTTTGTTTTGCTTAGTTGTTTTTGTTTGTTTTGCTTTGTTTTCTTATGGCTTTTCTCAAACGAACTTATGTCACTTGTCTGATTGTTCATATGTGAGAGTGACGTACTGCAGACTGCTGGTTAGTCCCCAAATCCTTTCTTTCTGGCTAATTGGCTGCCCAACTAAAGAATACATTTTCCAGCCTCTTTTGTGACTAGATGAGGTCATGTAATCAAGTTTGAACCAATAAAATGGAGCAGAATGTATATGTGCTGCTTCTGCCTCATTTGCTTAAAACAAAATCGCCGCCCTGAATTTCCTCCCTTTTCCCTTCCTGCTGGAACACAGATGGCCCACAGTTAGATGAATACAACCTTTTAAGGGCTGGCAAACCAATGCAAGGAAAGGAAACTAGGTCTGTAAATGACCTGTGGAACAAAGAAATTAATTTGTATCTTTTTAATTTTTTGTATTTTGGAATCTCAGTACAGCAACTTAGACTGTGTTCTAACTAAAATCCCAAGCAATACAATCATTGAAACACTGGCTGGAAGCTTTGCATGCACAAGTGCTTATCCTGGGGTAGCTTTCACTCTGAGGTAGCGGCTCTCCATATGTGGTCCAGGTAACCCTGAAGGTCCATGAGACCCTTTCAGGGGCTACTTGAAATCAAAATTATTTTCATGATACTACTAACTCATGACTTAACTCTTTCACTCTCATTCTCTCCTGAGTGTACAGTAGTCTTCCAGAGGCTACACGACCTGTGCTAGCACAACAGAATGAATGAAGAACCCGAGATTTGCGAAAGTATAAAACCATGCCACTCCTCTCATCAAATACTTATGTTTGGGGAACCATAGTTATTTTTCATAAAACTATGTTAACACATAATGAGTTTATAATTGCTATTTTTAAATGAGTATTTTTAAATTTCTCATTTTAATTTTGAATATACATATATATGATTCATATTTTAAATGCTCTTTGTGGTACTTAATAAGTTTTAAGAACATAAAGGGATCATAAGATCAAGAAGTTGAAGAACAATTGCGCTAGGGTGACCTGCTCGGGCTTTTCATTGGCGATCATCCAACCATCAGAATCTCTTGGTTTTTCCCTTGGGTTGGTGGTTTTCCCCACGAAAGAATTATCCACTCTCCTGCTTAGAAACTTTCAGGGACTTCTCACTGCATTTAAAACAAAACTTCTAAACAAAGCCTACAAAATCTGGAACTTGCTTATTTCACTGTTGCAATCTTGTGTAGCTCTCCCATTCACTCATTATGCTTTGGCCACATCAATCTTCATTCGGTTCCTTTGATGGATGAAGCTTCTACCTGCCTCAAGGCCTTTGTACTGTAGGGAAACGGCTCCACCATGATGCCCTGCAACCTTACACATCTCCACATAGTCCACTTAGGCAATGCTGGAACCTCAGCTGAATCTAAGTCTTGGCGGAATGTTTTGTGATCTTTCTGGGACACAGGAAGGCTTGCAAGGAGCTGCTGCAAGGCCATTTGTCACTCACTTCCCTATCTACCAGAGGAGTTGCCATGAGTCGGTTTCTCATAGCCTCTGGGTCTGATGGGGTCTGTGGCTTTCTGTCACAGCCCGCTAAGGACACAGCTACAAACTCTAATACTCTTTAACGACAGCAGGCCATTGGCTCCTCAGCAACAGGGTGTCCTAACATCTGTGTCACAGCCATCTGGCCCAATTCATTTCAGCATTGAACCACACAAGGGCCCCTAGGAGCTGGCACCTTTGGCTACTCTTCCTTTTTCAGTGTCTATGTAAGTAACAAACTAAATGAATCTAAAAAGGGCTCCTTGTCCCTTTACCAGCCACATCTATCAGTTGTGCCTTACCTGTGCCTGACATGTGCATGCTATTCCCTCTGCTTGAATGCTCTCCTCCCACCTCACCAACATTTTCCACATCTCATTTCTTTAGATTGTATCTTAAACATCACCTCCTCACAGAGGTCTCCTTGACCAGCTTGTCCAAAATAGACCCCTTTTGGCAGACACACTGTTGGTTGCAATTCTAACATCCATTCTCCTTTCTATCCTGCACCTTGTTAACAAGAACCCCAATTTTGATGTGTTAAGGTTTAGGTGGCCATGTGGTTGACTCTTGATTTGTTAAGTTCCGACATGACAGTGCCATTCCTTTGCCAATGACTGGTCTAGAAATGGGCAGATGATAAAATTCGGCCCAACAACACACAAGGGGATGTCTGGTGGGTGCTTCTGGGAAACCTCACTCTTATAAAGGGACCCAAAAATGTAACATGCCCTTTTCCTGCCTTTTGGCCTTTGGTTATTGTTGTGTGAGAACATTAAGCTTGAACCTTCTGCAGTCACCTTGTGCCCTTGAGGGGACAAGCACGAGGACAAAAGTCAACACCTGAAAATGGCAGAGCTAAAAGATGGAAAGACTCTGCATCATGGATGGCCTTTGTGAGCACTAAATTAACCAAAACCCCAGAGCTGCCCTAACCTGGGACTTGTTGTTTGACATAATGTATTTCCTTATTGCTTAAGCCAATTGAGTCCACTTTTCTGTTACTTGCAATCAAGACCTCCCTTATTAATTCACGCATATCCCCAATCATCTAACATGATGTCTGGAATATGATAGGGCTGCAATATATGAGGTCAGAAAATTAAGTTCATGAACTCATCCTAGAAAAAGTGCTACCTACCTCATTGCTGGATATCACTTAGTCACCTTCGAAGCACTCCCCTTGGGAAGCTATGCACCGATGCCACTGCCTAGTCCACCTTCAAACCAGTTTTGGAACTCTTTTTCTGGAATGGCCATCAGAGCTGTCATATTACCCTTGATGTCCTGAATGTCATCAAAATGTCTTCCTTTCAATATTTCCTTTATCTTCGGGTAAAGAAAGAAGTCATTGGGGGCCAGGTCACGTAAATCGGGAGGGTGTTCCACTACAGTTATTTGTTTACTGGCGAAAAACTCCCTCCCAGACAGTGCCATGTGAGCTGGTGCATTGTCGTGATGCAAGAGTCACGAATTGTTGGCGATAAGTTCATGTTGTCTCACTTTTCCATGCAGCTTTTTCAGCACTTCCAAATAGTAAACTTGGTTAACTGTCCAGTTGGTACAAATTCCTAATGAATAATCCCTCTGATATCAAGTTTCCAAACTTAATTGCCAGGCCTGTATGTGTGTTAAGTGAATGAAGAAAAAGAGATGTTCTACAATTGTTTGCTTTAATTACTGCCTTCCCATGTTGGCATTGAGCCAGGAAGTAGAATCAACCTTTGGGTATTACTTACAGAGCACCCATTCCCACAGCTTGGAAGAGCACAGGCTATGGTATTAGACCTATCTGCCACTTATGAGCTGTGTGACTGTAAGCAAATTATTTGACTTCTCTGAATCTCGATTTCCAAAAATAGTGATATGAAAACAGGGTTAAGTATTTATGAAGCAAGTGGCCCACAGTCAGTGTTCAAGATATATTTGTTCTTATCCCTAGTCTGCACACCTGACTGGGAAAAGGAACTGAAGGGGAAAATGCTCTATGTAGCAATGAACTGGACTCACTCGTAGAGCATCTGATGCACTAATGCGGCTCTACCCCTAATCTTTGCCTCATCACTTGGGAATCAAACTATTCCCAAATACCCTTCTCAGTATCCTTATCCTTCATCCTTCCCATCTCTCCATCTACAACTAGCCCAGGTCTACACAACGCTCTCATGTCACATGAGCTTTTCCCATTGCCATTGCTTCCCAGGACACAATTTGGGGGAGTGGAACGAATATAGGGTTTAAACCTAGAAGATCTGTGTTCCAGCCCAGTCTGGCTCTAACTAGATGAATGACCATGAGTAAGTCATGTAGCCTCTGACCCTCAACTTCCTTATCTGTAAAATAGGGTTGATGAGTTGTAATCATGCTCCAGTGGGATACTCTACATACACAGACTTGAAAATTATAAAACATTATACAAAAATTCGTTTTTAAAAAAATATTTTCAGCATTCCTGCTAGTGAGATTAGAAGCAAACAATACGAAGGCTATTCTTGCAGGATTCTGGCCACAGCCTGCCTAACCAGCCACTTCAATGCCCTGCATTATTCATTCATTCAGCAAATACTTATTGTGTTCGCCCCCTGTATACCAAGCACTATTCTATGTTCTGGGACTAGAATTAAAGTTTTAGTTCTCATAGAACATGCACTTTAGTAGTCTGGGGAAAAAATTGTGATTGGTTAAGGCAAACTCATACCACCTGGAGAGTGCTGCCATGGATATCTCTGGTCATTTGATTTTTCCAAGTGGGGACAAAGAAGGGGGCCAGAGAGGAGAGAAGAGAAATGCAGGAAAAAAGAAGTTGAAAGAATCCAGTCCTACTAGAATCCAGAAATGGGCCAGGTTTCATCAAAATTAAGTGTCCATACACAACTTAGGTAGTATCCCAGCTAAGAATGCAAAACCTGAATCTAATCATGAGGAAACATCAGACAATCCCAAAATGAAAAACATTCTTCTTCTTCTCTTTAATGTACTAAAAGACAGGAAGGCTGAGGAAATTTTTCATATTAAAGGAGACTAAAGAAACATGAGAAATAAATACAATTCCTAATGTTAGACTGCATCCTGTATTCCTGTATGGCGGGGGTGTGGGGGGGTGCTCTATAAAGTTCATTATTGAGTCAATGGGCAAAACTAGAGTGCAGCAGGTAGGTTAAAGTTACTCAAGTTATATAAAAGGATGTCCTTATTAGAAGAGAGAAAGAGAGAGAGAATGAGGAGAAAGGAGGAAAGAAGAGAGGGAGGGAGCAAATGATAAAGCAAATGGAGCAAACTGTTAGCAATAGACGAACTGGGATGCACGTGAGTTCTTTTTACTATGATTGCTGCAACTCTTCCAAATAAGACGTTTTTTAAAAAAATGTGTCCATGAGACCTGGACTCTAAATCAAGCCCCTTTGCTAAATGGGTGCTTGACCCTGAATGAATCCCTTCTTCTCTCTGGGCCTCGTTTTCCAGCCCAGATGCTTTCTAAGGTTCTCTCTGGCTGTGGCAATCAACATCCCAGGACTCTGAGGACGTTTCCAGGCAGGTCCGTGAATGAAGGCTGCTCCGCGGTTTCCTTCAAGGTCTCTCACCCCGCCAGTTATTTTACCATAGCTTTCTCCAAGGTTCCCACGCATGCTCTTTAATCAGCTGTAAACCTGCCCCAGCCCAGCTCTGCCACCAGCCGCAGGCCCAGCCGCTCTTTCGGAAGGCAATAGGGCCCATATTCGGGGAGGATCTAGCATCAGTTCAAGACAGGCACGTGCATTTATCCCCAAGGAACTACAGCCCCCAAAAGGCGTTGCGGCAAACTGTCGGCGTTTACCACCAAAGAGAAAAGGCTTTTTAGCGTGGGCTAGCAGCTGCATGACTGCTTGGGAATTGTAGTTCATCTGTGAATTACCGAGCAACCAGGATATGGCTGCAAGCCACACTTCCCAGAATCCACAGCGCTCTTCTAGACCAATCGGAGGCGCTGATCTTGGAAGGAGGGAGGGGGAAGAGGAGGAGTTGCCGGGCGCGTGCGCAGTAAGTGTGGCTGTGGAATTCATGTGGAGGTCAGACTGGAAGCAGGTGAGAATGGAGGGGGATGGCTGCGTCCGTATCTGGCCAACTTTGCAGTCCCTCTCTGCACTCTTTGTCGCAGTTTGGGCTAGCGGCGTGCATGCGTGGTTCCGCTTCGTGGGAAAGGGCAAAGAGGGGGAGCCCAGGACGAGCCAGGAGTTGCGTAGAGTAAGGAAGGTGTGTATGGGGGCAGGGTGAGGAATAATCCAGAAGCTATTAGAAATGGAAGAGCTCAGTGGTAAGGCCTGGGCGTCCTGGCCTTGGGAAAGGAATATCTAAAGGCACGAGGAAAGACCAAGGTAGTCTGGGAATGAAGGAGGAAGGATTTGAGGCAAGTTGACGACGGCCAAGGGGCGGGGCATTAAAAAGTTAAAGTGCTGGAGTGGATTCTCCTTAGGTCAACCGTGCTCCCGCCTCAGGCCCTCTCCCACGTGTTCTTTGTTATCTTGGACTCAGAATGTCATCCAGCTCTTGCTTCCATAATAACAGGTCATTCTTAATACCTGATGTTGAGAAGCTGTATGATGAGTTAAGCTGAGCCTTCTGGAGTTAGGACCTCTGGGTTCTAATCCTGGTTGGGCCACTTACTAGTAGCGTGATCTTGGGCTCCTCGTGTAACCTTTCTGTGTGCCTTGTTTTCCTCATCTGTAATAATCTACTTCATAGGGGTTGGAGTGAGGATTAAATAAGTTGCCATTAGAAGACTGATACAAAGGTTGGCTATGATTGTTATTTTTGCTGTGGGAATCACCAAGTCGTGCATTCTTTGGTTTATTGTTCCGAACCAAAATTGCACAGAACCAGCCACACAGCCTCTCTCTTTGGGGCCTGCTTGTCCAGAAAATGGGAGGGTGGTTTAGGGTGGTGCTAAGTTCCCTATGGATAGCGAGTCCGTGCCTTGTTCCCGTTATTAAACCAAGTGCTCCAGACTCCCTTTCTTAAATGATAGAAAAAGAAAAAAGCAAAGGAATTGATACTACAGTTTTTCAAGCTATTGATACTACAGTTTTTCAAGCTATAGAGTGTTATCTGTTAGATGTCTTTCTTTCATTGGATGATGTAGAGCGCTCAGGAATGGGGAAATAAATAAATAGCCAGCTTGAGAAGTGAATATTGTGAAACAGAGTGCTTTCTTTGAGGATTTTGGGATCAAGTTGTTTTGTTTTGTTTTTTTACCCCCTTAGGTGTGAGGGGGCCCAGCAGAAGGAGACATGACTGCCAAAGTGTTTGAGTCCATTGGCAAGTTCGGCCTGGCCTTGGCCGTTGCAGGAGGCGTGGTGAACTCTGCCCTGTATAATGGTGAGGCACTGAGGGGTAGTGGGTCACTGCCCTTTGCTGGAGGATTTCTAGAGGTCTGCACAGCCCATGGGATCCTCCTGATGGTAGTGCTGCTGTCTGTGAATGTGTTTGGACCAACAGGACTCACCTCCTGCCATCCCACACTGTATGGTTGCATTGTCATCAGAGCCCCTGTTCTTTTAGTTGTAGGTTCTCTCAGAGCCTTTATTCACAAAGAGCCTCCCAGCCTGGTTTCTGGTTGGATGTTTCCAGCTGCTCTTGTTCATTTGAAGTGATGCTGCACCACCCAAATGCTGCAGCAGTGTTGGGATTTCACTGGCTAGCTGAAATGGAGATCTCATTTGTTCTCTTCTGCCTGATGTGTGGAATAACTAACTCAGCAAGGGCTTTAGACCTGTGGTGACCTTGTCCTGAGCAGGAGTTTTTGCTCTGCTGCAGTTAGGTCATTGCAGAGAAAATACCTTTGAGACGCGTAGCCCAGCTTTTAGCACTTTGACAGGGGTTTAAGCTGGCTTTTCTTCGACTTTGCTGTCTGACCTTATGCAAGTCACAGCTTCCTCGTTGGTCAAGCAATGGGATGGAACTCGTTTATCTCTAAGACCCATCCTACTGTGATATTCTCAAACCTTCACTGTTGGAAAGCAGTAGTGGATTGACCCATCTTGGGTGTGACGTGTGTGATGTCCAACAAGAGGAGGATTAATTTCAGAGTGAAGATGTTTGGACCAACTGTGATGTCCAGAAAGGCAGAGACAGAAAGCAGCTGATCAGAAAAGCCGGCTTGGCATACATGGCACAGCTTTATGCTCTGATCTTTTTGGCCACCACTGTACAACCGGACAGTAATCACCATCATCAGTTTCTCTCTGAACCAACAAGACAGCTCTATAGCCCCTCGAAACCTTGGAGAAAACAAGCCATTGGAAAGAAAGAAGGGGACCTTTCAAATTTTAGGATTCCCATAATGAGGGTGCTGCTTCTGGGAACACTGGGTTAAATTGGAACCAGGTTTCACTGTGGTAACAGTGAAGATTTGGAAAATTTTAGAAAGAAGTTTTGGGAGATGATTTCTGGAAATGTGTTGGAGAGAGTTTGGGGATGGGGTGGTTAATCAGAAAATCAGCAGTCAGTTGTTTCAAGGAGAAAGGAAGCTGAGGAATAGATCCTATTACCGAAGTCCTTGGAAAGACACATGGAACAGGAAGTGATTGCTTAGTTTTGTAGCTATTTAAAAGCCTCTAGGGACCAGAAGTGCGGGGAAGGTGGAGCAGGAAAAGGGAGATTTAATAAATGAACAGAAAGCATCAGGGATCTTTCAAAGGCATAGTTCTTTTGGTTAAAGGGTGAGGGGATTTTCTGACCTGTCGTTATTCTTCATTCCTAGTGGACGCTGGGCACAGAGCTGTCATCTTTGACCGATTCCGCGGAGTGCAGGACATCGTTGTAGGGGAAGGGACACACTTTCTTATCCCTTGGGTACAGAAACCAATTATCTTTGACTGCCGCTCTCGACCACGGAACGTGCCAGTAATCACTGGTAGCAAAGGTGAGTCTTGGCTGTGGGTAAGGTAGAGAGGGTGGAAGGGGTGCTGTATGATCGAGAAGAGGTTGAACATATAAGAATTCCTAGTGTGGTGCCCAGTTAGCTCAGGTGGTTAGAGCACAGTGCTCATACACCAAGGCTTCTGGTTCGATCCCCACATGGGCCACTGAGATGTGCCCCCCACAACTAGATTAAAACAACTACTTGACTTGGAGCTGATGGGTCCTGGAAAAACACACTGTTCCCCAATTGAAAAAACAAAAACAAAATTCCTAGCATATTTTCCCTGGAGAGTTTTATATGGATTCATAGAAAGAAATATATACTTTAGATACACACAGACAACCATATAAATTTAGAGAACTACACAGAGATCTATTTCAAGAGTTATACAGTGGTCCAATTTTAGAGAAAGCTTAAGTGCCTTTGCTCCTCCAGTTGACCCTTCCCATTGGTTCTTGTTGCCCGGAGTGACTATATAAAGCAATCTCTAGCCGTTCCATTTGCCGTCACAACCTTGCTTTCCAAGGCCTCTGTTTCCAGCAGCGCTGACCTCACATTGTTATCTCACAGACTGAGACCCACATCCCTGAGAGCAGTCTTCCTGGTGTCCGACACACCACTGGATTCCCAGTCGCAGCCTAAAATGAGTTGCTATCGTTGTTCTCCCTCCATCCTACACGTAGAGGTACACAGGCAGTAAATGGAATAGCAGATGCTAGCTTAGCATTGACATTTCCACACAGCCAGAGGAGAGGGTCACGTGGATGTTGGTCTTTCATCTCGATAACACTCCGTGTCTTCCATGCTGTTCCTCGGCAGCTGTTTGCTTACTGCGACTATGCCAGGCTTTGTACTGGGTCGGAGGGTGGGGGCCATTCAGAGGTGACTAAAGCAGGGGCCCTTCGGAGCTCAGTCTAGCTAGGAAGATGGCCATGTGAACAGGTAGGTACAGTGGAGTGTGGTGAGTATTAGAGCCAAGTGGCCTCTCAGGGAGCAGAAAGGAGAGCTGCTAGTTCCCACGGGTGGCTGGGGCAAGCTCCTGCGAGGAACTTAGGTCTAAGCTGGAGCTAGAGTCTGAGCCGTGCATTGGGCAGAGGTGGAGGGAGGGTAAACTGGTATTGTATAATCTGTCCTGTATCTTCTGGCCAGCGAGAGGAAGGCGCCTCCTGTGAAGGGTCTGACTTGCCTGCTACAAAGAGGAAATCAAAGATAGGGTGGGGTTCTTCGAGAAACATCAAAATCTGAACTTAAATTTTGCCTAGATCTAAACTTTCCACCTCTGTGGGCTTTCTTCCTCTACTGTTTTGCAGTTGTTCTGAGGACACATTATGTTCCTATCTTCAGAACTGTTGCTAGGGACTTCCAGAGATCAGGGACTTGTGTGGATACATTTCCCATGTTTCTTGGTGCCTGGTTCGGGACCCTTATCTCATGGGCTGTTGGTCCATATTATTGATGACTGCAGGCAAGCTGTGACAGTACTTTATCTCTGAACAGGACTGAATTGTCAGGGGAAGTTGTATTTCCCTCCCTGGCTCCTTTGACTGGGCCAAGGAATGAGAAGCAAGCTCTAGATAATTCTGATAGCCTCTTAACATCTGTTGAACATTGATAGTTTTTATATCTGTCTTCTCCATCAGTTTCCCCCAACGTGCCTGGAAGGTAGATGAAATCATCCCCATTCTTATAGATAAGGAACAAAGCCGAAACTGGCTAAGGCTTAGTGAGGTCACTTAATTAGTAAACAGCAGAGTGGGACGGTAGCCCAGGCCTTTGGACTGCTGGTTGAGTCCACAGTGGACTGTTCCCTAGGCCCACGGAAACCTCACTGAGGCAGCTCCTGTCTTGGACCACGTTCACCAGGCCTTGGGAAGGCCTCATTATAGAGTTCTTGGCATTGGCCTGTTTTCTTAAATTACTCAGTATTTGGTCGAAATATCCCACAGCACCTACTGGACATATAATCTTAGTTGCTTGTATCAGAGGGCATTCAGGACATTACTGGAAGGCCATCATCTCCAGAAACCTTTAAGAAGCTCCTCACTGGTGCGCTGCTGGGTTCCCTGTCACAAGGCAAGGAAAGCAAGCCTATGTGCTCCTTGCCCTCTAGGGTCTTCTCATCAGCAACCTGACTTAGATATTGTAGCACATGGAGGGTAGGAGAGGTCATACAGGAGGCCCCTGTGGTTTTCATTTTTAACTCCAGCATTTGTCTTCCGCCCTAAGATTTACAGAATGTCAACATCACCCTGCGCATACTTTTCCGGCCAGTTGCTAGCCAACTTCCCCGCATCTACACCAGCATCGGAGAGGACTATGACGAGCGAGTGCTGCCATCCATCACTACAGAGATTCTCAAGTCAGTGGTGGTGAGTGGACAGGGCCTCAGCCCCAAGCCGAGAGCGCCAGGTGGCAGGAAGAGCTTGGGGGCGTTGGGATGTGACTGGTAGTGTCCTGGCTTTCTCTCTGCTTCCTCGTTATCCTGACGGGGTCCTCTGCTCTCCCTGGGAACCAGGCTCGCTTTGATGCCGGAGAACTCATCACCCAGAGAGAGCTGGTCTCCAGACAGGTGAGCGACGACCTTACGGAGCGAGCCGCAACCTTCGGCCTCATCCTGGACGACGTGTCCTTGGTAAGCTCCTTGGGGAGCCTGCAGGGATGGGGTTTCAGCACTTGTTGAGGTGCCCAGCTCCATTTCCGGGTAGATACTCTTAGTTGCTGCCTTCCACTTTCCTAGATGTGAACCTTGAAAACCCGGAAACTTCTTGATGGATTGAGGCCAACTCCTTGGGTTTGTTTTCAGACTAGCGTTCTTTTATCTCACCTCTGCCACACACATTTTTCCTTTGACTTCTGGCCCTACCCACGGGGGTAACCTAACCATGAGTTTTTTTCATCTTCCCTGATTAGTGAGTGTTCCCTAGCGCGCCCTAGGAAGTGATATCTTGTTAACCATTTGACACAGGAAGAAACCGTCCAGTGAGACCAGAGAACTGCTCAGATAGTCTTTCTCCCTAGCGCAGACCTCCCAGCCTGACCCCTGGGAATTTCCTAGCTCTTAGGGTCTGAATGAAGCTCAGTGAAGTGAGCTCTGGGAACCCCAGTGAAAGGTGATAGAGTGTAAATGAATAGTTCTGTTCCCCAAAGCTGGGTATGGAGGGCAAGGGACATCTCTGAGGCGTAAGCAATCCTCTTGAGACTGCATATCCGTGTATTTATATGACACTGAATGCTATAACTCAGATGGAAAGCAATACAGGCGGGATAGCATTTCAGATGGAGGAGGTGAGGGGCAGGGTCATGTTTCTAGATTCTCTGGGAAAAATCACGGGGAGTGATTTGTTCAGGTGGTGAGGTAGACTGTTTCCTGTTCAGTTCTCCTGTGCATCGCTAGGGAAAGGCACTATTTCCCCCTCAGCATCTGTGCAGCTGTTTCAACAGTCACGCTCTACAACACCCAGTGCTAGCCGCAGGGCACAGCGCCACCTTGCATCAGTTGCTGGCAGTGGAAGGGCTCGTGGGCTCCCTCTACTGGCAAGGCTCCAGACTGCAGCCATTTGGCTCTGATGAGCAATTCCTCGGGCTCTCCCACTTACTGTTAACCTGAACACCTTGGCTGTGAGAAAATGCTAAGTAAAAACTCAAGGAGAAGCTTGGCATTTTGCTCAACTTGAACCACATAGTCCATTCTAGGGAAATGTGGGCTGACCACAAGAAACCATATCTAAGAGGTGTGAGAATAAAATTAGATTTCATGGGGAATTTGCCGCCCTCAGCTGGCCCTTTTAGAAAGAAACTTTATTCCTTAATTACACATTTCATTTTTCATCTCTCAGGATTGTATTTTCTTCCCCAAACTTTGAACAAGAGGCCAGAAATGGATTAGGCAAAGTAGAACAGCTGCAGTTTAATGGTCAGGAGTGTTAAAAATTCTGGAAGGCGGTGGGACTAGGATTTACTCTTCAGGAGAAATTTTGAGCTACTTATATTAAACCAAAAGAAAAAAGGGGAAAGGAAAGGAAGAAAAGCAGAGGTTGAGAGGGTGCAGGAGGAAATGAAACAAATAGAATTTGATAGCAAAACCAATGCTGTTCTTCCCTTTTCTTCCTTTTAGTAAAAATAAAAAGTTGGGTAAATACGTAAATTATTCCGACGAGGCATTAGGAGTTCTGAGATCCGTTCCCATTGTTTGCAGGATCGTTAGAGACAACCACTTCAGCCACATCTCAGTTACTTATGTTATCGGGAATGGTCTGTGGATAATCAGAATTTTAAACCCTCCCCATAAGCAATAGCTTTACCTGCCTTCTCTTTTATTTAAACCCTTTACCAGAAGCACTCACACATAGGGACTACCATGATTTGCGTCCCGTGTTCTCTCATCGTCTTCCTGTTTTGTGGTGGCGGTGCTGTGAGAAACAATGGACTGGTTAATCCATAAGCACGGAGCATCGGGCTCTTGAATCCCTGAGAACCAGCTGCATCCCTCACTCTCAGGGGCTCAGTTTTCCATCTGGCCTCTCTGGGGGGGGCTTCAAACAGACCATCAAAGGCCCTTGGAAGAGCACTAGTGAGTGGCGGGGGTCCTAGAATCCACAGGGCTCCCCACCTGGGGGGGGGGTGTCAATTGAGTAACCTTCAGTGCCCATGGGCTGTTTTCTACTTGAGATCATTGCACTGAGGGTGACAGAAGGACGTACAGGAGCAATTTGAGCAGCTGAGGATTCTGGGGTGTAAACTCAGTTTGGACACAGATATAGAGGTGGAAGGGTGTTCTGGCCTCACGATGCCTCCAGCTGCTAGAGCCATTCCTGCCCTCTTCCGTCCAGCGGCCATGGGGGCCTCGCAGTGCACTGTCTAAGCAATTACACTGCCTCATCTCGCGCTCCTTCTCCCCTTAGACGCATCTGACCTTCGGGAAGGAGTTCACAGAAGCGGTAGAAGCCAAACAGGTGGCCCAGCAGGAAGCGGAGAGGGCCAGATTTGTGGTGGAAAAGGTGAGTGTTAGACCAGATGGTGGAGCCTCTCTTCTCTTTCTCCTGTGCTCAGCCTCCCTGTTTGCTGGGTGGCCTGGAAATTCATCATCTGTCATCTCTTCTTCTGGGATCACTGGAAGGGGATGGAAGGGACCCTACTCCTGCAATTGGTTCCAGAGTCTTTGGGGTCTAGTCAAGGATATGTAAAGTTATGTTTCTAAATCACTGAAGGGCCGTTTTGGTTTTTTTTTTCTACTTCCCTAAGATCAAAAATACTCCTACAAATAAAAATTGTTTCTCCTGGAATATTTTCAGCTTCACTGAGAAGTCATTTTTAACTGTAGTTACACAGTGAAAGCTGACAGCAGAAAGGATCAAACGTTGCGCCAGATGCCATATCGTCACTGGGTTTTTTTCAAGTGCTAAATCCATCCAGATGTGTCAGAGTGCGATGGGACACAGTATATTTGCATAGCAGCCTGGTCTTCCCGGTCTCTGCAAAGGTGTATTTACTTCTTGCTACCCGCCTCTCTCCTCCACTAGTTCTCTTGGGTTGATATTCTAATCCAAGACCCTTTAGTCCTTAACATCAGGGAAAAGGGGAATATATGGGTGGCTAGCATTTAATTTTAGGGAATGTAAACTCTGCAAGCAGGGACTTTTTTTGCTTTGTATCTGCCTATCTCCAGCGCCTAGAACATGCCTAAGACTGCCTGGGGTTACTAGGTGCCCAGTAAACATCTGTTGAGCAGACAGTCATAGAGCCTAGAAGTTCAGCGATTTCAAAATTGTGTGTTCATTTCAGAGAGGCTTGGTGCTGTACTACCCCCGCGCCTCTGAAGGTCATGCATTGCCGATAGATGTCATCCTATTGAAACGTGTAGGGAAAGCCCAGGAGATCTCATTCTGGGTGCCTGGCTTCCTGGTCAGGAACCACTTTAACTCACAGGCAACTCTAGGGAGTGTCACACACATGCCTGCTGCCCCTGCTTAGCTACACTGGTTTTTGGTGAGTCACTTTGACTTGGGACTGGAGGGAAAGGTGAGCCTGAGGACTGATTCCACCTTTTTTACTCTCCTGTTTCCCTTGGCCTGGGATGCTCCCAGCACAGAAGAGGGCGGCCGGGCTAGGTTGCTATTAATATTAAAGAAGATTTTGAAATAAGATAGATATTTATGCAGCCGACAGAAACGTATCCCTACAGTGATGAGAAGTGGGCGGTACAGGACAGGACGATCGGATGGAGAGTGCTTATTGACCCCATTGCGCAGAGGAGGCAAATCCCCAGAGTTCCTGCAGGAACCAGTGAAGGTGCCTAACCTGGACCTTCCAGGCTATAGCCTGCCTTCCGGGGCCCTGAGGTGTGACCTTGGTCTCTCTCCACCTCCGCTCCCTTAGGCCGAGCAGCAGAAGAAGGCGGCCATCATCTCTGCCGAGGGCGATTCCAAGGCTGCTGAGCTGATCGCCAAC
>NW_017731390.1:1851905-1853362 GCF_001890085.2 Hipposideros armiger
TTTTTGAACTTGGCACAAGATGGGAATGGAGGTAGCAAACAGGTAGGAATTAGGAAGGAAGATCCCTATGGTCCCCTAAAGTCTGAGGATCTCCAGGCTTGGGGTAAAACCACTTGTTTTGCCACTCCTCTGCCCCCCAGAAAGCGTTTGCTACTGGACTGCCCTTCCAAAGCCAGGGGAATGTGGGGGAGGGGCAGGGAGGGGGGGCACAGCCAAGGAAGGGAGCCGAGTATAGTGATGACTGCCAAAAATGGGGCCTCTGGGCAGAAGAGTACCTTGTCTGTCCCGGAGATGACCAGAGAGTCCAAAAAGAACCTACTGATGCTCTTCATTGCGGATTGTGCCAAATCTAATCTCTACCAAGCATTTAAGAACATATGAGCTTGCCATGTCTGGCTAGCAACTACTGTTTTTCCTTACTTGCCTGTGCCAACCTCTCAGCCTGAAATGCCATTTCCCCCTTCTGTGTCTGTCCACAACCCTCCTTTCCTCAAGAGGCTGTCCCACACTCACTTCCTTCAGGGCTCCTTTCTTAACTCCACCCCCGCTGAAATCACAACAGCACAGAGCTGAGCAGGAGGCTTTCAGACCCTCAGGAATAACCCCTTCGTTCGGGTGAGAAGGGAGACTTGCCCAGCGTCCCACAGGATGCGGGTGGCAAAGCCAAGAGTGGAAAGCCGGTCTCCAGACTCTCTGACTCGTGCTGTTTCCATCGCATCTCTCGGCTTTAGGACGCTCTGTACCTGGGGCTCCTCGTTCTCTAAATCCCTCCTTTGCACCCACAGCTGGGCAGGTGCATGTGTAGTTTTCCTTCCTTTCATGAGCACACTTCTGTCCCCAGCTAGACTATGACAGGTGGGAGCAGAGACAATGTCTTTTTTCTCTTTTGGAAGGTCCTTCACACCAATGAACTCCAGCAATCCTTGCTGACACTGTGAAGTTCCAGGCTGGGCTGGACCACCCGGATTTCTCACTCCAGAAAGCAACTCAACTTAGTGGGAAGGACACGGGTTCTAGAATGAGAAATTTTGAATTTGGCTTCTGACTCTGCCCCCTGCCACTTACTTGCTTGGGAGACCTCGGGTAAATGACTTAAATACTTCAAACATTGTTTTTTTTCCTTCTCAAAAAACTAAGGAAGGCTGGCTGAGCGGCGCCTTGGTTAAGAGTTGGCTTGGGGCGCCAGATCTGAGCAGCAGGACCCTGGTTCAGATCCCACATGAGGGCCAGTGACGCTGCTCCCTCTACAGCTAAGATGGTGAACAACAGCTCGACCTGGAGATGGGCTGTTGTGAGTTGCTGGCGATGGCGTAGGCTGCAGCCCCTGCTGCAGTGGGCTGCCATGGGCTACCGTGAGTGACTGGGTCCTTGATTGTGTCCAAGGCTATGGTGATCTGGGAAGCAAGACCACACTGGGGCCTGGCACACAGATTTATAACAGCTGCTGTTCTCCATGG
>NW_017731390.1:1859602-1915680 GCF_001890085.2 Hipposideros armiger
TACCAGCTTGCTCGCTCTCGGAACATCACCTACCTGCCGTCCGGGCAGTCGGTGCTCCTCCAGCTGCCCCAGTGAGGCCTGCCCTGCCTGCACCTCCTGGGCCATCTGGGCCAAAGCCCGAGGATTCTTAACACCACCTTCCTTCCACCCCCACCCCAGAATCACTGTGAAATTTCATGATTGGCTTAAAGTGAAGGAAATAAAAGTAAAATCACTTCAGATCTCTAATTACTCTATCAGATGAAACTCTTTCATTCTAATTTCCACCCACTTTTTTATCCGCATCCCTACCAAACATTGCCAAGTGCCTACGCAGACCCACTTGGCTCTTATCTTCAGGGCCTGCTGGAGCTTAGGCCTAGACACTGACAATTGACAGAAGAAAGGCAGGGCCATGTGTGTGTGATGGGCTGGGGAGCACAGTTGTCAGCCTGAATAAACTTGTAGCCTCCACCCATCATTTATTCAAGATCTGAAGAAGATGGCACAGCTGAACCGAAAACACAGGCCTCCATTTTTTTGCAGCAGTTCCTGCACAGACCCAGCTGAAGAGAGGTGCCGGGGTGGGGGTGGGGGGGTCAGAGAGCAAGTAGTCTGTCCCTTATCATAAGTCTGATTCTCTTTAACTGTGGGGCCGGTGAAGCAGGTGTGTACAAACAGGGCATGGATTGAAGAATCGGCCCCTGTGAAGGTGGGTGGGCCTGATTTGCTACCCCCCAAGGGTCCTAAACTGGGATGGGCTTGGATAGTGAGAGAGCAGGCCTGGACCAAGATGAGTCCTATGGAAGACTTCCTCTCCACCCCCCCGCATTGGTGTGTCTCAAATACCCAGCGGAACTCCCAACTTGAAGGATTGCATCCTGCCGGGACTAAACATGCCTGCCAAGGACGAGTGCATCCTGCGTTCCTGGCTCCCTAGTTCCAAGACTGCCCTTCTAAAGGGCTCTGTGCCTGTGCTTTGAAGGAAACGACCATGGGAAGAAAACAAATGTGTGTAAACTGCTGTCAATAAATGACACCCAGACCTTCCAGCTCGGTCTTTCGGGATTGTGTCTGTTTGTGGGAGCCCTGGGCTCAGAACAGAGCATTCTAGCAGTTTTTGTGTGCACATGTTTTATGTCGCCAGCTGGGACAGAATCTCCAGCAAGGCAGAAAATGCATGCGTTTCAGAAAACACTGTGCTGTGTTCCAGATCCATCCCCAACCGGAAGTGAATCAGGCAAGATTTGTCAGGAGATGGGCTCAGGTCAGTGGAGGGTAGGTGACACTAACAGGGAGTTGTAGGCTTGCCCACCAGCTGCCCGCAACATTTTCCCCTGATAAGAGGGAAGCGATTGACCAAACATGAATGCGATAGCCCTCAGTGTGCTCTAGTTTGAGTTTTATATACATTAGATGGCTTCAGGGGCTCTGCTGTGGATTTATATTACTACTACTGCTTTGCTTTGATGTGGAAATGACTTGACATTTGAGAGGGCCAAGTTTATGCATTCGGGATGGTGGTGAGGGAAAGCAGACCTACGACTGAGATATGAGCCATCCCAATCACCCACCTCAAATCAATTCTTACAGGGACAAAACGGAAACGACGGCATGCTCACATTGACCGTGCTTTAACCTCTGCTCTTGGTTTAATCCCCAGGCCCAGCACCTGGCCAAGGCCGGCAGTCTCTGACCTGGATTCTGTAGCTCCTCTCCCGAGTGATAGGGCCAGCTGTCAGCTGAGAAAGTCAGGGACCGAGGCACAGATTTAGGGTGGGCCTGGGAACTGAGCTCTCCCATCCCTACACCCCGGTCTCCTCCCAGGGCCGCTCAGCAGGGATCTAGCCCCTCCGCGTCCCCACACGGACAAGGGTACACTGGGCTCCTGACGCTCGGCTAAACCTCAGACCTCCCACCAAGCTTCATTCTGCAGGATGCTCCCACCAGCCTCCCATCTAGCCCACCTCCCTGGCATCGTTTACCAGGATGTCTCTTCCTACTTCGTTTTCTGCTGTAAGAATAGCAAGACCTGCCAATGATGTGGTCTCTGACTCAGAAAACACATTAAAGATGAGCAGAAAGAGTGTAATTCCTAAATAGGTTCCAGACCAGCTTCCACTCTGTCATTTCCTGCCGTTGATGGCTTTGGACACCTTTCTGGGGGGTTGAGGAAGGAGGCTCCTCTTCCAAGCCCATTTTAAACAAGCAGTTGTGTCTTGCATTTGGTGGGAGATGGGGTTTCATGCTCCAGGTGTCTGCAGGGGAGGGAGCCCTCCGCAGTTTCTGGGTTCCGTCTGCCTCAAGTCAGCCCTTTGGTGCAGGCAGGCCAGGCTCCTGCTGGTTTTGCCGTTAGCCTCCCTGCCATGGGTGGTGCCAGTGGCAGCCTGGAGGCCTCTTTCTGCCTTGAGTTCCGCCAAGTAGTCATCCTTTTCACAAACCTTCAAGGGCCATTAACTGTCTCCTGATGGCCTCTGGGTTTCTCCAGAAGCTACCACAATGGGCCTTTATCAGCTTGGGATTCTCTGGGCTGCGGATCAAAAGCCATGTCCTGTCCTGGCCAGGGAATGGGCAGAGCAGGGAGGGTCTTCCTCTCTCCTTTGGTCAGGCTGAATAGTTCCCTTGTTCAGGCTCCGAGGGGTCGCTTGCTAAGAAGACAGTGGACCCTGGGCAGGAAGGGGAGAGAAAAACCCACAAAGGCTTGCCCTTTTCCTTCCTTCTGATCTCACACAAATCCTGCCAGTGTGGACCAGTGGGGGAGGAGTGGAGTTGCGGTCATCCCCAGGTGGGTTGATTTGAAAGAGACAATGGAGTATTAGTCACATCCTGACTTATCAAATGCTATTCTAGTAGGGCATTCCAGCAATCATCCGGGAGATGGGCAGTTAGGCCCTTCCTCGACCTTTCCCCTCTGCCAGTAATTGTGGGTAAAGCAGCCCACCCTGATTGAAAATAGCCTGGGTGAGAGGTCGCAGGAGGCTGTTAGTGATTTCCCTGCCTTTCCTAGGCCTTCGTGCATCCTGCACACTGCTCCAAACGTCATTTTTCTAAAGCAGCTCTTACCCCCTCCCTCCTGAAAAACCTTCAGTGGCCACTCCTTGCTTGCTTAATAAAGTGCAAGTGTCTTGGCCTGGCATTGGAGGCCCTCCACTGTCTGGCTGTTAACTTTTCTAGTCCAACTTTATATTTTACTGCTTGCGTCCACAAACCTACCTAGTGGTTCCCACGGGATGGGGCGTGCTGTTTTAAAGTACAGATGGAAAGGGGCAGTGGCTACTGGCGTTAGGTGAGGAGGAGGGGAGGTGGCAGGGATGCCACAAGACCTGCTATGTATGGGACATTCATACAACGAAACATTGCCCCCAAAATAATGCCAATCACTCCCCTATTGAAAAAAAAACAAAACGCACCAAACTGAGTTCCTTGCTCTTGTCTGCATACCATGCCATAGCCCATACTTTCACTTTTTCTTAGTGTCACTTCACCCTGGACAGCTCTTCCCCACGTTACACAGGTCCTGATGTCCCCTATCCTTGGAGTCCTAGCCCAGATTCTTTTCTTCCACACAACTCCTGCCGATGTCCCCACCTCCCCCCATCCGTCACCTCTCCCTTGCCTGAACTCCTTGACCACATTCCCATGAGGCATTTAGCACTCTCTCCGTTGGGCTGTCGTTGCGTGTGTTCTCTCTCCAACTCTACACTTCTGGAGGGCAGGACACTTACTTATATGATTCAATGTTCCTTTCCCTTTCCTCTTCTTTCCCTTAACTGCCCCTAATCTTTTCCCCCAAGCCAAACATGCCCCCATCTTGAGGGAATTACTGAATGTTTGTCGAGTGAATGGATGAAGGTATAGAGTGTAGGACTGAGGTTAGAGCTGAGGGCTGGAAGCTAAGGCCCTTGAGTTCTCCTCCCACACCATTATGTCCAGTTACCTCGAGCTACTCTGAGTCGGGGCCCAGCAGGCCACCCCGTGCACTAATGTCCCACCCTGACCGATTCCCCAGTCTCATCGCCTCCTTCCCACAACTCACCCTCTCCTGCCTCTGTCAGCAACACCACCCCTCTCCTCCCCTTTTCAATTCTTGTCCCTCGCCCTGTCCCAAGCCCAGTTTAAAATCTCTCTTCTCCAGGAATTTACCTCTGGCTGAACTCTCCCCAGCTTTCCTTGCATATATGTTCTCCCTTTATAAAAAGGACTTTGGCTCTGGAACTCTGGCAACATTGGGGCTGAGATTTGAACAAAAAAGGAGTGATGAGGCTTGCCCCAGCCAGTAGAGGCTGGGGTGCTTTGGCAAGGCCAAGATGCACGTAGCTGGAAGAGAGAAAGAATGGAAATCTACTGTGCCTGGGGAAACCAGTTTAGAGTTGAAAGAGAACACCTTTGCATAGGACACTGGATGGTTAGAGAGGGGGGTGTCTTTCCAGCAGCCTCCAAGCAAGCTTCTTCGGAAGAGCGTCAAGCTGAAAGGGTACGGCTACCCTGACGGAGCTTAAAGCTGTTGTCCTCCTTGGAGGACAGCCCAAACTTCCTGGATTAGCCAGAAAAGCCATGGTCAGTGAAAGGCTCGGACCATCTTAAGTGTGGCTGAAGGAGCTGCAAAAGCTTAGGTCAGGGATTGGCAAACGATACGACCTGCAGGCCCAATACAGCCCACCATTTGTTGTATAGCTCACGAGCTAACCATTGTTTTGATACTTTCACATGACTGGAAAATGTAAAGGTATATATTTTCATGACACATGAAAATTATGTGAAATTCAAACCTCAGTGTCCATCAGTAGTTTTGTTGGGACATAACTATGCCCCTTTGCACGACAGCAGCAGAGTTGAATAGACTGTGGCCTGCCGAGCCTAAACTATTTACTGTCTATAGTTTACAGGCAAAGTTTGCTGACCCCTGATTTAGGGGATTAGCTCACCTTGGAGAAGAAGGGAAAAACCCTGGAATTTGGATGCCTCTGGCACCATGAGCGGCTGAGGGCTTTGAGTCAGGTGCAATGTAGTTGTCACCAGGGTCCTTGATTGTGTCCAAGGCTATGGTGATCTGGGAAGCAAGACCACACTGGGGCCTGGCACACAGATTTATAACAGCTGCTGTTCTCCATGGCTTGTACGTATTTTTGAACTTGGCACAAGATGGGAATGGAGGTAGCAAACAGGTAGGAATTAGGAAGGAAGATCCCTATGGTCCCCTAAAGTCTGAGGATCTCCAGGCTTGGGGTAAAACCACTTGTTTTCCCACTCCTCTGCCCCCCCAGAAAGCGTTTGCTACTGGACTGCCCTTCCAAAGCCAGGGGAGTGTGGGGGAGGGGCGGGGGGCGGGCACAGCCAAGGAAGGGAGCCGAGTATAGTGATGACACAGCCGGTGAGAACTGCCAAGAGCTGCCGTGAGCGGCCGTCCAATGGCCGGTGACCCATCTGCCTCACCTGGGAAGAGCGCAATGATAATACCAACATGGGCCAGTGAAGCAACGTCCTCCACAACTAGACTGAAGAACAAAAGGACAGCAACTTGTCTGTTCCCCTTCCCCAATTCCCCAACACTGTTCCCCTCCCCCAGTTCCCCAATAAAATCTTAAAAAAAAAAAAAACTAAGGAGATGAATATCCACAGTGCAGTGTTATGGAGAAGTAAATGAGATGACAGATGTGAAAATGCTCAGCACAGGGCTCGGCAGAGAGTAGATGCTCCAAATATTCTCATTTCCTTCCCCATTGTGTCCTAGGGGGGCTCCTGCCTCTCCACAATGTGAGGGACCAGGACACTTTTTTGGCATCCTGAGATAGCAATGGGTATCTGTGTGCCCCCCAATACCACGCCAGCTATTGAGAAGGGGCATAGGGACCATCATAGGTTTGAACCTGGTTTGATTCAAACAAGAAGATGAAGAAGGGGTTGAGTTCCAGCTTCCTGCTTCCCAGGAGTCCAGATGTCTTAGGCTAGGTAGCTTGACCCGCATTCAGAAGGCTGTGTTCCGTCTTTACTTGAGGTCGAAGGTGCAGGTTGGCTGGGCAAGTTCCGAAGTGCGTTTTGTACAAGGGATTTGTGTCATAGTCTTTGTCATGTTTACACGAGCCCCTTCAAGTAGCTAGGTCTCCATTTGCCCATCCTTACAAGGAGGGGATAAGTCTATCACTGATAGCTGTTTGCCATCTGAGCTTGCAGAAATGTCAGGGAGGTCCAGTGGGGAGTCCCCCCTCCCCCCTAAAGCCAGAGCAGTGGTGAGTTGATCAGTCTTATATGAAGACCTTAGTCGCATCTGTTGCCTGAAGGAAAGGGCTCCATGGCTGCAAAAGTTTGAAAGCCTGCGCTGCAAGCTGTTCTCAATGGCTCCTTTCATCTCTCAAGTCTGTTTCCGACCGAGCCCCGCAAGGCTGTGGCCTCTCTTCTCCACCAGATGGCAGCAACCTGCCTGCTGGTTCAGCTGCCAGGCTAGGCTGACAAGTACAAGACGTTTCAAGATCCCAGGGAAGGGACTAGGAGGATGTTAGCGCCAGCTCTGAGGATAAGTAAATAGGCCGAGGTGACCCTTTGAGGGTGACTTCCTGATATAGAACCCCCTGGGCATCTGTGACTGTAAATACACCAAGTGTTCCGTCCCAACCACTGGCCAAACTGGTGCTGCGCCTCTCTCTGCCAGGTGGGAGATCACCACCCAGCTCAGCGTTAACTCTTCCTTAAACCAGGGAAGCTCCCAGGATGGTGGATACTCAGGCTTCGGCAGCATGAGGTCAGTTTGGGGTGCTAACCCAGTTGTTAATGAATTAATAAGACACAAAGGGGACATCAAAGTCTCTTTCTGAGGCCCCAGGAGTTTCATTCTGATTTCCTAAACCCTCAGGAGGAGCAAAATTAAATGTAAGAGGCTGACGAACTCTTGGGGAGGAAGCTTGACCTTCCATTTTGTGGATGCCCTCAAATGAACCAACCTGAAAAAGGACAAGTGTTGTGTATACAAGTGGGCTTATTCATTCATCCAACAATTATTGAGTACCTACTGTGTGCAGTCCTGGGCTAGATGTTTCAGGGGATTAGAAGATGAATCAGACACAAGTCCTTTATAAAGAGACCAATACAACTTAGTCCAAATAACAGATGATCAGGTCAAGTGTATTAAAGTGCATTATGTTTTTCTCCTTCTTTCTTCAGATTTCTGTTCCTTATTGTTTGGTTCAGGTCAAAACTTTAATGATGAGGTCATGAAATGGGGGAAGAACAGGGGAAAGGGAGGGGTTGGAAGGAAGCCAGAAACAGCCATAAGTGTTTGCCATAAGATCCACAAAGTGGAGTGTAGAATTGGTGTACTATCTGTTACTGATGTGTACAGGTCTTAAAGCAAAGCATTTTCCCATCTCTTCCCATCACTTTAACTGGAGAATCTGTGATCCTAGCTCTACCCTGTTTTCATCTTGCAAATGCACACTGCCTGATTCTTTAAATTGCCTTCAAAATAAAACTTAGTGATCGAACACATTTTTCTTCTAAATAATACAGACGTGTAAAGAATAGAACAGAATGGACCATAATGCCATCGCCCATAGGTAATATTTTTAAAAATATATAAACATCACTAAAAAAAATGTAAATAGTATAGAAAGATATAATGAAAAGTGAAACCCTTCCCACCACTTTTCTCCCACAGTTCCTCTCCCCACAAACCAACCACTGTTAGATTGCTCAAATTTCCTTCCAGAAAAAAAAGTCATGCATTCAGCAGCACATCTATCTCTGAGCCTCCATGAACATGTCCTCTGCTGTTCTGATTATTGACACAAAAGGGATCACTGTTCTGCACCTTGTTTTCACATATTGAAATACTTTGGACATGTTGCCACAGTATCACGTACGAATCCTCTCCATTCTTTCTGATGGCTACATCTTTCTCCCCGGTATGGATCTATCATGTTTTGTTGTCACCAGTAGGCTTTTGCACGACTTGGTGGTGGTTTTCATGTATTTTGCTGTTGCAAACAAAACCACAATGCCTGCTGCCCAATTTTTTAAAGGGTTCAGTGATCTCTGCACAAGATTTCCCTACATGGCAAAAGAGTTGTGCCTGGGGGCCTAGGAAATAACCTCTGGGGTGGGGGGATGGCAACGCTTGAGCCCACCTCACCTTGAGCTGCCCAGAGGCTTCCTATTGTGAATGTGTGACGCTGATTCCTTTGGGGAAGTTGTTACTCCCCCTCCTGTCCCTGCCAAGCTGGCATGGCTGCTACCTACCAGGCTAGCTAGCCGGACATGGCTGCCTTGGGATGGAGTCCCTGTATTTTGCAGCTGGTTGAGGGCTTGCTGGGTTGGCGGACAGGCTCCCAGGGGCTCTTGGCTAAGGCTCTGCTTAGCTGGTGTTCATGGCCATATGGTGCTGCTCTGAGATTCACAAACAAACAGGAAACCAGTCCACTTCCTCCTTGCTGGGGCTGGTCCTCTGTCTTTTTCGCCCAGTTAACCCAGAGGGGAAGGGGCAGCCCAGGATTCACAAGGCACCTACCTTCCTGGCAGAGTGGTGGGGAATTCTGGGTCCCGCTTCCAGGATGGGCTCCCCATCCCATCCTGCTGGGACAGCCCAGCTGGGACAGCCTTCCTGACAATCAAAGTTAGGCTCAGATTTGTCCCCTTTGGGAAGCCTGTTCTGATACACCCCACTCTGTTTGGACACCCTGTGCCCCCCTTACCCCTTTGGTTCTGAGATGGAGTTCTGAACTTGTAGTGAGCAGCTCTCTGAGTGTTTGTGGTGGGAGATTGTTTTCTCCCTGGAGGCAGCACTGACATTTTCTTCTGCTTTTTCTTAGAACCCACTCAGCAGGGTGCTCTCTACTCATGGGGACACCCAATAAATGTTTGTAGACTGAATGACTGACCAACTCCAAAAGAGGTGCCAGGGGACAAAGGAGACAGAACAGGGTTGCAGGCACAACTCACAGTGGGGCCAGAAGGCATCACTACTTGGGACCATGGGGCAGCTGAACTGGAGGGAATGGTGGGGACAGTTCCGAGTGTGAAGCAAAAAGGTGAGGGCTTGAACGGAGGCCAAAGATGAGAACTGCAAATATTCTATCGAGTCAACGAGTCCCGAAGGTCCCCTCGGGCCCATGAGAATCAGTTCCCTGCTTTTCAATCAGTAATCAGCCTATGGATACTTGTATGTATGTGTATATATACACACATTATACAGGGAGTGCCTGTTTTGAAGAAATTAGAATTTTTTAAAACACAGTCAACATCAAAACAATGCTGAGCATATTTATTTAATCCTTTGCGGTGACTCAGAGCGTGCAGTAGGATATCACAGTGCCTGGGGCAATCATTAGGACTATCAATTACTTTAGAGAACATTAGCCGTGGGCCCAGCAGGTTGCAGTGAGTCACTGTCAGTTGCTTGAAAAAAAAAAAAGCATCTCTGATAGCAACTTGTTTAGTTGCCACTGTTCTCTTTTTTAAGAAAGGTGGGCACAGAAACTGAACTTAAAAACAAACAATCATAACTCCGAAACCCTAAAAGCCCCGTTATCTCCTCTTTGCAGTTGCTTGGGCTTCAAACAAAAGTGTCTTTGTTAAGCACGTGGGGTGCAGAGAAGCATGAGCCTTGTGGGGGTTGGAGACCAGCAGGTGAAGGGAGTGGAGAACCACGGGTGGGCCAGGCTGGGGGCTGAGGTGGCACATGAGCAGGAAGGTCTGCCCAGTAGCAGAGACCTTCGGAGAGGTTAGAGGGCGGGGAGGGAGTGCTGAGCTCGCTGAGCTGCATCTCCAAAGCTGAGAGAAGACGGTGCAGACCAGGAAACAGCAGCTCTGCAAGTCCCCTAGTGTTCCAGAGGGCATCAACGATGTGGGTCACCCAGGTGGACCGAGAGATGACCCTGGTGGCTGTTCCAGGGACGTGTGAGGCTCACCTAGCTCCATATTCAGTCTTCATAGCATCATCTGGGGGGAGTTAGGCTTCCTACGTGCCCTGTGCAGGTTCCAAAGCTTCAACCCACCGCTGCTTTAGGGTGTTTACTCCAGAAATAGAGAAGGGGGAGCTTAACAGAGATGGGTAGGGATGTGAGCAAGGCCGGGCCCAGCAGTGAGGGTCACACGTTGTAGCCTCCAAGGCTAGCCACATGCTCCCAGCCCTCCCAGCATGCAAGCAGCCCCACCCAGTCTCACTTGGACAGTGAAAGGTGAGTGGAAACCTCAGGTTAAAAATACCCAGTCTTGTTGTAAAGAGAAAGAAGAACAGGAAGGAAGTGTGGGGAGGCAAGGCAGAATTGACAAAAAGCCCCACAGAAGGAGAATGAGCTGTTATTAATGGTCGGAAGCTGATCAGGTAGAACAGGTGGGGAACGTCTACCAGGTGCCTGATGGGCTGGTGGGGGCGGGAGGGGGCCACGGACGCAGTTCAGGTAAGCCCTCCCAGAGAACTGACGTGGACCCATCAACAGCAGGATTCAGATCCCCTCAATGAGTCTTGGCCCAGGAATGGAGTGGGCAGACAGAGGGCCTCCCCCCAGGATAGTGGGTGACCCACCCAGCATGGGTGACCAGAGGGGAGACTGCTATACCCGTCATTCTTTCTGGGGGAAAAGAGCCGCCTGAGCCAGAGGACCTTCAGCCCTGGGCAGGGTGGAAGGGTGTGCAGCTGGTCTTGGGAACAGCAGTGGACAAAAGAGAACAGTGAGAAGGCTGAGTAAGGTCGCATTGCACTGACTCTTCGCCACAGAGGTTATAATCAGGACTCTGGGCCCAAGATGCTGAGTTTGACTCCTGGCTCTGTCACTTACTAGCTGCATGACCTTGGACTATCACATATCTTCTCTTTGCTTCAATTTCCTCACCTGTAAAAATGGAGATGCCAGTAGTGCCGACCTCATGGTGTTGTGGTGAGGATTAAGTGAGCTAATATACTCAGTACCTGGTACCTAGTCATTGCTTTTTAAGTGTTAGCTATGGCGGGGGGAGTGGAGTAGGGGGTAGTGCAAACGATGGGTGGGAAGGAAGTTCCTAACGCCTCATATCAAGGGAACAGCCTTTCACAGAGAAACCTGCCACCACATCAGGCTGGGAGGGCACGGAGAAAGGAGGATATAGAGAGAAATAAGATATGGGCCCAAGTGCTGAAGAATAGATATCTTAGGGAGGATACAAACAACTAACAACGACATTTCAGCTCAGTATAAGAGAGTTTTGTACCAAGTGCTAGGGTCCAGAGAGATGGAGTAACTTTCTCGGCCTTCAGTGTTTGAAAGGTGCCTGGAGAGCTGGTCTTGGAGGTTAAGTAATATAACTCAGCAGGCCGAGACGAGGAAACATGGTATTCAAGATGGCGACTCGTGGGAGGTTGGCTGGGGGTGACCGATTTGGAAAGGCCAGCAGGGCCTGGCCTTGCAGCATTCTGCTGAGAGTTCACACTTGATCCTGTAGGCATGAGGCAAATGGAGAAACCAGGAAGGGGGAGACCCAAATCAGACTTGTGTATTTGAAAGATTGCTCTGGCAGAAATGAGGAGGGGAAATAAGTGGGCAAGCGAATGGTGGCAGGGAGCCCAACTAGTTAAATGGCCAGCAACGGTCAAGGCCAGAGGCGAAGAGGGGAGGAACCTTCGAAAGTGGACTAATCTGGAGGGATGACGAGAAGGAAGGAGGGGAGACTGACTCTGTGGTGTCTAGTCTGGGTAACCGGATATTTAGTGTTGTCCTTAATGGAAATAGGGGAGAAAGGGAGAGAAGAGAACTTTATAATAAAGAACGTTTTAGAAGTGAGGTTGAGGTGGAGGAGATAACCAGGAGGTCCTTGGAGATGGAAGAAATGATAGATGCGGTGATGAAAATGAGGTGAGATTGTCAAGACTCCCTTCAGATGAGTCAAGGAAGCTTTACTATTATTTTAACATGTGAACGGACACCGAGTCGTGGACTCTGTGTGACATGTGGAGTCTCCTGGGAGAAGCACAGACGTGTACCAGAGGGGTTGTCAGCGCTCCCTCACTCTTTATTCACGGCAAGAAAATTGCAAAGTGTCACAATATGCATTGCCTGGTTAAATGACATTATGGACTGTAATTCACCTATGCACAATGGACAAGGGGGTTAAAACAATCCCTGCGCAGAAAATGCACTTTAAAAATCACCCAAATTTCAGCAAGCGCGAGCACAGGAGCAAAAGGCAATGCTGGCACTTCTCACAGGAGCTCTTTGTCAGCCTCATCCTGAGGTTAAAACAGTGACAATCTGATCAGGTCACATGAAGACGGCAACAGACTTTTTCTGTGCTTTGTAATGATCAAGGCGACTATCTGAAACGCTTCTGCCATTGTTAAAAAACGAATGTCTGTGACAACATGGATGGACCTAGAGGGCATTACACTAAGTGAAACAAGTCAGACTGAGAAAGGCAAATACCGTATGACCTCACTTACATGTGGAATACAAAGAACAGAATAAATGAACAAACAAAACCAAACCAAAAAACGAACCTCACACCAAGTATATATTATGCTTGAGATGCTAATGACGATAGGCCGTGTATACAGCTTGTAAATAGTTGAACATTTATTAAAGGTGTGTGACCAAATTTTATTACTGATGAGATGTAACTTCTCCGTATGGGAGTTGTCATCTCACACAGGATTTGATTTGGGCAAAAATTCTTCAACCACAGGTTTCGGATCCCAGGGAAGGAACTAGTTTCCTACTTTATCAGCTCTACACATCTGAAATGCCATGTATTGCATTTACCCCTTAGAACAAAGGATGCTTGTATTCTAGAGCATGGCCGCAGTGGCTCACTTGTCTTTCATCGCCTTGGTCATTCTCTTCCTTCTGGAGATGAGGGAATGACTAGTTGAGCTCCCTGGAGAAAAGCATTAAGTAAATACAAGGTGTTGCCGAAGTAATTGTTACTGTTATTAAAAACACTAATAGGCAGCAGTGGTGAATGCTGCTCCAAAGGGTTCTCATAAGGAGCCAGTGAGAGGTTTCTAAACACATCCAACTATTCATCTCTTACCCAGGGATCAGGGGCCTTCGAGCGTTTGAGTCCTACGGGCATGGAGGCTGCTAGGACTTAGACAAACTGAAGCCCCCAAAATGTGGAATTGCCATTCTCTGAGGGCGACAGAGCCCAAGATGGGACTGGACCAATGGCTAGTTGAGGAGGGCATTCCACATGTCAGCCTGGGAGCCACTGCCGTGGAGCTAACACCTCCACCGGATATTTTGCTCCCTTCACCTGCTACAGAGGAAGCTAGGGAGAACATTCACACATAAACTTTTACATTAACGATTTTTACTTTTTCAAAGCACATTTATGTGAAGAAGTTAATAGGATGGGGATGATTATTTGCCACGATTTATGTCCAACCCTTATTTATGGAGCATGTACCCTGTGTGCAAGATGCTGTACTAGGCACCATGGGGACACAAAGATGAATGAGACCTCAGCTCACCAATGATCCAGTGGGCAAGTTAAGAGATGCACATAACCACCACACGGGGTGGGTACAGGGGCCTGAGAGGTTCAGACAAAGAGAAGCCAACGTCCCAAGGCGGGGTGAGGGTCAGGCATAGTCATGGAGGCGATGACCTCTGGCCTGGGCCTTGAAAGCTGAGAGGGTCTGGCCAAGTGTAGGTGGAGGAAATGACATTCCCGAAGAAGGATCGAAATCCCAGAATGGAAAAGCATGGGATATGTATGACCGCTAGTGAGAAGATACTTCCAGCTGGCACCTAGAAGGTGAAGAAGAAGAGTGGGGTTGGAAAGGTGGATGAGAAACAGACTTTAAACAGCCACATGCTGAACTATGAGGTCCAGAGTTTATCTTCAGTGAGCGATGAGAAGCCTTGGAAGGGTTTGGAGCAGTAAACCCAAAGTTAACAACAAAACCAAACTTGTTCAGGGCCCTATGATGAGTTAGTTTGTGGCCCAGCCAGGACTTGAATTCAGATTTGTATTGACACAGGCAAAGCTCTTGGACCTCACACTGACCAGACAGAGATGGGTCTGTGGGAAAGTGCTCCAGGCCAGGGGCGGGCAGCCTGCTTCTCTGGGAAAGCCTGGAGCCCGAGTTTCCAAGTTCCTGGGCATCCTACCCTGCTGCTGGCTTGGGCCTTGTCGAGCTGAATCTTCCCATGGAACCTGGGTGGTGGATGAGCTGGTAACTGGACTGCAGTCCTTGGGAACCCAAATGGGTTGGGCTGGGAATTGCAGAGTGTGGGATCACAGCAATAAAATGAAGGGAGAGGAGCCCTTGGAGTGTCCTGGGGTGTGAGGCGCGCAGGGCGTGGGGCTTTGCATTCCTGGATGGTTAAGACGCTGCAGCTGATGATTATCATTATTATTTCTGCTCTGGCTTAGCTGAGCTTTCATCCTGTAGGACCCTGCCTTGCTGGCCCAGCGTCACCAACTAGCGAGGCCTCCTGGGGTGGGGTGGGGTGGGGCAGGTGGCTCCTGGCTGCAAGGGAACACAACATGACTGGGTTTCTTCCCCAGTTTGCTAGGGGAACTTCCAAGTGCTGAGCAGTCCCCTAATCCTGGTAGTATGGGCAGAATTTCTCAAGGAGGAAACTGAGGCACAGAGCTAGGGACTGATTGGAGCGAGGTCCTGTGGGAGAGCCCCCCCTCCTTTGCCATCCCCTATTCATCAGACCGTGCTTTATCCTTCCCCAATTGGGGCAGATCTTGTCAGCTTGGAGGGGAGCCAGGGAAGGTGTGGATTCTAGAAGAGAACTGGGCTGGGGCCAGGACGGCAGAGCTGGTACCCTCCTTGCCAGGCGCTGCGGGCATCATGAGGTCAGGCTCCTGGTTTCGGGTCTCTTTGGAAGGTCCTGCCTTTTGGGCGGAACTTCCTCAAGCCCCCAAGGGAGGCCAATGCTGCAAACGTACAAAGTGCCCCGCTCTCTTGCATCAGAGGCCACATTCAGCACTGCCCCCCACCTCCCAGAGAGGAAGAGCCTTGGTCTTGTAAAGATGGGCCAGGCCCAGGGGCAGAGGGCCAGACAATGGCTCAGAAACAGAGAAAGGTGTGTGTGTGTGTGTGTGTGTGTGTGTGTGTGTGTATAATTGCTAATACCAGGCTTCCAGCAGTGACATGTTCCTACCTGCTGAGATGAGCTCAAAGAGAGAAAGACCAGAAGGAAAGGTGAACAACAACCTGATGACTGAGTGGGGGGCTCAGTGGAATCCTACAAAACACAGGAACTCTGTTAGACAGTGGGAACCCCAAGGAGAAGAGAGGGAGTGACCCTACAGGCTACAGGCTGAGACACAGCATATAGGTGGCTAGAGTCCCCTTCCCCACTATCTGCTGTCCATTTAGAGAGTAGCAATCTTTGGGAACATCTTCTGGCAGAAAGCCGAGGTGGGACAACACAAAAGAGTAGGCTGAGGAGTTGCAGCAGACAAAACAGTAAACAGATGGGCCAGTCAAATGGCACGTTGGTTAAGAGCTGGCTTGGGACGCCAGCTCTGAGCAGCAGGGCCCCAGTTCGGATCCCACATGAGGGCCAGTGACACTGCCCTCTACAGCTAAGATGGTGAACAACAGCTCAACCTGGAGCTGGGCTCACAGAGGTGACGGCATAGGCTGCAGTGAGACTGCAGTGGGCTGCCATAAGCTACCGTGAGCGGCCGGCAGCCAGCGTGTGCGGTGAAGCTACCGTGAGCGGCCAGCAGCTGGTGTGAGCTGCTGTCCAGTGGCCGGCGACCAATCTGCCTCAGCCAGGGAAGAACGCAGTGATAATTCCAACATGGGCCAGTGAAGCAACGTCCTCCACAACTAGACTGAAGAACGAAAGGACAGCAACTTGTCTGTTCCCGTTCCCCCAATTCCCCAATAAAATCTTTAAAAAAAAAACCCAAAAAACAAAAAAACCAAAAAATAGTAAACAGAGCTTCAGGGCCTTCATAAGCTCTCACATCTTCTATGCCTCTCAGGGCCAGCCAACCAAGCAAGCATTCATTTATCGAGTGTTTCTTTAATAAGCAGCTACGTACTATATGCAAGGAACTCTGCTTGGAGCTGTGGGTATAGATGCATAAGATAGCCTCTGCCCTCAGGAGGCTCTCTCTGGAGAAAAGCAAACTTTCCTTTTTGGTTTCACCCCTGCTCCACACAATAGGCTACCGGCATCCTGAGGTGTCTTCTTCCTCCCTGGCCATGTTTGGCCATGACGGTCATGGCCCTTGTTTCTGTTCCCACTCCAGCTCTCTGAATTCAAGACACAGATGCAACACTCACTAGAATTCTTTCTGCTTTCTTGATGTTCACCCAGCTAAAACATTCAGCCTTCCGCCACAGAAAGCATCCCTTGAGCTTACCACTGTGATTAGGCCACTCCAACACACACTGTTCTTTAGTGTCTCCACCATGTTCTGGATGAAATACAACCTGTAAAGCCTCCGCCCGTTTGCCATCACTTATTGGTGACCTGAAGAACCTGCAATGGCTCTCTGTTGCTTATCAGAAGCCGTTTGAACTTTTGGGCTATTTTCCAAGCCCCCCCTCCTCCACGCATTTCTAGCTCTTCTTATTACTAACAATGTCCCTTCCCATCCCCAGCACACCAACATTTGTAACGTAACTCTACATCTGAACAGGAGCAACAAGCTCTTCAAGGGGATGAGCTTTTCAACTAGAATCTTTCACCTTTAGAGTTGATTTAGTCAAGAAACATTTAATGAACAGCTGCTGGGTACCAGGGGACAAGTACTGAGATGGCTCTGATGGTGACGAGAACAGACATACCCCTTGCCCTGGGGGAGTCCATGAAGTAGCAGGCAGGACAGACACTAATCATGAAAATAGAATGGGGTGCGTGGTCAGACTGGATGACCATCCCGAGTTCCTCAGAGCCTGGGCACTTCCGCTGGAACCACACAAGTCTCTTTCACTTCCTGCCTGCATTCTGCACAGAGCAGAGTGTGCCTTGCTGGAGAGGAACGGAGACTGCTCCAACAGGATGTTCACCCAATAGGCACCGGCCCCCAATCTGTTCTCCTCCAGGGGTAAGGTCCCTCCCTAGGGAAGTAACACAGGAAGCAGGGGGCAGAATGAAGAGCCTAAGAATTTCACATACAAACAATCCCATTGGGCCATGACATTGAGAAAAGGCACTTCACGGTTTCACTGTGTTGGAAATATCAGGTCCTGCATCCTCCCCAGAAGCAGCCACCGTGTTGGGCGTGAAATCCACTCCTCTGTCAACATCACCTGTGACAGGTCCCTTGTCCTTCAGTGCCTCATTTTGAAACTTGTCTATGAATGAAAGCTCTAACACCTCATGTAGTTGTTGGATGTTGAGTCAGTGTTTAATAACCACTATAATTGGTAGAAATGTCTTCTAACTGTCTAACCAAGACAAGATGCTGCAAATTCTACCCTTTTACTGGTCCTCCACCCTCTGCAGAATGGAGAAAACCAGGAAAAGTTATCAAGTATTCCCTACTACAAATGCTCCGGGAAAACTTCTGTAAAACTGACATAAGGAAAACCTTTGGATCTGATGCCCCTCATTCTCTCTCAATGTTAACATCCCATATGGAAATATTCCAGCTCCAACATGCTGGAATATAGGCCCCTGGCTGCTTTCCTGGGGTTCTCTCTAGGTGCAGTTCTCTCCCCAGTTGGCCCCTCTGTCATCTGGGGATAGTGACATTCCTGGTCATGGAATTGGAATGGGCCCCAGGATGTTGGGGGCCATGGGGAGGTCTGTGCTTCTAGAGTGCAGTAGTAAAGCCTTCCTTTTCAGGTGTTCCTGGTAAAAGTGAAAAGTGGCCTGAGCTCTAACATGAGAACAGCATTACAGAAATCAAATTTTCAAACGCTGCTACCCTAAGTTTGTGGGAGTTTCCTAAATCAAGGGGATAAATCACTACATCAGAAAGTGTCCTTCCTTCCTTCCTTCCTCCCTCCCTCCCTCCCCCTTCTCTCTCTCTCTCTCTCTCTCTCTCTCTCTCTCTCTCTCTCTCTCTCTCTCTCTCTCTCTCGGCATCTAAAACAGCAAGTCCCTACAGAAGGGTGTCTTTACCCCCAAAGCCACCTCCTGAACACCTTTCTCTTCTCTCTTCCAGCCTCAATTCTGCCATTCTTTCAGATTGAGCTTTCATGCTACCCTTCCCATCTCGTCAATCTGTGGTTGAACCTTCTTTTCTCTGAATTCCCATTTAATGCCACTAAACTATGCAGCTTGGTATGATTACATAATGTCTTGCATTCCCCAACTGTGTCGTGTACATGAATCTTGTCTCCTCAGTCAGGTTGTAAACTTTCAGAAGACAGAGGCCATTCCCTACATTTTGGAGTCTCTCCACACACTGGGTACAGGGCTGGGTACATAATAGGCCTTTATAGAGACCTTCATTGGCCTTTCATTTCTCATTAAACATCAGAGAACTCAACACCAGGAAAAAAAGAACATTCAAATATTCATAAGTGTAATAAACATGAATAAGCCTTTATTTGAGTGGCGTAACCATCTTATACAATACGGGGTAATTTCTACTGGAAAGAACCCTGTATCTGCGGTATCTGTGGGAGAGCTCTCGGGTGAGTTGGGAAGCTTAGAAGGCACATCTGACTCAGTATCGTGGAACTCATTCCATGAGTGCAGTGACTGTGGGGGAACCTTTACTCAAGATGACCCCAACATCAGCATGCACATCAGAGAGAAACCATGAGTCTGAAGACTGTGGGAAAGCCTCCCCCAAGATCTCCACCAACCAACACCAGAGAACTCACCCTAGAGTAAAGAGCGGTGTAGATGTGAGGATACAGTGGGGTGTGAAGCAGATGTGACTCCTGTCTCTGGGAAGCACATGAAAATGCCTTTCCAGTGGAATAAATGGAGACTTGGAGAGGAAGCATGATATGCCATGGGTATCATTGGACTATTATAAAACTTTGATTAGCACCTTTTTCTTCTTTGGACTTGAAACACTTCCATGTCTGATTTCCTTTGTCTTTATCTCTCACTGGAGAAAGGAAGGGATGATTTCCCCCAGTGCTTGCTATGGATAGAGAAATAGGCTGGAGGGGCTGTGTCGCTGGTCCAGTCCAGCGCAGTGGCAATCAGGATAAGAGCGCTAGTCTCTGGGGACCTTTATTTGATATGCCAGGGACCATGAGGGTGCTAAGGGAGACCCAAGGTGAAAAGAGAGGTTCCATGTCCTCAAATGGCTTATAGTCCAGGGAGGGAACGGACCGGTCCTCAAAATAGAGAAACTGCTTTAACATGAATGCAAATGAAATGCAGCAGAGGCACAGGAAAGGAGCCCCAACTTCCTTGGGAGAAAGTAAGAAAGGTTTCACAGAGGAGGAATTCTTCGAGCTGAGATGTAAAGGATGAGGATTTTGTCAGACAAGCAAGTGAGGAGAGGGTGTTCAGGTGGAAGAAACAGCACATGCAAAGGCATGGAAATAAGAGAAGGCGTGACCTGTTGAGGACCCTGGAGAAATTCAATATGTAAAGCAAAGGGAGAGGGTGCAGTTAGACAGATAACATTAGGCCCTCAAATGCCCTGCAAAGTCATTCAGAGTTCCCTTTAGGCAACCTGGAGCTGTATTAGTTTTCTAATTCTGCTCTAACAAATCACCACAAACTTAGTGGTTTAAAACAACACAGTTTATTCTCTTACAGTTCTGGAGGCCAGAAGTTTCACCAGGTCCAAAATCGAGGTGTCGGCAGGTTGCATTCCCTCTGGAGGCTCTAGGGGAAGAGTCCGTTCTTTGCCAAGTCCAGTTTCTAGAGGCTGCCCACATGCCTTGGCTTACATCCCTCTCTCATTGTCACAGCCGTCAATCACATCATTCCGACCTCTGTGTCTGTGGCTGCATCTTTTTCTCTAAGACTCCTGCCTCCCTCTTCTAAGGACCTTTGTGACCTTCTAAGGACATTGTACCCACCAGATAATCCAGGATAAAATCTGTATCTCAAGATCCATAACTTAATCCCAACTGCAAAATCCATTTTGCCATGTGAAGTACCATAGTCACAGGTTCCAGGGATTAGGATGTGGACATCCTGGGGGAGAGGGGTGCGGAGGGCATTATCTTGCTTACCACAGGAGTCATTGAAAATTCTGCCCAGGAGAGTGGTGTGGCTGAATCACATTTGTGGTTAAAAGAGCAGGTTTAGGAGTCTGACTACTGGGGTTCAATCCTGAGTCTGCCACATGAGAGTTATGCGACCCTTCATTTCTCTCTGCCTTGGTTTTCTCATCTGTAAAATAGGACTATCTACCTCAAAGAGTAGTTGGAAGGATTATATGAGATAATAGAGGTGAAACACTTAGGGCAAGCAGAAAGCACTTGATAAATTGGGAACATCTTTTTTTAACTTAAACTTATTGAGGTAACATTGATTAATAACATACAAATTTCAGGTGTATAACATTATAGTTCGATATCTGTATACTCTATTATGTGCTCACCACCAAAAGTCAGGTTTCCTTCCATGACCATATATTTGACCCCTTTTACAATAAATCGGGAACACCTTTGTACTCAGTACATGCTAAGAACAGTGACTTGGTCAGGAAAAAGACACTCACAGTCAATGCCACGCACAGCAGAATCCAGCTTCCTAGGGGACCCATTTCCAAAGGACCATCAGCACATAGGGAGGGAGGTGGCCAGGGCTCCAGGGGAGTTCCTGGCACAGAGGAAATATACTGTCCCTCTGAATGGCACCACGTTGCCACTGGAGCACTCTCCTTCTTCCTCTCTGTTGGCCTAAAGAAATGAGGGCTAGAAGCTGCCCCGACCTGTTCCCATTTTATGGTGAGAGTCTGTCTGGGTGCTGGATAATATTAAAGAGTAGGCGATGTTTTGTTGTAAGCTTTCTTCCCTGGAATCTCTGAAACAAACTTATTTGACAGGGGGCCAGTTAAAGACTTGGTGACATCTTACCCATGCACCCAGTATGATGATGAGTGTACTTATCAGAGTCAGTGGGCACCTGGTTCTGGGTCCTTTGCTTCCCTAATAGATCTTCAGCCATCTTCTCTGTCCCCATTTCCGAGTACCAATGAACCCAAAGCTATCCAAGTATCTCTCCCCTTCCAATTGCTTTTTCCTCTAAGGAACTCCAAAGACGTGGACCTCCTAGTGGATCTCCTAGTGCTCTACCTGCAAGTATGGTTGCTAGATAAAATATAGGACATCCTGTTAAATCTGAGTTTCAGATAAACAATAAATAACTTTGGGATAAGTGTGTCTCAAATGTTACTATATGTTTAATATTATTTTGTTAGCCAGATTATTTGATGAACCAGAACACCCCATTCCGCAGCTTCATCATATAATACTTTACTGTGTTCTTTGATACAATCTACAAAGTATTATAGATTGGTATTCAAGCCCGGGAAGTTCTAGTACCTTCTTACGGATGACTTTATTTGTACAGTAGTAACACAAGGAAGGAAGGAAGGCTATGGTTCTAGAGGGATGGCATGGGTCAGTGTAGTGAGGACTGGTCCCTCTAATTTCACTGTCATGAATGATGGTGGCTTTTCAGCTGAGATACAGATTCTTCTACTGCCCAGCTCCGAGCTTTGGACAAGCTCAGTTCCTGCTCTGGATCTCACGAGCCCCCTTCATTAATGTAGAGCATCATCCCTGCTACTCCATGACTAAGGACCACCAGGATACCCATCTGTTTTTTTGTTAAGTGCTATACAATACACACTCTATTTGCTGTTCTTAATGTTTTCTTTTTTTAATTTTATTGGGAACAGCCATGGTCATTGGCTACACATTCTTTCATGCTACAATGGCATAGTTGACTCTTTTAAGAAGGACGCAGCTCACAGTGGCCCATGCGGGGATCGAACCGGCAACCTTGGTGTTATCAGCCTAACCAACTGAGCTAGCCAGTCACCCCTGCTGTTTTTATTCTTAACTAGGGTAATGATGATAAAGACTCTCATCATCCTTGGGATGCAAATGACAGTAGTTTTGGATTGAATGTGTAAAATTTGTAGTAACCACTGTTACGTGAAACACAAATGAAGAAGAACAGTTAAAATCTGCAAGGCTAGTCAGTGTTGGCACTAAGGTTTGCTCAAGACTTTGGCTTCCAGGCTCCATCCCAGGTGACTCCCCCATTCTAGGATGACCCTGCTCTTTTTACTTCCTCAAGCCCTTGCTCTAAATTTTCTTCCTTGTTCTGTGGAGGAAACCTGAAGTCCTCCAATTTACCTTGTTTGCAGGCCCAGGCTTAATCCTTGCAGTTAGGGCTTTACCCAGATGGTCACTTCCTGGTCATCTCCAGGCCACTCTCCACTGCAACATATGGTTCAGTCTGGTGCTCTCTGGTAGGACTTGCGCTTCCACATCAAAGTTGTTTAGAAATCTTGTGGTGGTTGATTTCTACATTTCTGAACTTGCCCCATTTAAGCACCATTTCAGAGATGCTAAATAAATGCGAGAGATTATAACAGTTTATAGGAACCCTGGATTTGATCGCTTTGTAAATGAACTAACCCACCCAGCCAATGGCAGCAGGCCCAACTGCACAAGGATTGCCTGTTTCTCTTGTACCTCCATTACTTCTAGAAAAAGGTGACCCTCAGGGGCCAGGGGAATTAATGACTTAATGCCTACAAAGCTCTAGGAACAACTTACTGCAGATAAGGTCTCATTATCCTTAATTGTTATTATTATTGTTGTTATTCTTAACCCAACTCCTAGGAAAAGCTGCCACAGCTCCTTAATGACCTCAGGTGAGGGGTTTAATTAATACCTCTTCTGAATGCCAGAGGCCCCAGGCACCATGTTGCCCGCCCTCTGCATCCGGGCCCCACCTTCTCTGAGCTCTGCCCTCGGGGTACCCTAGCTCTGCACCTTCCTCCTCCCTTTGCTGCCCCTCCCCCATAATCTCACAGACCTCCTTTGACCTGTCTTCCCTTTTCTGCAGTTTCCAACCCCTCCAACACACTTCTTTTGGTGCCCAAATGGTTCTCAAGTGCCAAGCCTTTTGGGGGTCATGAAAACTAAGAGAGGGTTCCCTGAGCCCCGCCCTTCCCCCTTGCAGTCCCCACTTCCTGTACTACATCCCAGGGCTCCCATCCCACCACTGTGAGAACTTTGGGGTTGTTCCTCAGGTGGTGAGGCCGGTTGGGTGGGTTGGCTGGTTTAGGGTTACGAAGTTTGGCACTAACTCGCAGACCCGGCAGCTGCCTTCTTTAATTAATTAATTCCAATTTTTACAAAACCATCTCTCCAATTGGACCTCAGTACATGCCTCTGGGGCATATGTCACATCAATTACAGACAACAATTAAGCGTGCTGCCTAAAAGAATCTGTGAGCCTCTTTAAAGACTCAGACACTATTGGGCCTAACTGCCTTAGAGCACTCTGCTGTAGACAGACCTTGAGGTAGAGCCCCCCAAGGTAGGAACTGGGCTGCAACTGTCCGCTTAGAGATAAGAGGATGTTCTCCTGCTGGGTGCTGGGTCCCTGCTCTCCGCTGCCCACACTCTCTAAGCCCAAGGTTCCTCTCTGCCTTTGCTTACATATCTAGGAAGCTAAACTGTTGGGGGTGGTGTGGTGGCCTCACCACACTAGTACCAATGTCCCTCAAATTCCAAAATCCACCTCCCCACTGTCCTAACTTGTATGGATAAAGATGGATCTCAGGCCCTCTAACAATGGGACGGGGACTGAGTTCATCTGTCCTATTTTCCATCGATAGAGATGGTATATGCAGGATTAACTGATGCTTTCCCAGTGGTTTGAATTCAGAAAATGGTTGAAGGTGCTGCTTGAGGGCAGAGATGATTTCTTAAGGTCCTTGATTCCCACCTTGTGTGACACTTGGTAGATGCTTCAGGAAAGTTGATAGAATGTTCAAAATAAAGAGGAGACAGCGTGCAGTGCGGCTACAAATATTTTTCCATGTGTAAAGCAAGTAGGCAGAGATGGGACTGGCCTAAAACATTAGCCTCATTAATATTGTCCTCTCTACCCAACTGGAAACAAAAAACATTAGTAGACCAGGTCAACATGGATTTCCTTATCTATTTAACTCATTTATTTATTGGCGTGAGTTGACTATGATTCACTTTGTCCTTTTATGTTTGCTGAAATCGTGGCTGTTCATTTGAGTCCAAACTTCCAGAGAGCAGAGACCACATCTGTTCGATTTGGTTTGTATGGTGTCCAGCTAAGTAAGGGCTGTAGTACGGTGTCACACAGAAGTCCTGGACTTGGACCCTGGTGACCCAGGTTTTAGTTCTGGCCCTTAAAAATTCAGACCTCATTTTTATTCACTGTTTAAAAAAAAACCAAACAGTGGGAACATTTTCTGCCCCTCCTATCTCCCAGAGTTGAGGGAAGGATTAAATGATGCAATGCAAAGGGAAGATTTGTAGAAATCATCCCATATATATGGTTTTAAAAAAATTATATGTAAAATGCACAAGAGTAATCAAAATCCAAATTCTGAGATGCTTCAAACTGAGAAGCTGATGTACAGAGACCACAGCTGTAGGGAACTGTGAACCAAATGATGGTCCCAGGGCATGCTATAGCTAAAACCAAGCTTGAAACCCAAGGGACACTGGCTATCCCAGCAGCCTCCCTAATCTCTATCCCCATGGCGAAACAGCTGCAATCACATAGCTGGCCTTATAGTGCATCCTCTTTTTTCCTTCTAGGGCATTCCTGGCATTTATTTGTAACTTTTCACTAAAATTCAAGTAGGGGTGGTGGGAGGTGAGGGGGCACAGAGTGAAGGTGTCCACAGCCCATATCCCTTTAAAACTGGACATATACGCATGCATGCATGTAGATATCCAAGCCCCATGACAGAAAAGCCAAAAGTCCAGTTTGCTGAGCTATCTCTAAACACTGGCACTTAGAAATATGAGAAAAAGTGAATGAAAGAGGGGAATCCAGGACAGCACTATTTATGCTGTAAAAGGGGCCATTTCCTGGAAGAAGGGCTTACCGATGAGAACTGGATAGTAATTCTTAGGAAAGGAATGGAATTACAAGGTATTAATGAACACGGTCAGCTTTCTACTGTAGAATCCTGGGTATCAGATCTGGGAGACTCTAAGAGCCATATAATCCCCTCTTTTTACAAAGCTTAAAAGGTGAAGTGATTGAGCAAAGGTCAAAGCACTGAAGTATGAGCGCCTAGGAGACCATGACCAGGGCTCTGGCTCCACGTCTGGTAAGGTAGGACGTTAATTAATGGGTGGGCAGAGTGCCACAGCCACTGCCCCTACAGGTGGTAAAAAAACTGTAACTGACTAGGGGTACATGTCTGGAAACTGGGGAAGCAAGGAAATGCAGTGAACAGGGAGCTTGTACCGGACCATCTGGCTCACCTTACAGAAACCAGAGAGCTCTGCTGCTGTTTAAATTAAATCTTGAAGGTTGTCAGAACAGTCAAAGTGTATAGAACTTTTTACTCCAACTTTTTTCTTTTAAGATTTTTATTGGGGAGTTGGGGAGATGGGAACAGTGCTGGGGAATTGGGGGAAGGGGAACAGACAAGTTGCTGTCCTCTTGTTCTTCAGTCTAGTTGTGGAGGATGTTGCTTCACTGGCCCAAGTTGGCACCATCATTGCGCTCTTCCCGGGCGAGGCAGATCGGTCACCGGCTTCTGCACGGCCGCTCACTGTGGCTGCTGGCCACTCACGCTAGCTGCTGGCTACACACGGTAGCCCATGGCAACCCACTGCCACAGGGGCTGCAGCCTACGCCGTCGCCGGCGACTCACAGCAGCCCAGCTCCAGGTTGAGCTGTTGTTCAGCATCTTAGCTGTAGAGGGCAGTGTCACTGGCCCTCATATGTGGGATCCGAACAGGGACCCTCTGGCGTCCCAAGCCACCTCTTAACCATCGCGCCACTCAGCCGGCCCTACTCCAACTTTTTAATTTAAAAAATGGGTTCTGCTGGTTTCTGCCCACTGCCTTCATGAGAGCGTTAGTGAAGAACTTGATCCAAGACCAGGAAACCAGGATGACAGAAGCCTGATGGTCCAATAATGCCAGGTGTGGGTGCTACATGTTGCCAGCCATGACTGCTAAGCTGCAGTGTTAGCCGCTGACGAAGGGAGGCACTGAAACTAGCAGTCTGACTAAGAGCAATTGCCCTCTTCTTCTGACGTGTTGAGGGTAGACACTGGTGGGCAGCCCCCTTCTTTTGGGGGGTTTGTGAAGGGGAGGAGTTAAGAGAGTGCAGAGGAACTGGGATCTCCTTGCTGGCCCTGAGGCCGGAGGCCTTCTAAAATATCAGTCACCAAGGCTTCAGATACACAGGGGCAAGTCCCAGGGTCCTGGAGAGAGAAAGAAGGGGGAAAAATTGTAATAAATAAAGGAGATGTGGATATAGAACTGAATATTATAATTATTCTCCATCACATGCCAAGGCTACCTGTTTTTACTCCACAGGGATATGTAGAAGTTTTTCAGAAGGGGCCTCTCTAACCCTCTGAAAGAACAGTACACTTGAAGTCACAAACCCAGGTCTTGTTCTGGCTCCATTGTTTACTGGGCTGGGTGACTTTCCCTGAGCTATTAAACATTCTTTGGCCTGAATTTCCTTCATTGGGAATAATACCTGCCTGCCTCACAGGGTTGCTGGAAGATCTGATGAGATAATGGACTTAACCTCCCTGAAAAAAACCATAAAGCACTCCTCAAATGGAAGGTAAGAATATTACTATTCTAATTACTAGGAGCCCTTCAGAGTGTTGGCCTGTGTGGGTAGAGACTCATAGAGACTGGAAGGTCACCTTGCTTCTTTAGCCATCACTCTGCACACCCCTCTTCCAAGCAGGATAGCCCTGACAGGCAGAGGGCGGGGTGGGGGTGGGGGTAGAAAGGATCAAGTGTCCTAGAAGGCAAAGCTAGACATCTAAGTCAGGTGTTCTGGGCTCACCAGTCCCCACCGATGCCAAGTTCTTTCTTGCATTAGATCTAAGTCTTTCCTTCTACTACTAATGCTTATTTCCTCCTGTTTTGCCTGAAGATTTTCTCTACCTGCTGAAATATATCATTTTTAGTGTTTATCCTCTATTGAAGAACATGACCCAAAGTTGTCAAATTATGATCCCTGGAGTCTGGAGTCCAAGTGTAATAAAAACCAAGTGTCTGTTTTTGGAAGGGAACAAGGACAGAGTTAGCCCTTGAACCCCTTTATTTATAAAGTTGCAATCTCTTCCCTAACCTTGTTCTAGACTCAGGTCATTTTGCATTCTACAAGAATTTGTAGTGGTAGTGGTGTGTGTGTGTGTGTGTGGGGGGTGCTATTTTGGAGAGAAGCAACAGGCATCTGTATTAAAAATGTGTAGGGAGGTCAGCCTTAGTGCAGAAACATTTGCTAAGTGTGCTTTTAATAATGGAAGGAGGATAATGAGTTGCAATTAGGATAAGATTTGGAAAACATCAGGGAAGTTTGGTTTATGGTGGGAAAAGGTCATCCAAATCGTCCAAGTTACTGTCTTGGGTCTTCTCCACCTTAATTCACCTTGCCTCATTCATTTTCCCTCTCTGTACTCGAAGCACTTTCAGTTATGGAGACCCTCTCTTGGCTCTGAACTCGGATAAATGCTACCTTGTTAGCTAACAGTACCATTAATTATATTAATGATTAATAGCTAATTAGTCATAATGCTGTAATACTTACAGCGGAGGCCTGCTTCCTTGCAGCAGCTCTATGGCTCAAGCACACACATCCCCTTCCCTATTCCTGGCCACAGAACCAACGCGGCTCTCAATTTGTTTTTCTGACCACTCTGATAATCTCTGTTTCTCCAGTTTTTATTAGCTATCTCATTCATCTTGCCAATGTCACTGCTTATATTTTGCCTCCTTTATTTCTGTCCTGTCACTCACACTGCACTCCTGTAACCAGGAGGCCACAGTCAGGATTTTTCTTTTTACTTGATTTCATCAACCAAAGGCTCTTTTACTTCTAAATCTCACTTGGGCCTACTTTTCTACTTTGGCCCCTGCTTCACTTTACCTTTGCCTAATCCTAACTCGCCCCCAATTTCGTGTAATCCCACACCCCCTGCCCCACACTCCCTCCTACTCTACGTTTTGGCTTCCTTTCAGCAACCACGCCCCCAGACCCAGGGAGAGCGGTGCGCACGCGCAGTCCACGCCTTTACCTGGGCGCTCGGGAGTGGGCGGAATGGGGGAGGGCGGGGGTGGAGCGGGAGTCGGCAGTTATCTGGGCGGCGGAGCGCTCACAATGTGGCAGGAGGGAGAAAAGGTGCACTAGGGCCGGCCCCAGGGGCTGCGCATGCGCGCCGCCGCGCCCAGCGGCCGGGATGCCAGGGGGGCGGGCGGAGGGAGGTGTCGGGATCCCTGTTAGGCGGGGGGGCCGGCGAGGGAAGGGGCCGCGGGCGCGCGCGCGCGCTCTCGCCGCCGCTCTCCCTCCCTGCCCCCCTCTCCGCACACACATCCACACGAGCACACCCCCTCCCCTACCTCCCTCCCCGCGCGCCGCCCGCCCCGCGGGCCCCGCTCGGCCTCGCGCGCTCGGAAGGGAGTCGCGAGACGTCGGAGCGGCGGCCACGTATCGCTGCGGCGGCGGCGGCGGCGGCGGCCGAGGCCGGGTCTGCCCAGCGGCCCTGTGGACAGACGTTGGGCGGGGGGGAGGGGCCGGCCCGGCCGGCGGTTGTTACTCGAGCGCCGCGGCTACAGGCCCCCCGCCGCAGGATGGACCGCCGAGGCGGCGGTCGGGGCGGCGGAGGCGGAGGCGGCCGGCCCGGGTGAGTAGGGGCCCCTACCCCCCAAGCACAAGCCACAGTTCCGGCTGCGCCCCTTGCAGCTGCCCGCCTGGCCGGCCGGGGCTCTGGGCACCAGGTTAGCCCTTCGCCGAGGCAGCTGCGTGCACTAGGCCGGAGCAGCCCCCATCTGGCTGGGAGGCCCGGGGCGCTGTGCCGCGCTTGGGCCGGTGGTGCCCACTTTTGCCCCTTCGCCCTCTCCCTCCCGAACCCGGGCCGAGCTCCAGTTTTGCAGAGTCCGCTCGCTCCGAGGCCCGAGGGAAGGCTGCAGCTGCATGGGTTAGCGGGCCAAGGGGAGGTTTGCACCGGTCCTCCTGCGAGCATTCTCCTGCCCTGCAGCTGGTGGCTTGCACCCACTGCCTCCCCCGCCCTGCGGTTGCGCCCAAACCTCCAACCCCCGGGAGTATTGTGCTGCCCAAGATAAAATGCATCTAGTGTACAGCCGCCCAACACTCACCCCCAAGGGTAATGCAGACCTTTCTCCACCCCCACCTCCTCCTCCCCTCCAATCAGGCTCTACTTAAGATTCTCAGATGGGAGACACTAAAGGTAGTGGCACCCCCTTTACATCGGCACATAACATGTTCATTGTCGAAGGATGCCTCCTGTAGAAATGATAAATGTCCCTGCCTCACCCTCAAAGTCTGTCTTTACGATTTAAGATCCCATATGCTCTTTGAAGAGGGCCAGTATTTGATCACATCTAGTACATCCCTCCCCCACCACACACACACACACACACACACACACACACACACACTCACTTCCTGATTGCTGAGCAGCCCCTGTCATCGCGATCCATTGTCAGGAATGGTTGTGCCAATCAAAGGAGTGTGCTTTTGCCTTTGGAGAAGGGGGCTTTCCACAACCATGTTCTCGGGATATTCCTGCGTGAGTCTGTCTTTGATTGTCCCCATGTTCAAGCTTCATTATTATAGTGTTTCCCTTATTATGCATCTCCCGTGGACCCACAGTGATACCTACCTGAGTGATGCATTTTTCCAGTTAATTAGATACATATGGTCTGTGGGAATTCCTTTTATTTTTGTTGTAATGTTTAGTATCTATCGTCAGGGCTAGTAAATAAATAGGGTAATATGTTGGGGAAAATGTGTGTTTTTTTCCAGAGATGGTTGGGCCGGTATTGTTCTGGGAATGGCAACTAGCATATGCTTTGTTGACAGCGTGTATGTTTAGGGAATGAAGAGCTGCTGTGGCTGGCTTGTGTGTGTGTGCGTGCGTGTGCGTGTGCGTGCGCGTGTGTGTGCTGAATGCAGGTAATGTTCCCATGTAAAGCTGATTTGAGAGTGGTGAGCTGCACTGTAAATCTCAGAGCTGGCAGGCAGCTTGGTTGTTTGTATCAGGACTGTGCACATGTATTCAGATAGATACTATCTTTAGTATAATTTTGTTTAAAATGTCCACTGCTGAGTTTTAGTAAATTTGCAAATGCCTGCTTCAGTGGCTCTTGACCTTTCTTTGGGGTCATCGAATCCTTTAGGGCCCTCTTCTCGGTGAAATAGACACACATAATTTTGCATGTAATTACAGTCATTTTGAAGCTGATCCTGGGACCTCAGGTTAAGATCTATATTCTGCAAAAGTGAAAGGAACTTGAGTTTTGTGTTTTGCTTTTTTTTTTTTCCTTAGGGATTAGCATTACTTTGGTCCTGAGCAATAAGCAACAGATTATATATGTATCCTTGTGTTTTGATTATAGTGAGTTAGATATTTTTATCATTTCCCTGTAATCCTCCTGTAAAAAAGGAGATATATGTGAGAGTTTCAGAAAAAGTTAAAACGGGAGTCAAAATTTGTTTAAATTTGACCAGTTGATAATGTATGTTCCTTTCACTATGTTTTAAAGGTAGCAAATTTCAACAGCAAGGCCAGTGGTCTGTTGTATGATGCCTATCTGGAATCTTTATGTATCGATTGAGGTCGATCTGATCTCTTAAAGGAAGGCTTTATCATTCCCATAGTAAAGCACCTGCTCAGTGAAGTTTTTTCAACTTTATTAAATATGATTTCATGTCTTTATTCAGGTAACATTACCATCAGAATCATCCACTTTTAAATTTTGTTTTAATGGAAGGATTTTAATTGTAATTAGGGAGTTCAGTCTCCATATTTAAAATTTAGAGCTAGGAATGAACGTTGCACCATTCTATCATTAAGCAGGGGCTAACTATCATCTACTCTTCTTTAAATCACTCTGCACCCAGACTCTGCCTTTTGATCATATTTTAATCAAGAGACATTTATTTTAGCTTGTGATTGTGTTTTGATGGGCAGTAATATTTGAGAAGTACAGTCCCCAGCTCCCCAGGAGCTTACAGTTCTATTTTTCACTTAATCCTTTGAGACATTCGTATTTTTTGCGTTTTGAGGGTTTTGAGAGGCTAAGGAATTCATGGTATTAACAGCTTTTGGGGAGGCAAGGGAGCCTTGGACTCTTGGAATCTTCCACACACCTGAAGAATAGTATTTATTCTAATAATTATGCAGTGTACCCTAAGAAGTTTGGAAGCATGCTGAGATTACATATATTGCATTTTTTTATTATCTAATAAACATGCTTGAAGTGGCTTATATTACAGGTTATATTTTTTTGTTCAGGTCATGTCTGAAGTTTTACTGTCGGAAATTATTTGCCTATCCTAAACCCAAACCATTTTAAAGTTGCAAATATGTCACTTTTCTTTGTCAGCATAGTATAGTGACAGATCATTAAAATCTCGGGACAGGGTGCTTTCTTGATTTTTAATATTGCAGAACCTCTTCCAACCAGTCACTTACCTAGTTAAACACCCACACACCACAGAGCAGCTGATCATATAACACGTATGGCTGTGAGAACAGTATTCTCTCTGCCAGATTCAGAGCTTGGAAGCTGGAAAACAATGGCATAGCAGTGGAACACTTACGGAGTAGTGGTGCCAGCAACTCACTCATTAATACAAACAGCTTGCTTTAGTTTCCTCAACACTCTTCTTCAGACACCCTTCCCTTAGGAGGTTTCAGATCTGCAGCTCCTGCTCAGGGGAAACAGCACCTACTTTCTGCAGCTGGGGCCTCAAGATCTGATTCGACACCCAGAGCTATTTCCATTTCTTCTCTGAGTATGGGAAGTAATCTCGTAGTGTGGTAAGACAATACTTTTTCAAGTCTGTAGCAAAAAAGTTGATTAGTAATGCTGCCGATGTGATTTTGGTTTCTGCATGTCTGAAGCCTGTTGAAGAAGTGAATTGTAAACTGTAAAAGTGAACTGTTAAAAAAAGCCCTTCTCTCAAGGGCTTTAGATAATTTCACCAAAATGTGAAGATACTCTTTGAGTTTCATTTCCCTTGTTCTAAAAAGTCAGTCGAGAGAGCCAACAGCAGCAACAACAAAAACAACCTGTGGATCTCTTGTATTTTGAATCATAGCCTTTGGAACTACTTATCCTAAAGGAGGTGACTGTATTTCCTCACTGGGAATTCTTGGGTCTTGTGCTACGGTTTGAAGTATGATATTTTTTTCAGCTATCGTCATTGTTTCAGACAGTTAGCACTTGAATTTACTTTGCTAGGGGTTAACTGGTGTTGCAGTTAGTGACTTTAGCTGAAGGAGGATCAGGGAGATAGATGCTCCTTTGGAGCCAGGCAGAACTGGGTTTGAATCTCAGCTCCACCATACATTAGCTTTATGGCATTGGGCAAGTCACCCTGACCTGCCTGGCCTCAGTTTCCTCATCAGCAGACTGAGATTTGTTATGAGAATTAGAGGTAATGTATCCAAGCTTCTAGCACAGTTCCTGGCACATGTACATATTAAAAGACTCAATAAATGGTAGAACACGGGTGATGGGGCAGAATAACTACAGATCTTTTTGGCTTACAAGATTTAGAAGTCTGGCACTGCGATCTGCATACTTTCGTTTGTGCAGATTTGGGATGAAAAAATTGCAAATATTTGTCTTGGAGCATACCTAAGTCTTGCAGGTGCAGTGTGGAACTTTGATTTGTTGCTCTCTGGCTGGCTGAACTTGGTGGAGACAAAACTTAGCTCCAAATTCTACAGAGTTACCCACAGGCTGTGCTTGTTTTAAGCCTATTCAGGGTTTATGTGGTGAAAGGGGTGTTTTAGGACATTAACGTATCTCAATGAGTTCTGTGTCCAGAGTTGAATCACGTGCAAAGCCTTGTGTAAATTTTCATGGTTAATGCAAGCCGTAAAGCGCTTGGTAGAATCAGTGAAGACATCAGGTGCTTATTTTAGTTAACCTGTTTGTTTATATAGCAGTTAGGTTTGATTTTTACACTTACAAACATTTTCTCTTAAAGAATTCCCATTGCTCTTCAAAAGTTTTGATCATCAACTCTTATTAGAGCTACAGGTTTGAGTGCCTTAGGTGTTTTTGCTTTGGTAGGAGAAGGAAAGAAAGGTAAGATCTCTTTACCTGTCAAATTTTATGAACTGTCCACTTTCGGCCTATGTCTACAGATTCTGTGTGTAGTTCCTAGCTTTGTTTTTAGCCAAAAAGGGCAGTTTTATAATAAACTATGATATCATTTTTTCCCATTTTAAAACAGTTTAAGAAATTGTTTACGTTGAAAAGTAAGTAGATTCAAGGGCATGGCCAGAGTTTTATTCAGTGCATAGAACTTTTAAAATAGGATTTCTTGGGTTCTCTAGAATTAAATTGTTCTCTCATTTTTGCAGGATATCATTGTGATAAGTCTGTGAGCCCACAAGAGTTACCTAGAAACTTTTCAGATAAGATAGACACATCAGTAATGCACCAGGATTTACCTCAAGGGAATCTGCTAACCCTTATTTTCTTTTATTATTGAGCCATCTCTAGGGGTTTGCCCATCAGTGGAACCAGTCACTAGTATTGGATTGCTGATAGAGATTGGCAAATAATGGTCTTAGCCTCACCTTAGATTTTGCAGAACACTTCAAAGAACTTAATCTTGGCCAGAATGTTTAATGATAACAGCACTTATGCTATGTGAGCCCAGACTGACTAAACAATGAAATTTAGATGATTGAGTTACATACTTTTTTCTCAACTATCATACATTTTGTAAGTAAAGTTTTTCTTGGGAGCGGGTTGCTATTTTTTTTTTAACTATTCTTTTTTCTGGTTTACTAAAACCAATCAGTGTGTGGTGAGAAGAGATTGTTGGAAGAGAACAGACATGGAAATGATGCATAGAATGACTCTGTAGCCTGATTTTTTCGTCTTTACTATGCATGTAGCATCAGAGGGCTATGACTCTTAGCCAGACTTCACAAGATATGCAGCGCGGGGTGATTACTTTTGTCTGTGATGCTGGTGAAGAGTCTAGTCTTTAACATGTTTATACTTTACAGCTTTGGAATTTTGATTCAGTTTTGGGAATTCATTGGAACATAACTTCTTAATTACACTGTGTGACTTACAAAATGAGATTTAAAACTAGGCCCTTATGAATTGTTTTCACCCTTTTGAATATACCATTTTAATATATCTAGAGTAGTATCAGTGGCCTATGAACATTGAAACATATGGTAAAGTGTGGGGGTTTTTTGTTTTGATTTGAGGGGGTGGCAGGGAGAGTGTGTGTGATCTCAATTATATGGATAAATCTGCCTTTTTTCCCAATTCCTCTTAAGACTGTGACCCAGATGCCCAGTGACTTGTCCTGTATTAACAACATACTATTAGAGCTGGAGTTTGAAGTTAAAGGTCCTCCTTGTAGAGAACCCTCCAGGTCCTGCCTTCCTCCCTCCCTCCCTTCCTCCCTTCCTTCCTTCCTTTTCATATACATTCATTTAAATTAACTCAGTGAAAGTTTGGAAAAAATAAATGTCCATCAGTATAGAATTGATTAAATAAATTAGGGTATATTCATGAAATAGGACAAATTTTACATAGCTGCAGAAAAGTGAGTAAATTTTATATATTGCTATGGAAAATCTCTAAGCTATTGGATTGTCGGAAAAGTCATGACGCATTTTTGCAACAAAAACCAGAAAAAATAATGTCATGACTTTTCTGACAACCCAGTAAGTATACTGCTAATGAAACTAACAGGCATATAACAGTGTGTAGAATGTGTTACTGTTTGTATAAAAGTTTGGATGGGAGAGCGATTATATTTGGGGATTTTCCTACATATCATTAAATAACTAAGAAATTAATAATAAGTTTCATAAGAAACTAATAATATTGGTTGTCAGTTGGGGGAGTAAACTGGATGACTAAGGGAACTGAGTTGGAGGGAAATGTTTCACTATTATTTTTTTAAAGAGTAAATTTTAATTGAAGTGGACAGTAACAGAAAAGTAAGGAAAGCATAGGTGTACACAGAAAAATCCGAGACTTTTTTCTGTGTAATCAGCAGATTACACAGATTATTTCTAGAACAGAAAATAGATGAACATCCCAGAAGCCTCGCCTGCCCTCTCCCAGTTAATGCTCTCCCAGAGGTTGCCGCCATTCTGCGTTCTGTCATCAGAGATCAGTTTTGCTTGTTTTTTTGAGCGTCATATAAGTGGAATACATTATGTACTCATTTTTGTATGGTTTTCTTATCTCAAAATTATGTTTATAAGATTTACCCATATTGTTGTGTGAACAATAGTTTATGCTCATATACTGTTCCATTGTATGCATGTATTATAAGTTATTTGTCCATTCTACCATTGATGGATGTTTGGATTGTTTCTGGTTTTGGCTAGCATAAGTAATACTGCTCTATTCACGATATACTTTTTTGTACTTAAATTTTTTGGTCCATGTGAATACATACCTATTAAATATTTTTTTTATTTTAAAAGTATCCCCCAGTTGATCCATAGGAAAACTGTAATGTCATATTTTAAATTAAATATTAAGATATGTAACGGGGCAAATAATTTCAAACTATTTCTTTTTTACATTCTCAAATACCTGGCTTGAATTTTCACAATATTAACAGAGTTCCCAAGCTAACCTAACCGAAAACCCTGTATTCTTTTATCCTTAAATAAAGAGGGGTTGTATGGTAGAAAATGTCTTAAAAATAATTACAACTCTTGAAAGATTTGTTTCCGTAACTGCTAAATATTTATTTTATTATCTTATTTCATAAATATTGAAATCACAGTCCTTCCTGAATTGTTAATTATTAAAATATATTTTATTAATATAATTTTTATAATTGCTGTATATTTAAACTTTTTGGAAATGCAAAGTTTTAAACAAATAGCAACATGAAAAACGTACTCAAGCATAGTTAACCTTACTTTTAATATTTAGAAGTTTGGTAGACCTGTCAACCAGTTGGTTGGTGGCATGTAATTGTATGTACTCCATGCACTTTAATAGCTGCTGAGGCATCATCATTTCCATTAAAATCTGAATTTGATCACATTTTTTTGTTTTAATTACAGTAATGCCATTTTCTCCTCCTTTTTGCCCAAACATGGAACTAATGATTAAAGATTATACCTGTAAAGCAGTGGTTTTCACCTAAGGGTGATTTTGCCTCCAAGGGGCACTGGGCAATGTCTGGATACATCTTTGATTGTCACGAGTGGGGCGGGGGGTGTGCTATCTGCATCTAGTGGGTGGAGGCCAGGGATGCTGCTAAATATCTTACAGTGCACAGGACAGTCCCCCACAACAGTGAATTATCTGGTCTAAAATGTCAACTGCTGAGTTTGAGAAACCCTACTGAAAGCAACTAGTCCCTAAACCGATGCTATTAGGCAAATAGCAATTTTAACACTGACCTTGTTAGATTTAGCATATGAAACTCATTTAGTTTACCTAGTCTAGAGAAGAAATGAGCTAGGTATTTCTAAAATAGTAAAAGGGTTTTAAATGTGAAGACTGATTTTAGTATAAGTTTTAGTGGACCAGTCATCTTTTTGATAGGCTATTTATAGTCTCCTAGTGGGTAAAGCCAGATTATCTTGGAATATAGCTGTTATCTAAAAGGTTATTCACAAAGAGAAAAAGTCTTTACATATAAGACATAGCAAAGACTTTTAGGGGTATACTTTTTTTCAAAAGCAGATACATTTTTACTTTTATTATCCTAATGTATATCTTGCTCTGTTCTGAAAAAAATATTTGGCTGTTTGACATAAAACTTATTTAAATCTTATATAATATAGTAACTTTAAAAAATTTAATATTGCTAAGTGAGAAAATGTGTAACTTAAATTTGGAAAATACATGCATAGTAGAAAAACTATCTAATTTCAAATGGCCATTTCTTCCTGTCAGGTTCTGGTAAAGAATATACACACTTCTGCATCTATTCTAACTTGTCAGGTATTATAACAAAGTCCAAAAGATAGTTTGTTCTGCCTTCCAGTTCCTCCTCAACCTTTTCATCACCTCAAATTGAAAGTTCGGTTTTTGCTTTCCTTTAAAGATGATTTATGTCTCTGAGGCCAGGTGCTGCACTGAGCGCTTAAAAGACTTGTCCACAGATGCCAACTGTTGCAGGGTGGGACTGTTCTAAATCTAGAACTGTTGTTTATTTAATTCCCTATATAGCACTATTTCTCAAACTTTTTGACCATGATCCACAGTAAGAAGCCATGCTTGCATGCCCACATGTATTCACTCACATTCATACTGACCTCACCACATCTGAAACAAAAGCTTCACAAAACAGCACTTACCCTTACTATGTGAGGCAGTCTGTTCTTTTTTATTCTATTCCATTTCATCTTTAAAAATTGGACTGGGACAGGCAGCATGAAAATCACTGAGCTACACAGTGCTTCACAAACATAATTTCTTGAAGTAGGTGAAATGGGGGTAGGCAGGAATGATTTTTTTTTTTAATCTGTGCTTAGAAGAATGAGTTTGAAGTAGAAAGCTAAGAAATGTGGCATGAAGACAGTCATTCTATTTATGACCTTGCTTACCCCATAGAGAGGGATAATTTTTAAAGACCTAAAACTCAGGAAGGGTTATATGGTCGGATCCTTGTTTTGCCCAGCATTTAAGCTATGGTCTTCTAAGAGATAGTATACCTGCCATTGCTTAGTACACACACACAGTCTGTTTATTCGTTAAGTGAGGCAGAACTGAGAAGATTAATAAATGTATAGAAAGAGATTTTTTTAATCTCCGTAGTATAACTTCCTTTAACACAAAGCCTGGTTCAAACAATAATTTACTTGAGTAGAGTGGTTACAGAAGACAAATACAGCAAGAACTCCGTAGCGAACATTTAGTTGTGTGTGAACATCAGACTCTGGCTTGGACTCTATTTCAGAGACGGCTCTGTCAGAAAAGCCATCATCAGAGCCTGGCTCTCCAAAAGGACAAAATGTAACAGTTGCTTCATTGGAGTTGTCTTTCATTTCTTACACCCAAAGTTATATATCCTGTGTATATGTCTATATTTTATTTGTCTATGTAGCAAACCTTTACATAGCCTTTACCATTTAATCCTTAGGTAACCCTTTGAGGTACATGTTATTACCCCCCAATTTGCCAACAGGGAAATGGAGACAAAGTGAGGTTATGTAACTTGCCGAGCGAGCTGACTGTGTACTTTTCTTGACGTTGAGATTTTTAAAGAAAATACCCATCAAACCATTTTGCTAATTGAAAAATTCATTTCAAAAAAATAGAACTTAAAATCCATAAATGTTTCTGGCTTTTACAAACTAGAGACTGAGTAGGTCATTTGTTTGAATTTTTAAATTAATGTACAGTAAAATTGACATTTTGGTGTGCATACAGTTCTGTGCATATCAGTACACGTGTAGATTCCTGTAACCACCACCACAGTCAGGATACAGAACAGTCCTATCACCCAAAAAAACTCCCTCCGTAATCCCTTTGCATTCCTACTCGCCCCCACCTCCCACCACTGGCAACCACTGACCTGTGGCCCATCGCTACACTTTTGTCTTTTGGAGACTGTTATATAAGTGGCATCATACAGTATGTAACCTTTTGAGACTAGCTTCTTCTACTCTGCATAATACCTTTGAGATTCAGCCAAGTTTTCGTGTGTATCAGCAGTTTGTTCCTTTTGATTGACAAGTAATATTCCATTACATGGCTGTACCATAGATTTATCCATTCACCAGTTGAAGGACATTTGAATTGTTTCCAGTTTTGGGTGATTACGAATAGAGTGAGTGTACTCTTTTGCGTTATCACCAGAAACATACGAAAGTTCCAGTTCTGCATCTTTGTCAGCACTTGATATTGTCAGTCTTTTTTATTTTCGTTATTCTAATATGTAAATAGGTATAATTCATTTTGAGCTTTATGACCGGAATCTGGATGACAGGCCCAGCTCTGCCCTTGACCTAGCTGTTGACCTTAGAAAGAGCCATTTAACTTTTTGGAGCTCCTTGTTTCCTCATCCCTCAGTTTCCTCATCTCTCATAGAGAATATTGAATGCAAGTTCTCTTGCAGCCCCCAAATTCTCTGAAGGGGAAAGATATCCTTGGCAAGAGGACATATTTGTGTTTGCTTGTAGAAAAAAATCTATTGACTGACCTCAGCTAAAGTACAAACATTATAAGTAGTGTACATATTTACATAGAGAATCCATATGAAATAACTTGATATTTATAACTATAGTTTGTCGTTTGGAGCTAAACATAATAATATTCTGATGGTATGTGACATGTCTATAAGCTAAAATTACATAGGTAATGTTGCAGTTAACATTGACAACCTATGGTCTGACTAATGTTTGATGTTTTTGTAATAGAACTATTTCTTAGCTTTCTGGGGTTATAGTGTACAGTAAGTTTAATAAATATTTTGCCATTTTCTGTCATGAATAAAGACACTTCTTAAAAAAATGACATGTTTAGGTACATGTTCTTAATGTGTATATTTGCATGTGAGACAAGTTGCTTCTATAAGTGTTAAGAAGAATAGACTTTATTATTTTCTTAAAAAGTTATACATGCTTATTTAAAACTATTTAAGGATTAGAGAAAAATATAAAGAAAAAAGTTAAAGTATCTCCTTCTTCACCCATACCCTACTGTATCCTGAGATATCTCTCAATATGAGTGTATAACGAGGTGTGACAATTAAGTTTGTGAACTTGTTGCAATGATGTTGCTAACCTTTTTTGATATCAGAGGGATTATTCATTATGAGTTTGTACCAACTGGACCAGCGGTTCTCAACCTGTGGGTCGCGATCCCTTTTGGGGTTGAACGACCCTTTCACAGGGGTCGCCTAAGACCATGGAAAACAAAAAGATACTTACATTATGATTCATAACAGTAGCAAAATTACAGTTATAGAGTAGCAATGAAAATAATTTTATGGTTGGGGGTCACCACAACATGAGGAACTGTATTAAGGGGTCGCGGCATTAGGAAGGTTGAGAACTGCTGAACTGGACAAACAGTTAACCAAGTTTACTATTTGCAAGTGCTGAAAAGGCTGTGTGAAAAAGTTAGACGACCTGTACTTTTTGCCCACAATTCATGGCTCTTACATCACAACAATGCACCAGCTCACACGGCACTGCCTGTGAGGGAGTTTTTAGCCAGTAAACAAATAACTATATTGGAACACCCTCCTTACTCACCTGATCTGGCCCCCAATGACTTCTTTCTTTACCCAAAGATAAAGGAAATATTGAAAGGAAGATATTTTGATGACATTCAGGCCCTCAAGGGTAATACAACAACAGTTCTGATGGCCATTCCAGAAAAAGAGTTCCAAAATTGCTTTGAAGGGTGGACTAGGTGCTGGTGTCAGTGCATAGTTTCCTAAGGGGAGTACTTTGAAGGTGACCGTAGTGATATTCAGCAATGAGGTAGGTAGCCCTTCTTCTAGGATGAGTTTGTGAACTTAATTGTCCGTCCTTGTATATGCATACATACAAGTGTACATGGTCTTACATTATAAGATTGCATGATCCCATTCCCACATGTTCTTTAGTCTTTTTTTTTCAATGTGGACATATTTCTTTGTTAGTTCATATAAATTTATAATTTAGATGGCTAAGTAGTATGTCAGTGTCTGTACTATTTATGTTTCAAGTTCAAGTTTTTTTGTTATAATAAGTAGTGCTGGATAGTCATCTCTTTAAGGACTTGGAAGAAAAAGGCAATAATTATATTCATTTTACTTTGGCATATAAAACAAAATGAAAATGTTGTTTGCTTTCAACAAAAATGAAGGTAAAGATGTTTTAATTAACAAGGGGATACCAATTATTCTAAAAATATCCCAATAAATAAATATGCTATAATGAATACCTTTGTATACACATCTTTTTCTACTTGTGGCATTATCTTCTAATGGCAAATTCTAGGTCCAAAAATAAGCACACTTCACACTTAGGAAAATAGTGCAGAACTGCTCTCAGGAAGGTTCTTCATATTCACATAGCATTAGGAGCTATAGCCTGGCCATGCCAGTTAATGTCAGAAGTCAGTCAGGTTATCGTGCCATTAGCCAGTTTGGGATTTAAGTCATTAAACGTATCTATGCACACATGTTTGTACCTTGATCCTGCTGAAAAAACCCCAGCCCATTTGCTAATTGATAGTCTTTACGAAGTAAGTCTGATAATGTTTAAAAACATCAAAGCTTAAGCAGTTTTTTGTTTTTGTTTTTGTTTTTTTAGCTGAGCCATCCTGCCACCTGTTGGCAGCTCAGCGGCAGCTCAGCTCAGGCTGGGCATCGAACCGCTATTGCTGAGAGCTCGCAGTCTTGAGCGAGCTGTTAACCAACTGAGTCAACTGGGCCGGCCCTTAAACAGTCAGTTTTTAAAACTTCCGTTTTGAGAAAAATAGACTGATAAGGCAAACTGCTTTTTTAATTCGAAGAAAATATTTTTAATTAAAGTGATTATAGCTCGGTTTGTGTTATCCCAATAAGTTCTCTTTTTTTAATTTTTAAATAAATTTAAAAATTTGAAATAATTTTAGATTTATAGAAAAGTTGCAAAGCGAGTACCTGTATACCCCACATGCATTTCCCCTTATTGTTAAATCTGACATGACCATGTTAAAGCTTTACATAAACTAAGAAACCAGTGTTGGTGTATTACTGTTAACCCAGATTTGATTCAGATTTCGGTAGTTTTTCAACTAATATTCTTTTTCTATTTGGAAACATCTGAAGCTTTTAAACTCCATACTTGAATAAGCTTGAATATCTGCTCGTAGATAGATAAATTTTAGTCAGACATACGTATGTATCATATATAATGCATCTGGATCTCAGTATTTGTTTAAACAAAGTTACCTTTGACATCAGTATCTTTGAAAGTTATCTTTTGACATTCGCAGACAGTTCTGCCCAAGGCCATTTTAGGGTAGCGTTGAAGATATTTGTCTCCACCCTTTTTTGTAGTCCTCGCAGAGACATGCTTTGTAGCTCTTGCACTGTGGTGGTACCCTTTTCAGTACAGTTACAAGTCCCTATCTCCAGGAGTACATGGAAAGTAGCCACCTTTTGTTTACTAGGATATTAGCTTGTCTGTTAATTGAAAGTAATAGTCCAGAGTCTATTATGCCAGATGACTTCTCTGTAGTGTCTTGCTCTGGGAGAATTTAAGTATCAAGTGATTCTTAAAGAAGAAAAGGCTAGGATTTATTTCATAATTGTATTGGGGTGGTGGCGGTGTTCTAGGGGGAAGGAAAGTGACATAATCAAAGGTTCAGAGGTGGAAAAAGTGAAGGTGCATTTGAGAAATAGCATGAGGCTGTTTGGTGGGAGGGGAGGACTTTGGGAACCAAGACTGAAAAGTCAGTTGGGCTCAGATGGTGAAGGGCTTTTTAATGCTTTGCTGAGGAGTTGTACTTTATTCCAAGGCTATAGAAACCAATAAAGGGTTTGTAGCTGGGAGTTACATGATCCACATTCTTTAGGGAAATGTAGTTTAGAAGATCTCTGTAAAGTCGTTTAAAAAACTGTTATAATCTGTGTATGAAGTGATTAGGCCCTGAACTGGGAACTTAGGTTAGCAATTGGAACAGGGCAATTTTTAAAAATAGGACTTGGTTCTTTAGATAGTGAGTGGAGTGAGGTAGAAAGAATAGCCAAAATTGAGCATGAGGTTTGGAGCCTCGGCCAGAGACTAGCGGTTTCATTTGGATCTTCCACAAACTTGACCATAAGAACTTAAAATCAATAGCATCCTAGAACTGAGGAAAAGTATATAGTAGTCTTGTTTTAGAAACAATAAAATGTGCAGCTTAGCATTGAGGACACATGTTATTTGCTGACCCAGGATGGAGGGAGCAAAGCAGGGAAGGAAGAAGGTGGGTTTTCATTTAACAATGAGAGCCGTGGTTATGGCCTGTGCTTACATCTGATTTTTATACAGCGAAGTGCTTTAGACCATTGTACTCACAGTAACAAGACCACCATAGCCCTGACTGAATAAGAAGAGAATCCTGGTCATTTCATAGCAGAGCAAATTTAGAAAGCCAGCTAAAATGGTCTTCTGCTCCTTCTTAAGCCTCTCAGTAAACATGCATGTACTTTGTTTGGATAACAGTCTGTTAGCTGGACCTGTATATACAAAGGTGGCAGAACATGGTATGTAGTATGTCAGCTGGAGAACACATACAAAGCAGCTTTAATACCAGCTCCTACGAAACATTTGAGCCATGTAGATCTAAAACCTTACTTGTAGCCAGGTCTACATAGTAAGTTCCACCCGAAGACAAAAGAAGTTTTTGGTTCAGTTTTATTGTTTTGTCCTTGAAAAATTAAAAGACACTAAATTGGTGTCTGGGATACAGTAGAGGCTACTGTCTAGAAGATTGGGTTCTAATCTTCACTGAGTAGTGATCTTACTAGGCAAATTGTTTTACTTCTAACATGTTAGCATATTTGGGATTCAGGTTTTATTAAATCAGAAATATACCATATTGCTTACATTATAGTTTTTTAGAGATATGAAATTTAAGTTTTATAAAGAGAAAATTAAGTAGAGTCATAATATGGGGAGGATTTTCACACTTTTATTTCATCTGTAATTCATCTGTCATATCAAAAGGTTAATTTAGATTTAATTATAGTTATAAATTTTTTCCTTCATTGTTAGGCTATAGTGTCCTATTTGTGTTTCTGAATTATGATATTACTATTGGTTTTTCAAAGGAGGAAATACTGCTTTTGAAAAACTTTTTATAGTCTAGAAATTCTCAAATATAAAAAAATAAAGAAAAAGTTACAGTGAACTTAATATACCCATTTCTTAGCTATAATAATTATTAAGACATGGCCAATCTTGTTTCATATATATCTACCCTCACTACACTCCCCTCCTTCCCATTATTTTGAAGCAATTCTAGACATCATATATTATTTATAAATATAAAAATTATTTTAAAAAAAACTACAATATCATTACACTAAAACACTTCCTGGACATCTTTTTTTTTTTTTTTAAGATTTTTATTGGGGAATTGGGGGATGGGAACAGCCCTAGGGAATTGGGGGAAGGGGAATAGACAAGTTGCTGTCCTTTTCTTCAGTCTAGTTGTGGAGGACTTCGCTTCACTGGTCCAAGTTGGCACCATCATTGCGCTCTTCACAGGCGAGGCACATCAGTCGCCGGCTTCTGGACAGCCAGCCGCTCACGCTGGCTGCTGGCTACACACGGTAGCCCATGGCAACCCACTGCCACTGCGACTCATGGCAGCCCAGCTCCAGGTTGAGCTGTTGCTCCTGTTGCTCAGCATCTTAGCTGTAGAGGGCAGTGTCACTGGCCCTCATATGTGGGATACGAACCAGGGCCTTCTGGCGTCCCAAGCCAGCTCTTAACCAATGTGCCACTCGGCCTGCCCTCCTGGACATCTTTGAGTGTTCAGTCAGTGTTTATATTTCCCATTTGACTCATATTTGTTTTTTCAATATTCAGAAACAGGCTAGAATGTCAAATTAGGGTCCAAGGAAGAATGATTGGTTAATATGCCTGTTAAGTCTCTTTAAATCTATTGGTTCTCCTTCCTTCCTTCCTTCCTTCCTCCCTCCCTCCCTCCTTGAATTTTTTTTGTTGACGAATCCAGGTCATTTGTTGTTTAGTTTCCGATAGTCTGGATTTTGCTGATTGCGTCCATGTGGTATCACTTAACATCTTCCTCAATCCCTTTTATTTCCTGTAAATTGGTTTTTAGATCTACAGGCTTGATCAGATTAAGGTTTAATTTTTCTCGTGGGTGTGGGACAAGACTGTTTGATAACTGGTGGCATATAATTCTACCAGGAAAAGTTGCTGTCCTTTTGTTCTTCAGTCTAGCTGTGGAGGACGTTGCTTCACTAGCCCAAGTTGGCACCATCATTGCGCTCTTCGTGGGCAAGGCAGATCAGTCGCCGGCTTCTGGACGGCCGCTCACAGCGGTTGCTGGCCACTCATACTGGCTGCTGGCTGCATACGGTAGCCCATGGCAACCCATTGCAGCAGGGGCTGCAGCCTTTGCCGTTGCTGGCGACTCATGGCAACCCAGCTCCAGGTTTAGCTGTTGTTCAGCATCTTAGCTGTAGAGGGCAGTGTCACTGGCCCTCATATGTGGGATCTGAACTGGGGCCCTCTGGCATCCCAGGCCAGCTCTTAACCAACGTGCCACTCGGCCGACCCAACAGTAGTTTGTTTTTGCATAAATGGGTAACAGTATAATTTATTGTCTAGACTGGGAGATGTGTGAGAGGGACATTATTAGTAATTACTCTGGGGCCAGCTGAGTGTCTCAGTTGGTTAAGAGCGCGAGCTCTGAGCAACAGGGTCATTGGTTCAATTCCCACATGGGCCAGTACACTGTACACAAGCTGAGCTGCCACTGAGCTGCCAACAGGTGGCAGGATGGCTCAGCTGATGAGAGCACATGCTCCTAACAACAAGGTTGCCAGTTCAACTCCTGCATGGGATGGTGAGCTACGCCCACCAGCAACTAAGAATGAACACAGCATCTTGAACTGAGTGGCCGTGAGCTGCCAATGGGCAGCCAGATTCACCATCTTGGAGCTGAGCTAGCTGCACTCTCCACAGCTAAGATTGAAGGACAACAGCTTGGCTGTTTCCCTTCCCCAATTCCCCAACACTGTTCCCCTTCCACAATTCCACAATAAAATCTTTTAAAAAAAATTACTCTGGGAGAAATGGGCATAAATCATAACTTTGCCCAGCAAAGTAGGACATATGGTCACCCTATTTATAAACTAATTGGGATATTGTAAGCCTGAAACCAGGGATCATATCTATCATGGTCACAGTTATATCTGTAGCCCTACACACATAGTGGGTGCTCAATAAATATTTGTTGAATGTTACTTAAAGTCTGCTGATAATTTGAGGCATGGTGTAGATTTTAAGTGTTCTTTTTTTATGCTTAGTTACATTCTGTTTGCACTTAAAAAAAATGTTCTTTCATCCATACTTGCATCTAAGTGATCTCATACATTGAATCTGAATGGGTTTGATAAATTAATTTATTTTTTCAGTTTAGGAGTAGTTTTGTTTATTGCAGAAATAATACATGTTCATTGTAAAAACATTAGAAAATTTAGATTACTTCCTTATCACCAACCCTCTCCTCCACTCTCCCCCCAAAAACGTTGTCTTTCCTCTGGTTGGATTTCATGTTAAGGAAGAAAAGAGCATTGCGGTTCTATATTCAGCTAGCTCTTGCTTTCTCAGAGTTTCTCTGACTCACTTTTTAGCCAGTGGGCCTTAATTTCCTCCCTTTATAAAAAAAAGACTATTACTTATTTGACAGGAACTTTGTGATTCTTAGATAAATGTGGGGTTTTTTGGCAGGGAGGAGCTAGGGAGGGAGGGAGTGATCACTTGAACAATGTTTCTAGGATCAAAACTATCTTTGATTTCTCTAGCCACGTTTCTTAAAACGTGGTGATAGAAAAAATGCGAAAATTCTTTGACTCTGGAAAGGGAAGTATACTTAAAGATACTACAACAAAAACCTATATTACTAATTAAAACCTTTTCTTCTACATAAATAAAGGGGAATTAGACATTGTCATATGTCCCCAGGCCTCTGACTGGACAACCTGCTAGGTTATGTTGGCTTGGTTATCTTGACCACTCATTGGATTTGGGTTATGACAAAAGTTATTAAAAAAAAAAAAAAGACCAAGCAAGCAAACAAATATTTATTCAGGTTTTTTACTGATTACATCTATTTATAGCACATATATTGTGAAGAGCTGTGGTTTTCTTTAGATTAAGAAAATCATTGTATAAAAATTATCTCCCCACATGAGCGTTTCCTCCAACTACTCATCTGTCTGCAAGCCAGGGGTCTGTTCACTCCCTCTTGGGCGCAGTGCCTTTGCTGTTCATAGGCTCATTTTTTAGACATTCCATTGCAGGTAAAATGTAAATGTCTGAAGTGTGTATTGTTACTAATTTAGTTTATTCCCTGCAAGTAACTTCTCTGGAGTTTATGGGGAGATAGTGTTTTGAAACAGGTGGTTCATTCAGAAATGTGGCTGTTCGGGCTTTTTGTCGTACTGAAATATACACAGTCATTTACAATTCAATGTAGAGAACCATATTTTGGGAAAAGATAATTAAAAATCCTATGTGGGAAAAACTTGTGTATTTAAACGTCGATTGGCTTTCCTCGCTCAAGTTATTACTGACCAGTTGTTGTGCCAGGGAGCAAATAGCCAAGAATGATTTTGCGTGATGTTGAGGGTTCTTTTTTTTTTTTTTAATTAAAGTTTATTGGAGTGACAATTGTTAGCAAAGCTACATAGGTTTCAGGTGTACAATTTTGTAAGGGTTCTTTTCTCCTCACGAGCACATCATTAAATTGCCACATGTTCTGTAATTTAGCCTTGAGTTAAAATTTCAGTGTTATCTCACAGTAACAGATGCTTGTCAATAGGATACATATATTTGGTTGTGTGTTCATAAGGACTGTGCTTTTCTTTCCTTAAACTGAAGAGTTGAACTGTGTTATAGCATGAAGATGTATTGATTTCCCCCCCACCTCCCCCTTGCTTTACTTGTTATCTGGCCTTTAATGAAAAAATCTTGCTCGAAAGTTGCAGATCGCTGAGGGCAACAAACACAATACTCAAAATGAAACTGGGTTACTGTTTCTGCGACATGCAGTGGTTTGTCTCAAAAGCTGTTTTGGTCTTGACTTTGACATGATCCCCTTTTCTTTGAAGTGGTCATATTTTAATTTGGAGTGGTTTTAAGTTTTTGAATTTCCTGAAGTGAAGATAAAAACGTTTTAATATTTTCTTACGTGGTTGTACACACGTTTATAGAAAGCTTATCTCCAGAGAACATATTTCTTCAGTACGACCAAAGGGAAAAATACCTCAGATTTGAGAATGTATTGAAGACTGAAAGTGTTTTAGGAGGGTATTCCAAATAGTTTTAGATCGCTGTGTTATAGATTTCCTTGGCTTTTAAAATATCTAGGCTTTTGTGGTTTAGGACTTTGAGTTTGTTTTACTATTGGAATCATCTTTATAATGTAACCAAGAGAAAATGAAGCACTTTTCATTTACTATTACTACCTTTTGTAATGTATCTTTATTTTTTTGGTTGATATGTTCTGAAATGAGGTGGAGCTCAAGATTGTGGTTTTATCATGCTTTTTTTCTATATATAATTTTTTAAAGCTTAATGAACTAACTTCCTGCTGTGATGAATTCCAAAATGTTTTTGTTTTTCTTTTTATAATGGAGCTCTTTTGTGGTAAGAGGTGCTCCTTCCCACCAGCATTTAAACATACTCAAGTCTCTCTCATCTTTGAAAACCATACTCAGGCCTTTTCTGTTTTGAGTCCCACTCTAGCTCCTGTTCCTCAGCTTCCATTCCCCCCTCATCACACTACAACCTGCTGGTTGAGTAGGCCCCCCAGCTAGTGAAAGCGCCAGAACTCAGCCCAAGTCTGTTCCTGTGATCATTATACTAACGCAAGACTGCTGTTTTTCCAGGGAGTAGGAACCTTGTGGAGGGACAACGGAGCCCTCATGTTCTGGAATTATTCAGTCAGTAAATCCAGTGGTCACTTTTCTCTGTCTTACTCAGTTTTGGTTTTTTTTAAAGATTTTATTGGGGAATTAGGGGAGGGGAACAGCCAAGTTGTTGTCTTTCAATCTTAGTTGTGGAGGGCGCAGCTAGCTCAGCTCTAAGTCTAGTCGCCATCCGGCTGCCCAGCGGCAGCTCGTGGCTGCTCAGCTCAAGGTGCCATGTTCAGTCTTAGTTGTGGGTGGGGATAGCCCACCATCCCATGCGGGAGTCGAACGGCAACCTTGTTGTTAAGAGCACGTGCTCTCACCAGCTGAGCCATCCTGCCACCTGTTGGCATCTCAGTGGCAGCTCAGCTCACATGCAGTTCACTGGCCCATGTGGGAATCGAACCGACGACCCTGTTGCTCAGATCTCGTGCTCTTAACCAACTGAGCCGCTCGGCCAGCCCCTGTCTTACTCAGTTTTTTCGCAGCATTTCATAAAGTTGATGGGTTCTTCTTTCTTGAAAGAATTAAAAAATTTTATCTCTTGGCTTCTGTGCACTGTAGTTTAGTGTTTTCATTTTACCTCAGAGTTCATTTCTTCTGTCTTTTTTGTTGGCTCTTTCTCCCCTGCCCTTAGGGTGCCCTGTAGCTTTCTTTTCTTTTCTCTCTTTATCCTGCCTTCCCAGCCCCCAAATTTCAATTCTTTCTGTATCTATCCCGTTGACACCTTGACATCTCTACTTAGATGCCTGATTTGCATCTCAAACATGACTGTGTAAATTAAGATGCTTTGGGCTAAAATGATAGAAAATTCAATTCAAAATAATCTGAAAATAAGAAAAATTTATCATTATAAGTAACAAGATGCCTTTAAATCTGTAGGTTTAGCAACATCATCAAGAACCACGTTCTATCCACCTTTCTGCTCTGCCATCTTGGACATGTCTGCTTTGTCCTTTGGCCAACTCCCATCATGGATGCAAGATGGGCACAACAGTTTCCAGGCGTCATGTCCAGGCAAGACGAAATCCAGCAGAAGGTGGTGGTTACTGCTTTCTTATGCTTTTTAAGAATTTGGAAATCTTTCTCAGAAGGCTTCCAGCTGACTTCCACTTAAATCTCATGGTCCAAAACTTGGTCATGGGCCCACTTCTAAACCAGTCACTGGTAATGGGAATGTGAACAATTCTCATACAAAATGAAATGAAATAAGTATAATAGAGGTAGGAGCATTAGAGTGGAAATACAAACAGGAGAAGTGCTAGGGGCTGGGGAATTTCAGAAGGAGTAAGTGGTATTTGAACTGAATATTAGTGAGATTCAGTTGTTAGGGAAGAAGATAAGGGCATACTCGGCTGGAAGGGGCAGAATACACTAATGACTGACATAGAGAAATTATATGGCATGCTCAGGGAACATTGTAGACCCTAAGGCTGGTGCATAGGGTTTGTGGAGGGATAAGGAGGGAAAAGAGGTTAGAAAGACAAAGTGAAGGACCTAATCTTGAAGGACGTTAGGACTTCATTTTTTGGCAGTGGTTGTCATTATAAAGGAACCTTAGCAATATTTAGTAAAAAGCTTGTCTAGACACTGTGCAAAAGAAAGAATTAGATGTGATCCCTGGATTTGATCTCTCCTAGCTATGTTTTCCTATTAGACATAGGAATAGAAATTTAAATTGTAGAAATCACCTTTTTTTTTTTTTTTTGGAATTGGGGAAGGGGAACAGTGTTGGGGAATTGGGGAAGGGGAACAGCCAAGTTGTTGTTCTTCAGTCTTAGTTGTGGAGAGCGCAGCGAGCTCAACTCCAAGTCCAGTCGCCACTGGCCCTCCGTGGGCAGCTCGCGGCCGCTCAGCTCAAGGTGTCGTGTTCAGTCTTAGTTGCAGGTAGGCATAGCCCACCATCCCATGCGGGAGTCGAACCAGCAACCTTGTTATTAGGAGCACGTGCTCTCATCAGCTGAGCCATCCTGCCACCTGTTGGCAGCTCCACTGCAGCTCAGCTCAGGCGAAGCTCAAGGGCCCATGTGGGAATTGAACTGATGACCCTGTTGCCCAGAGCTCACGCTCTTAACCAACTGAGCCACTTGGCCAGCCCTCGAAATCATCTTTGATCCTTTTCTTTCTTTATTCTTTACATCTAATGAGCAAATTCTGTTGATTTCCCCTTTTTTGGCTCTCTCTGCCATCTTCAGTGATGCCTGTGTTTTTCAGTCCTCTAATCAAAACCTCTGTTTTCTATCCCTACTCTCTACATTTATAACTTTATCACCTGCTAATCTATGTGATTCCTTTCTCTAGGCCTTTATCATCCCCCTTTTTTTTTAGATTTTATTGGAGAATTGGGGGAGGGGAACAGACAAGTTGCTGTCCTTTTGTTCTTCAGTCTAATTGTGGAGGATGTCGCTTCACTGGCCCGTGTTGGTATTACCATTGTGCTCTTCCCGGGTGAGGCAGATCGGTCGTTGGCCATTGGACGGCCGCTTACAGCGGCTGCTAGCCACTCACAGCAGCTCACAAAAGCTCATGCCCGCTGCCAGCCAGCCCCACCGCAGCCTACGCCATCGCCCGCGACTAACAGTAGCCCAACTCCAGGTCGAGCTGTTGTTCACCATCTTAGCTGTAGAGGGTGCAGCACCACTGGCCCTCATGTGGGATCCGAACCGATGCCCTGCTGCTCAGAGCTGGCGTCCCAAGCCAACTCTTAACCAACGGGTCACTCGGCTGGCCCATATCATCCCTTGAATATACTGTGCTTATTCACGGTGACAACTTTACTCACATAGCCCTCTCCTGTCTTCTATTAATAATTTCCTCTCTGTCTTTTCAGATTCTTCCCACTCTTCAGGACTTCGCGCAGACCTAATGCTCTGTCCGCATGGGGCCTCCCACACCCTGTCCATTCTCCATCTTTCTTGCCCTTTGACATAATTATATGGCACCTTTTAAATACCATTTGTTTTATTTGACAGTTGTGACCTATTTTTGTGTATAGTTCTTGCTTCCCAAACACATTTTAAGCTTGTGAAGGTTAGGCCCTGTACAATAATTATTTGAAGTAATAAATGAATAAATATCTTCTCCGTATATTAGACCCTGATACTTTGCATGTAGGTGATAGTCAAAGCTTGTGAATAAAGAGTAGAGTGTGGGAATTGGACAGAAAACGCTTAGTATATAAACCCTTTTGACCTATAAACTTCACTTTTACAATCAGAAAAAAATTAAAAATCTATTTCTATCTTTGGAGGAAAAAAGGAGATGTGGGTATTTACAGGTAACCCCCGTGTGTGAGAGGCAGCAGTTTTAGCACAGTTCCACCACTTCAAGACTCATGCATTGGACATCCTGTGAAGACTCATTTACCGTAACTCATTATGGTTAGGGGACCAACCCAAACCCCAGTAACCCCTCTGCTCTGTGTCCCGCTTTACTTCCCTACAGGTAGGGCAGAGCCTTCGGTCAGTTTGCCAGCATCCAACACAGAACAGTCTGGTGAGTCAAGTTGTGTTCTTCGCCACCTACGGAGTAGTTGGACACTTTTGCCTTGAATTTTGACACGGTCATGGCATTGTTTCCTGGTATTGTTTTGCTCAGCCTACAACTCATGTTTTTAAAAAAGCAGGGGGGACCTTTAAAAAAAGCAAAGGTAGCAGTGGGTATGGCAGGTATCTGAGGCTTCGTGGGTTTCTTCTGCGTCCCATTTGGCAGATTGCCTTCAGTGCTTCCTGATGAAGGCAGATGATTGCATAGAATCATCCAAGGAACGGTGTTAAATGTGGTGACATCTCTCTCCACCCTGAGAAAGTGTGGTTGGACCCAGTGTTGTCTTTGGAAAAACTTGTTTATACCATGGTTAAGGCTGTGGTCTCAGTCCCATTTAGTGTCATTCTTATTTCAAGTCTGTAGATAATATAGTCCCTTAACCCAGGCGTCCATCCCCAGCCTGAGATTCATAAGCTAATTTTCATGTTTGAAAAGTCAAATGGAAATTATGGCAAAGCTGGACAGTCTAACCAAAAAGCTATGATAGGCAATTTTTCACATTTGGTTAGAAGAAAATAAAAAAGTGTGACCTGAATGCAAATTCTTACAAGTTTTTGAATCAGTGCTCAGTGGGACCGTGGCAAAGGGGTGGGAGCGGGAGAGGGGAGTATATAATAGCCCTTAATGTTAAAAAGGTTGGGCATTACAGTACGGTGGTAGGTGACCAGATGAATTAGGCCAGGGAATGGAAACAAATGATCAGCACAAACAGTAAATGTCAGTGATGGAAGGGAAGCACTTCAGTGTATAGTGGAGAAAACTGAGGGCAGCAAGGTAAGTCAGTCCACCTTCCCAGCAGTAGGCAGAGCCCCACATAGAGCGGTCCAGATGCCCTGCCGCTCAGCACTCAGTCTCATTGCATCACTGCTGTTAGAGCACAGTTTGTAGTTTGTGACCTAGCCAGTACATCAGTAATGTCATTTTTATATAAAATATCATAATTTTCAGATAATCTTATTATTTCAACCACCTCTGGGCTATTAGTGTCCAGGTAGCCTATTTCATTTTATTTATTATTTTTTATTGAAATATAATTTCATCTACCACCTAATTCACTATTTTCAAGGGTACAATTCAGGGTTTTTAGTATATTCAGATGTACAACCATCACCATTATCTATTTCCAAAACATATTCATCACCTTAAAAAAAAACCTGGAACCCATTAGCAATCACTCCCCGCTTTCTCCCTACCCCCAGCTCTTGTCAATCACATTCTGTTTCCATAGATTTGCTTATTCTGACCGTTTTGTATAAATGGAATCATACAGTTTGTGATGGGCTTCTTTTGTGTCTGGCTTCTTTCACTTAGCGCAGGGTTTTCAGGATTCATCTGTGTTGTACCATGTTATCAGGGCTTCATTCCTTTTTATGACTAATAATAGTCCATTGTGTGGATGGATATACATTTATTTATGCATTTATCATTTGATACATATTTGGATTATTTCTACCTTTTGGTTGCTATGAGTAACGCTGCTGTGAACATTTATATACAAGTTTTTGTTTGAACATATATTTTCAGTTCTCTTTGAGTGCATACCTAGGGGGTGGAATTTGCTGGGTCATATGGTAACTCTATGTTAAACATTTGAGGAACTGCCAAACTGTTTTCAAAAGTGGCTATACCAGTTTATATTTCCATCAGTAATGTTTCCACTCCCAGCAAACATTTGCTACTCTTCCATTTTTTATTATAGCCATGCTAGTAGGTATGAAGTGCTATATTGTTGTGATTTTGATTTGCATTTTTCTAATAACTAAAAATATTGAGCATTTTTTCCTGTACCTGTTGGCTATTTGTATATCATCTTTGGAGAAATGTCTATTCAAGTGCTTTGCCCGTTTTAAAATGGGATTATTTGTCTTTTTATTGTTGAATTGTAGGGGGTTTTTTGTTTGTTTTTTAAAAGATTTTATTGGGGAGTTGGGGGAGGGGAACAGCATTGGGGAATTGGGGAAGGGGAACAGACAAGTTGCTATCCTCTTGTTCTTCAGTCTAGTTGTGCAGGACGTCGCTTCACTGACCCATGTTGGTATTATCATTGTGCTCTTCCCTGAGGCTGAGGCAGATCGGTTGCCGGCCACTGGATGGCCGCTCATAGCAGCTTTTGGCAGCTCATGCTGACTGCCAGACACTCACGGTAGCTTATGGCAGCCCACTGCAGCCCCATTGCAGCCTACGCCGTCGCCGGTGACTCACAGCAGCCCAGCTCCAGGCCGAGCTGTTGTTCAACATCTTAGCTGTAGAGGGCGAAGCATCACTGGCTCTAATGTGGGATCCGAACTGGGGCCCTGCTGCTCAGAGCTGGCGTCCCAAGCCAACTCCTAACCAACGTGCCACTTGGCCAGCCCGAATTGTAGTTTTTTATATTTTCTGGATATAGACCCTTATCAGATCTATGATTTGCAAATATTTGTTCCTACTCTGTCTCTTTACTTTCTTGATGGGTGTCCTTCAACACACAAAAGTTTTTTAATTTGATAAAGTTCAGTTTATATTCTTTCTTTGGTTGTTTGTAGCCTATTTCATTTTTTCATCTTTCTCTTCCCAACCTTTTCCTTTCTCTCATTTTTTTTTAACTTTTCATATTCTTCATACTTTATGCAAACAGCATCCCAGAGGTTTACAGCAGCTTACACTACCCCTTTCCCTCCCCCGCCCCCCAAAATCAAAGTGTTTCTTTGTTTTTTGTTTCTTTTTTAGCTGAGCCATCCTGCCACCTGTTGGCAGCTCAGTGGCAGCTCAGCTCAGGCCAGGAATTGAACTGCTGTTGCTCAGAGCTCAAACTCTTGAGCGAGCTCTTAACCAACTGAGCCACTCAGCCGGCCCTTCCTTTCTCTCATTTTTACTACCTCATGTTTACTATGGAAAAATGCATGCAACAAACTCTAAAATTACATAAATCTCTGCTCTGCCATCCATAATCTGTAACTTCTTCAGGAAAAAAAGAAAATCTTCTCAAATAGGAAGGAACCAGCACTGAAAGCCTCATGTACAGGAACTTTGCCTATGTTATCAGATTAGATAGGTGTGGGTGTACTGTTATTCTAGCTTTACAGGGAACACACTGAGATTGAGTGAGATTAATTGGCTTGTCCAGGGTCATATACCTGGTTTGGTGCCATTTGGGGTTCATGCTAAGGTCTTTTATTTCCACATTTTAATGATGTTCTTTCATTCAACTGTTAATTCATTAATGACTATAGATATGTTGGAGATATTGGGAGAAAAGGGAGTATGAAGAAGAGCAAAGAAAGTAAAGAAACATTTAATTTACAAACCTAATCTAAATGTTCATTACAAACACGAGAAAGTTAAATCTGCCCTGCAGCAGACGGGTGTGTTTGTACCCCTCGGGGATCCAGGGAATGGGCAGACCCCCTGAAACTGCATGTAAAATTTTGTGTGTTCATTTTTCTGGGAGAGAAGATTTGTAGTTTTCCAAAGATTTTCTAAAGTTTAAGAATTGCTGCTAAGGAGAGTAACATATAGACATATTGGAAAGAAAAGGCAGACGGTATATTAGCAATTTGTCTTTTTCCCCGGGTCATGATTTGGGTATGTCATAGTTTGGGTTAAACCTTCCCATCTGGTTTCATGTATTTTTGTCTAAGACCGTTTGTTTATACCTATTGATTTAAGACCAGTTCAGTTAAACTTTTTTCCTAAGTGTTAACGTTTGAAATGTCAAAAAATTTTTGTTAATGATGAAATAACAGTCCTTTGTCTTTTGGTAGGTCAAATATATAAATCAAATTCCAACATTTTTCAGTGTTCACACATCTAAAATGTTTGTGATTTTAATATTTTGCTGGCCACTCACGCTGGCTGCTGGCTACACACAGTAGCCCATGGCAACCCACTGCCACAGGGACTGCAGCCTATGCCGTCGCC
>NW_017731390.1:1915815-1945880 GCF_001890085.2 Hipposideros armiger
GGGGTCCTCTGGCATCCCAAGCCAGTTCTTAACCATTGCGCCACTCGGCCGGCCCTTATTTTCATTTTCTAAATGAGTTTTTAATTCAAGTTCACGATGATCTAATCAAATTGACACGTACATAGGCCTGTCATCATGGCTTACATTATAGGTAACCATAGTGTGAACATCTGTACTTTCTAAATATACCTCAGGGCTAACCTAAGGTGTTGCCTTAGGAGTTTAATACTGAGAGACCTGCTAAGATTATGTATATTGTGGACATGTTCTGCTTGTTTTTAAGGGCACTGAAGGTTATTTGAGCATTCACGTAGCCAGGACTTTAATGGTCAGATTTTAATGGAAAAGGTAACAGTAATACAAAACTCTTACCCTGCTTTTAAAAATCACTCCTTTATTGAAATTACATTCTCTTGTCTGTAGATGATATTTGTGAACTGAATTGAATAATGGAAAGATATTTTGAGTATACATTGATTACCCAGTCACTGCGTGTAGCCTGCTTAGTTTGATTTCTTCTTTGGCCCTCAGGGTTACTGGTGAAAGTTAAGGTTGCTTAAGCGGCTATGTGATGAGTAATGCACATTAGTTTTACTGTCTTATATGGAAATGTGAGGCTGTTGATGCTTGAAGGTAAATAGGTAGTATCTAGGAGGAGTACCTCTCCTTTATCGTCTCCTACTAGCTTCACTTGTGTGTTAATGAGGAAACATAATATCAGTGTCATTTAAATGCATATGTAAAAAACTACAGAGAAATTTTATTTTTATAAAAGCTTTGTCTAAAACTGAAGATGCCAGACAGGTATTTCTCAATTCCATTTCTTATATATAATGGATTAGATGGACTGCTTAAAAAATAATTGTTTGACATTAAATTTTATTAGATGAGATTGCAGTAAAATTAATTATATTTTTTCAATGATATAATATATAAGCATCTGAGAACACTTTATAACGTTTATCTAAAACATGGCCCAGTGATATACTCGTATGTCATTTGAGGTTTTGTTTGTTGTCAAGTTGACTTTTACATGTTGTTGTTGGGAGCTTTTCTGGTGTATCCCAGGTGGATTTTGTGAGCAGCTTTGGAAATAAAGGACATTTGGAAGTATGCGACTGAACAGATCCTATGATAGAGAACGCTTTTCACTGTAAATTTTATATCTGTATCTTCCACTTTACACACCAAGTTTAAATTAATTTAGGTTTTATCCATTGAAAGCTTAACAATTTTTTTTGCAAGAAATTTAAAATATAATTTCAATTTTCAATCTTTAGTTTGTCAGAAGTGGTTACTGTGTAAACAAACTGCAGGTGGATCAAACTGAAATGTATCTGTGAATTAATCTAACAGGGCGTTCAGAAGGGAGGTCCGAATTCACTAGCTAAGGATAAAACTTAGACCCTTAAATACTAGCCTGGAATTTTATTGTTTTACTTTGTGTTGTGTAGGTATTTTTTGTTCAAGGCCTAAGTGCATCTTTTGAGATAATTGTTGTTTACCATTTAGCTCAATAGGAGACAGTGGGTGTAAACTGGGACTAGGAGTTAGAAAGCCAGAATTCTTGCTTGCTTCATCACTTACCAGCAACGACAATGGCAAAGTTATTACACTGAGCCTCAGCTGTGAGATAGGAACAACAGCCCAAGTCATTGTAGGGCGCTGGTGCTCAAATAAGAGAAATAACACACGTGGTTTCATTCCTGTCTTTTTCATATAGTGTTTCTTGTGTGCAACTTGCCTACCTCCCTTCTCCACCTCTGACTTCTGCTTGTCCTTCAAGACCAACTCCAGCTTTATCTCACTGCCACTTTCCACACTGCCACTATACATTATATATATTGATATATATATGTATATATATATATAGTGTTTATTTAAGAAACACTTATAATAGTGCTTACTGTTGCTAAGTACTCTTATAAGCATTTATATGTGTAACACATTTAATTTCAGTAACAGTCCCGTGAGATAGATACTATTATCTCCATTTTACAGATGCAGAAAATGAGGCATACAGAGCCGGCCAAGTACTGGACCGGCCGAGTGACTCAGTTGGTTAAGAGCAAGCTCAAGAACGAGCTCTGAGCAACAGCGGTTCGATTCCCAGCCCGAGCTGAGCTGCCACTGAGCTGCCAACAGGTGGCAGGATGGTTCAGCTAAAAAAAAAAAAAGAGAGAGAGAGAGGTTAAGTACTGTGCCTAAGGCCACACAGCTAGTTGGTGTGAGAGCCAGATTTTTAGTTTTGTTTTGTTTTGTTTTTTTTAAATTGGGGAATTGGGGGAGGGGAACAGCGCTGGGGAATCGGAGGAAGGGGAACAGGCAAGTTGCTGTCCTTTTGTTCTTCACTGGCCCAAATTGGCACCATCATTGTGCTCTTCCCGGGTGAGGCAGATGGGTCGCTGGCCTCTGGACGGCTGCTCATGGCAGCTCTTGGCAGTTCACATCAGCTGCCGGCCACTCACGCTGGCTGCCGGCCACACACAGTGGCTTATGGCAGTACACTGCTGCTTCACTGCAGCCTACACCGTCGCCGGTCGCTCTTGGCAGCCCAGCTCCAGGCTGGGCTGTTGTTCACCATCTTAGCTGTAGAGGGCAGTGTCACTGGCCCTCATGTGGGACCAGAACCGGGGCCCTGCTGCTCAGAGCTGGCGTCCCAAGCCAGCTCTTAACCAACGTGCCACTCGGCCGGCCCTGAGAGCCAGATTTTTAATGTAGGTACTCTGGCTTCACAGCTTATACTCTTAACCACTGTGCTAAACTGTCTTTTGTAATTGTCTTTATCACTGTATTGTGATTACTGGTTTTCATGTCTATCTCCCCAATTAGACCTTTCAGCATCTTGATGGCTCCAGCTTCTACAGTGCCTAACACACAGCAGGCACTTAGTAAATGAGTAACAAATGTATGATAAATGTGCTTTATGTAAACTATAAAGCATCCTATAAATGGAAGTTATCATCACTACCACCATATGCGCTTTGTAGATCAGAATGTAGAATTTCCCAAACTTTTTCAGTTTTGCAGTCTCCTTTCTTGGGTCCCAGTTTTCAGTTTGGCAGACTGAGGTATATAAAATGGTAAAATTTAAGGGTTGACAGTACCAAAAATTAGGTTAAAAATGAACCTTAGTTATTTGTCCCATCATTAAACCTGTTTGGTCACACATTTTTTGCCATAATATTATGGCTTGTTTTATATAAAAGAATAAGATCAGAGGGTCTAAATGCTTCTTACTACACTGACTAAAATGATATAGCAGTTTAGCATCATGAGTAGCTCAGACCTCCAGGCCACACCATACACATACTGAAAGGTTTCTTACTCTCAGAGATTATTTTTAAGGAAAAGACAGGACATAGTGAGATTTCATGCATTTCAGACAAGTGTTAAGAAAAAAAATAAAGCTTTTTAATATGGACATAGTTTTAAACTCAATTTATTTACTAGGTAGGGAAATTAAGTCATTATTTCCCAAGGAACACATTCTTGTAAAAAAGTTTTTAAAATTACAATTTAAATATTTTCAGTTTTATTTTAGTCAGTACTGATACAGGACTTAGTATAAAATGGTTTGTGCTTTTGTTTGTACCCTAATTACTGGTCTATGTTATTTTTCTACTTTTATTTTTAGTTTCCGTATTTATTTTTTTTAAAGGTTTTATTGGGGAATTGGGGGAGGGGAACAGACAAGTTGCTGTCCTTGTGTTCTTCAGTCTAGTTGTGGAGGATGTCGCTTCACTGGCCCATGTTGGTATCACCATTGCACTCTTCCCGGGTGAGGCAGATCAGCTGCTCACAGTGGCGCACTGCAGCTCACGCCCGCCTATAGCCAGCCCCACAGCAGCCACGCCATTGCTGGCAACTCACGGCAGCCCAGCTCCAGGTCGAGCTGTTGTTCACCATCTTAGCTATAGAGGGCGCAGCATCACTGGACCTCATGTGGGATTTGAACTGGCGCTCTGCTGCTCAGAGCTGGCATCCCAAGCCAACTCCTAACCAATGCACCGCTTAGCCGGCTCTCCTTATTTTAAATTTCTTCTATCTTGCTTAATTGTATATTTGTTTATACATATATATATATATATATATATATATATATATATATATATACACACACACACACACACACACACACACACACACACATATACATATATATCTCAAAGATATAGGTAAACATAGGCCTACAGTTGTTTGCAGTCATATAATTTAACTCCTATAAGGCACAACTCTACTCATGAGTTCTTTCTTTAAAAACTTTGGATGGCTCTGTCTTGCCATCCAGATTAACTACAAACTCATCTCAGCCTTCAAGATTGGCTACAACATGGCAATAATTCACCTTTCTTACCATATCTCCCTTCCACAAGGCCTATATTCTAGCAAAACTAAACAACTTAAACTGTCTCTTGTTTGGGAATATACCCCATTATTACCCCATTCTGATTTTCCTTTACTAGAAATGACTTTCTGCCGTGAAAACTGGCCTTTATTTCTACCAGCCTAAAACTTTACTACCTGCCTTTTAAGCTTTTCTGAAATGTACTATCCTTCGCAAAACTTTTCCTGATTTCCACACTGGATGGGATTTCTTTCTCTTCTAAGCTTGCAGATCTCCACTTTTTTGTACTCATATTAAGCACATAGTAGTTGTTAAATAATTATTTAACCATCCAAACTTTGAGATTAGTTGCCATTTGGCAAAAGTCACCAACATCCTTTCCTAATGAAAAAGAAGTGAGTAGCCTTCTGCAAAAGCAGCATAACTCTCGATAAATTGCCCGACCATTACAATCACAGACCCAAATGTCACCCTGTCCGTTCTTCCTAGTGGATCATTTTGGGGGGAAGAACTTTGGCAGTATGCATGTATCTTTCCCTCCTTGTTCCTTTCCATTTCTTGGTAGTTTTGGTTTTGGCCTGATCCTCATAGGTTTTTGTATGTTTTAGAAAGCTCTTCATTCAGCAGGACCAGAGTCTGGCAGTGCCTTGGTAGCCAATGGAAGTGCTTCTGAAGGAAGTGGAGTAACAAAGGTAGCATTGATACGCCTTATGAGGTTGCGCTTTCAACTTGAAAAGACTCATCCCAAATAGAACCTTTCTAATGTATGAGGAGGGTGCACAGGTACATACTTCAATAGAAAAAAAAAAACTTGAATTTGTCAAAAATTATCAGAACTTTTCAGGGGATAAAATTAATTGTTTTCCTTTTGAAACTAAATTTAAATAAACACTCTTGAACACTAAATTTATTTCATAGTTCACTTGGAAAAAAAATGGCATTGAAAAAGGCACATTCTGGAAGCTGTACTTTACTATCTATTGGGCCGTCGGAAAAGTCATGACACATGTTTGCAACAGATGACAGACACTAGTTTATTTTGAAAGTACTAGAGTCATTCACATCTATGTTATTGCTATGTCATTTGACAGCTGACAGTCCTAGCTTCATTCTAAAAAAAAAAATTGAGTGATTTGGTTGAGTTTTGGAGATTTTACAAGTTGAAGATGGAAGACCAAACTATGCATTTTTGCCATATTTTACTGTTTTATTTCCGTAAAGGGAAGAAGGTGTGTCAAGCTTGTGAAAAGTTGCATAAAGTTTACAGTGACAATGCTCTACAAAAACGTCAGTGCCAACAATGGTTCACGAAATTCCAGCTGGTGATATTGATCTCAACGACGCTCCTCTGTCAGAGAGGCCCATCGAGGTTGATGACGACAAAATAAAGGCATTGATTGAGTCAAACCCATGTTACATGACACGAGAGATTGCAGAAACATTGAACATCCATCATTCAAGCGTTCACAACCCCTGAAGAAGCTGAGACACGTAAGCAAGCTCGATATTTGGGTTCTGCATGAACTCAAAAGAAGTTCATTTGATGACGCATATAAACATCTGCAATATGCTCATTAAATGTGAGGAAAACGATCCTTTTTTGAAGTGAATTATAACTGGTAATGAGAAGTGGATTGGTTACAACAGTGTGGTACACAAACAGTCTTGGTCCTAATGTGATCATTTGCCTTAAACGACATCGAAAGCAGACATTCATCAGAGGAAGGTTATGCTCTCAGTGTGGTGGGATTTTAAAGGTGTCGTGTTTTTCAAGCTCCTACCAAGGAACCAAACAATCAATTTGAATGTGTACTGTCGGCAGTTGGACAGTTTGAACAATTTCATCATCCAGAAACGTCCAGAGATTTTTAATTGTAAAGGAGTTGTGTTCCATTGTGGCAACACGAGACCACACACAAGTTTGATCACCCGTCAAAAATTATTGGAGCTTGGATGGGATGTGTTGCCACACCCACCATACTCACCTGACCTTGAGCCGTCAGACTTCCACTTGTTTCGCTCTCTTCAAAACTCCTTGCGTGGTATAACGTTCAATTCAGACGAGGCTATAAATCAGCACCTTGTTCAGTTTTTCGCAAATAAAGACAGGTCCTTCTATGAATGAAGAATTATGAAGCTCACTGAAAGATGGCAAAAGGTTATCAAACAAAATGGGCAGTATATCATTGATTGACCTTTGTTCTTTATATAAATAAATGACCTTTGAAAAACATAGACAAAATACGTCATGACTTCTCCGACGACCCAATATAATATACTGTCATGTTCTTGAATATTTTTTCTTAAAATTGGCTTTTCTTCCCAGTACCTGGTCAAGCTGTTAGAGTACCAGGACTCACTGCTTCTCAATTTGTGTATCCTCTAACATAAGTACCATGTTTTTTCCTCAGTTGTATACATTAATTATAGCAAGACGTTTAGGTATGGCCCACTGTATTTTGGAATTTATTTTATGAATCAGTAGAAAATGATCTCTAAGAACAGATGAACTTGTGTTATTTTACTACCATAGAGAGAGGAATTTTTTTTTTTTAAGATTTTTATTGGGGAATTGGGGGATAGGAACAGCGCTGGGGAATTGGGAGAAGGGAAACAGACAAGTTGCCTTTTGTTCTTCAGTCTAGCTGTGGAGGACGTTGCTTCACTGGCCCAAGTTGGCACCATCATTGCGCTCTTCCCAGGTGAGGCAGATCAGTCGCCGGCTTCTGGACGGCCGCTCACGCTGGCTGCTGGCTGCTCATGGCAGCCCAGCTCCAGGTTGAGCTGTTGTTCAGCATCTTAGCTGTAGAGGGCAGTGTCACTGGCCCTCATATGTGGGATCCGAACCGGGGCCCTCTGGCATCCCAAGCGAGTTCTTAACCATTGCGCCACTCGGCCGGCCCTGACTTTGATTTTTTTAAACTTTTCACTTAGTAATTCTGTCTTTGCTGTCTAGCTAAAGACTGAGACAGTTGAGATATGTAATGTGTATATACCTACATGTTCATAAACAGCTACATTAGCTAGGTTATGGTGCAGTAACAAACCACCCCCTAATCTAGGTCGCTTAAAACAATAAGGATTTCTGGGGATGTAGAGTACAGCATAAGGAATATAGTCAATAATATTGTAATAGCTGTGTGTGGTGCCAGGTGGGTACTAGACTTACTGGGGGGAGGGGGTCACTTCGTAACTTCTATAAATACCCATCCACTGTGCTACACATCTGAAGCTAACATAATATTGCATGTCAACTGTAATTGGAAAAAAAATTTTAATTAAAAAAAATGAAGGATTTCTTTCTCACTAAGTGGCCACAATAGATCAGCAGGGGAGCTCTGCTCCTATCCTCAGTGATTCAAGCTGAGGGAACACACATCTTGCACACTGCTGGTTGCCATGAGGTCTCTCATTAGCAATTAAATACAGTAGCTTAGAAGTGACTCACATCACTTATTTCACAACATGATGACCAGAACCAGTCCTGTCCCATGAAACTATGGGGGGCCAGAAAGCACAGCACTGCCTGTGCCAGGGAGACAGAGAGCTGAAAATACTTGATAAACAGCACCATCTTTTTGGTCATCAGATATTCACTCTACTCTCTCTCACAAGCAAAATACACTCTCTTCCTCCCCAAGGTAGGGAACCCCACAGTCTTACCCAATCATGGCATGGAGCTCGAAGTCTAGGATTTCTGAGTAAGGCAAGGGTGTGATGGTTGGTGGCCTGCTTATGAAGAGATGATGCATATTAGTCTCTACATCAGGTCCAGATGTTGCTGTTCTTGATCCAGAGACCTGTGAAAGCAGTTGACAAATGATCTGCTGCCCCCACATATAATGTACAATTGTGACTAGCAGCAGGATAATTAAAAACAAAAAAAACTCCCATTTTAAAGGCCGCAGGGAGAATAGGCGACATATGGCAGTCAATGGACTGCAGCAAATTCTAGAATCCTTCTGAGCGGTCATTAAGAGGGCCCCCTCCAAGGGTGGGGAATGTTCTTGAATAGATGCTGGTTTGGCTTCTTAGCAGTAGCTCACTTGTCTGTTTTTTCTTTGCTCCCTAGCTTCATCCTTTTGGATCATCTTCGTTTTTTTTTCCTGTTATCGTCCTTGGCTATATCCAAAATGGGCAATGAGAACTGTGCCCCCTGAGGGCGATGAACAGCTTTCTCAGCCACTTCCTGCCATACATGCTTGGGAACCCAAAGACCATTTTAGGTATTGAATAGTCACAGCCCCTTTTCACCCAGGCTGGTGGTTCTTCTGGCAATATAACTCTCAAAAACTTACTTGGCTTTTTAGTTATTTGTTTCTGGTCAGCTCCATGTTCCTTAGCCACCTCCATAGTTCTTTTCTAACCCTATTTCCTAGATTTGCTGCGTAGCTCTGCTTTATTGGTCCCATACTACTTCCGTTACTTTATTTTGAGTACAGGTATTTCTGCTATAATTTCGTAAATGTGTTCCTGAATTCTGCAAAATTGTACACTGAAATAAAGAGGGCTTATGGATTGGGACAGACCACTCAAAATCAGTGGAACACTGTAACCTGTGTGCTAACAAAAACAATAATAACTATAATAGAAACAGTAGCATATTAAATCTCCACTGGCCTATACACCCAACATCAGCCAGTTGAACCTCTACAGACTTAATCCTCTGAAATGTGGGGTCTTGAAGATATTAGCTTACAATAGAGACAGTTTCATTACAATAAAAATTTTGGTCTATTGTATGGTAGAGGCTTTAGCAATCAGAAACTTGCTTTTCTAAACACAGGAGGAGAAACATAATCTCAGCTTCACCAGATATAAAATGGAAAGTGTAGTGGTCCATGAAGCAGCTGGCCACTTGCATTAAAGGAAGGCATGGAAGTAGGATATTTAGCTTTATTAAGGTCTTCCTATATTGCTAAGGCTTTCTTTTTTGGAGACAGCTTTCTCCTGATCACTTCAGACATTAACTTGCAGGAGAAAATCTTGTGTAACCAACGTGACTTCTGTGTTATACTGACATCATTTCTCTATTTACCAAGAACATTTGAACTAATTCACGTTAGGAAATATGCTTTGTAGCAAAACAGATTAAGACACTGCTTTGGTGAGAAAACCTCATCTTTTAGTCTCATTTTAGAAAAGCTGTTTTACTGGGGCCCACCGTAATCAATTGGGATATTTTATCAATGGTCGTGAAGGCCAAGTCTTTGACTCGGTCCTTGCCTCAAGACTGAATTCTAATCAGCATTTGTAGCTCAAAGACCTTCTTAGTTTTATGTTAAGCACTTGCTTCTAACCCTATAAATTGCTGATTTTCTGAACTCCTTTTATTTCTGATTATAAACAGATCAATTTTTTTCTGAATTCATCCTTTTCATGTAATAGTTTGTCCAATACAGCCCACAGTAACCAATACCATCTCTGAATAGTCCATTTTCCCACTAGAGCTATAACTTCTGTGGCATAATATCTATCTCCTGAGATAATTAGCAGATAGTTTCACCAATAATTTTACCACTGCATAATATGAGTTGCTATCTTTTTAGCCTCCAGTAACAGTTTCCTTGCCTCCTTCTACCCAGCTCCTAAGCCCTTTCCATATACAGTAATACCTTGGTTTGCGAGCATAATTCGTTCTGGAAACAAACTACTCATATTGCAAGACATCGCTTGTTTACCATGTTAAAATGTATTAGAAATGTTTGCTCATCTTGCGGAATACTCACAAATCAAGTTACTCGCAATCCAAGGTTTTCCTGTATTTTAGTGGTTTTTTGTTTTTGTTTTTGTTTTTTTTAATTTTTGGCTTCCATCAAAGCTGGTTTCTTGCACTTTGACGGGTAAAAGTATAACTATTGCACTGTGTTGTACAGCTGAAACTAATTTTTAAAAAAAGTTTATTTCACCAAAAAAAATTTACTGGGGAAAATAAAAGAAGCTAGTTTCTTGGACAGCGGCCCAGGAATCTCTCCTTTTCTTCTCTCCATCACTGTATTTTAGTTTTTTTAACAAGACAGCTCCCCACTTCTGGATTCCACTTGTATCAGGTAGGATAGGCCAGATGCTGCTGCAGGAATAAGCACAAGATCTCAGTGACTTTAAATAAAACTCTGGAAACACATACACACAATTAGATTGTTAAAAAATCCTCTGCACTGTGCATATCCTGCAGGTCATTTTACTCTTTCGGATCCAGCTTGATAGCAGTGATCACCTTGAAGATTGCTGGTCCCTGTGGCAGAGGGAAAAGAGGTCTGGAGGGTTTCGTATTGGTTAGAAAATGCCCTGGCCTTCTGTGTGTCACATTTACTCCTGATGTACCGGCCAGAAGTAGTCAGAGGGCCCCCACCCAGCTATGGGGACGGGGCAGGGTGAGAAAATGCAGCTGCATCACGCGCCCCAAAGTATTTGGGAAGAACGCATTAATGACTACCACAGAGGAGTTCCCTTCATTTACTTTTCTTCATCTTCCTAAATTTTATTTAATTCCTAGCTTTTGCTGGTTAATTGAATTTTACTGTCTCTCCTCCCTTGCTTAATTTGAGATAATTAATGTAAGTTTATTTAACAGTACTTGTAGTAGTTTACCTTATTTCCATGGGTCAGAAGATTGGGCACATGCAAAATAAAGCTACTAGGATTTCTCTACTTAAAATAGGAGATGTGAAGCTGTTTGTTGCAAAAAGATGTGTGGTTACAGGAATAGTTGATTTTAAATTATTTTTTGGAGTGTCATGTGTCATAGTAGAAATAGAAAGACTAGGAGCTTTGGAGTCAGGCAGACCTGGCGTCACACATTGCTTTTGTTATTGAATAGATATGTGATCTTAGACAAGCTATAATAGTAAGCCTCTCAGAGGCATAATTTTCTCATTAATAAATACAAAAAAGTATATATATTCAGATGTCAAGTAAAACATAGTGGCATTTGTCACCACTCCTTTCACTGAAATGAAAGTAAAATAATTTTTTAAAAGAAGAAATCCATAAGGAGAAAGAACATGGAAGTGAAGAATAGTTTAAACATCAACGTTTTGTGGTGGTTATTAAATAGAAATATTTAATAAGGACCTTTGCGATGCATGTGCACATAGTAGGCATTCAGTAAATACTAGTGTTTTTCCCTTTGTCAACTAGACAAGGTATGTGCTTGCAGTAATATTCACATGACTCAGAGGTTAGGTGGTTGGCTAAACAGCAGTGTGAGGTATATCACAAAGCAAATTATATGCCCTTCTGATCTTTTTTTTTAATTGATGGTTTTATTTTCTTGGAACCATATCAACCTGTTGGTTACTGTTTCTCAGAATTTAGACTTCTGTGCAACTGACACATGAAAAATCACCCAGTTATGGAGTAGATCTAGTGAGCTATGCATAGAAAAAATTTCAGAATACTTGACAACTTTGAAGTTACTCCAATAAACCTGAAGACAGTAATATCTATAGTAATACCTAGATTATAAATTATTTACAGCCAGAGACATTTTCTCTCTGCCGTAATTAGGTCAATTAGCTGTTTTATTTTCCTGATCCACAGTGGCTAGCCCACTACTGTTTTTGTTCTGTGAGTTCTCATTTTGGCTGGTGGTGGTGACTGATATGGAAAAGAAAGCCAGCCAACATACAGCCCTTGCATGTTTTATGTAGGACACATATTATATAACAAGACTGTAAATGCCTTGTGGATAGAGACCATATACGAGTATATATTCTGCCGTATCAGTATGCCCTGTAGCGTCTGGATAATGAATGCTGTGCAATAGTAGCTGTTCATTTAGATGTCATCAAATATATGCTGAACACCTACTAAGTGTAAAGCACTGCGCTCAAGATATCTCAGTGAACTTGATGGATAATGACTCCTGCTGTCTTAGAATTTAATTCTAACAAAATGTTTGTGGAATTCATATAACCCAGTAAAATAATGGCCCCCACTGAACCATTAAAGCAGGATAAAGAATTTTATGTGTGGTGTGTGTGTGTGTGTGTAGAGAGAGAGAGAGAGAGAGAGAGAGAGAGAGAGAGAGAGAAATTAAGCTGTGTTTGTTTTATAAGTGCATGCTATAAGAAGGAAATAGCGGTGTCTGACCTTTTTTCCTGTTTGTTTTTCTTTGTAGATAAGATGCTCCAAGTCACTTAGAGCTTTCTTCACAAGAAAAATCACTAGTGCTCTGCTCTTGCCATAATACCAAACCTTTTGACTTATGCTTTGGTGCTGCGACACTGGAAGAATTGCACACAGGTTTCAGGAATACCTAGTTTTCATTTGATTCTTTGTGGATGGAAAAAGATTTGAGTCTTGATAACTACCCCATTTTAAAGCTATTTCTCTGTAGTCTGAACTGCTTAATAAATCAGGCCACTTACCAATGAGCCACACAGCCAGTTCCTGTCAGGAGCTGGTTGAAAACTGTGCTGCGCATGTAGCAGGGATGGCACAGGAGGAGAGCCGTCGTGGTCAAGTGCCATCTACCTTTTATCATGGTGCCAACCAAGAACTTGACCTGTCCACCAAAGTGTACAAAAGGGAGTCAGGAAGTCCTTATTCTGTATTAGTGGACACCAAGATGAGCAAACCGCATCTCCATGAGACAGAGGAACAGCCATATTTCAGGGAGACAAGAGCAGTGTCTGACGTGCATGCCGTTAAAGAAGACCGGGAGAATTCTGATGACACAGAAGAGGAAGAGGAGGAAGTCTCTTACAAAAGGGAGCAGATCATAGTGGAGGTAAACCTTAATAATCAAACATTAAATGTATCTAAAGGGGAAAAGGGTGTCTCTTCTCAGTCCAAAGAGACTCCTGTTCTTAAGACAAGCAGTGAGGAGGAAGAGGAAGAGAGTGAGGAAGAGGCCACAGATGACAGCAATGACTATGGAGAGAACGAAAGGCAGAAGAAAAAGGAGAAGATAGTGGAGAAAGTCAGCGTTACACAGAGGAGAACGAGGAGAGCTGCCTCTGTTGCTGCAGCTGCCACTTCCCCTACTCCCAGAACTACAAGAGGTCGTAGGAAGAGTGTAGAGCCACCTAAGCGTAAGAAGCGGGCCGCAAAGGAGCCCAAAGCACCAGCCCAGAAAGCTAAGTGTGAAGAGAAAGAGACTCTGACCTGTGAGAAGTGCCCCAGGGTATTTAATACTCGCTGGTACCTGGAGAAGCACATGAACGTTACTCATAGGCGCATGCAGATTTGTGATAAGTGTGGCAAGAAGTTTGTCCTGGAAAGTGAGCTGTCCCTTCACCAGCAAACAGACTGTGAAAAAAATATTCAGGTAGGTTTCACCACCAAGAGGGCACACTTTCCAGGATAGAACCTGGCTGTTCAGACTCACCTGGTATCGCCCAAGAGAATAAACACAATAGAGGCTGAAGGGACAGATTTCACCAGTTTCTCTTTTTAAAAGCTCCTGCTTTGGTCTTCTCAAAACCCAAGCTTAACGTTTTCTTTTACAAGCATTAAATGTAACTGATGCTGGACTAGTGGGAAGCCAGGTACACTGGAAGGGGGATGTTATAGGTGATTGCCCAGGAGGTAGAGCCAACACCGACCTTGCACTGAGATTCATGGTTGTAGGACATGTAATATAATTCATTCTGGCGTCTTCTCTGTCAAGGTGGGAAATACTGAGCCAAGTTCAGGAGTAGAGAGAGAGGTCCCTTTCTAGGCTTAAAGGATGCCAGATTCTAGTGCAGCTGATGGGGACAAAAACCATCATGACTGAGACCGGTGGAAATGGAAGATCTCCAGGAGGGAGTTTGCTTTTACCAGTGGAGAGATGACAGCACTAAATTTGTCAAGAGGCTGAGCCCATGGGAATATGCAAACTTTAAACAGAGGCTGAGCTGGTTGAAAATGTGGCCCACCTGGCAGTAGGGTTATGTAATGCTACTGTATCGTATTGTTAAGGTAACAAAACATGGTATTCAAACCAGGCTGGTGTCTTGAAAGGACTGTACTGTGATAGGTTAAGAGGTGATTATATTATGTCAAGTGAATTATATTATTATGTTGGGCTTTATTGGTTTGTCCATGTGCATGCGTATCAATGAATATTTATAAAAGGTAAGTCTATTAATGTCTCCATAAGATATGTAAAATAGACATACTTTGTACTGTATTTAAGCTAAATTTCTTGTAAAAGATGAAGTTGTTTTGTTTTGGTTTGTTTCCTGGAGTGCTCCGTATTTTTCACATTTCCTCTTGCTTTTAACCAACAACTGAGATCATTGCTTTACTTTTAAAGAGATTTTTAGAAAATATAATTTACATTTGCTAAAAATTCACTGCTTTTTGATTTGCCAGTTGTGACTTGATCTCCCAAACGCTGGGTAAATAAAAGAAGACTGAGTCACGGTGCCCATACCCTCCAGTAACTGCCAGTGCCCCGCTTGGTGATGGATTGGTTCAACAGTTCAGGCCAAAAGGAGTGTGATTCAGTGCTGCACCCTAGGGGTCAAACTTAGGTTCTGTAGTGATTCATTGCTAAAAACCTGTGTCTTGCTGTTCACCTTTATATAACTTTTTTTTAACTTAAATTTGCTTTATTAAGTTACAGAAGCATTCAGTAAATCTTTTTTGTGACTTTTCTCTCTATTCCTTACCATGATACGTTTAAACTTGTGTTCAGGTTTTTGGATGCTGCTAAATGAACTCCTTAGATTTCCTAACGAGCACTGCTGTGTTCTTATGTATAGATCCTAATAATCCTGATGACCTAATAACAAGTAAAAATTAGAACCTTGCCCAACAGAATGGTTTGTAGGAGTTGTCTGTGCTTTTCTCGAGCAGTATCCAGCCAGAGGCTTATCTTGTTAACTCTTCTCAGAGTCCTTGTTTTCCTGAAGTGACAGTGATGTTAAGAAATCTGTGTTCACAGTGAATACCAGCTTGTTCCCTTAAGTATCCCAGAGTCTGATGGTTGCCTAGAACTTCTAGTATTGTTTTTGCTTTAACCAGAATCATTTTATTTTGATACACCTTATGCCTGATACTCTAGACCAGGAGTCGGCAAACTGCGGCTCACAAGCCACCTGCGGCTCTTTGGATACATACATGTGGCTCTGAAGTAAAATTGAAAACGAAAATAAAACTGTCATAGTTTCATTTATAAAATTTTTCAAGGGTATTATTCACATAATGGTGATTTCATTTGTTTTATGGCTCTCGAATAATTTTTAAATTGTTGTGAGGGACAGGATTGGCTCTTCCGTCTCAAAAGTTTGCCGACCCCTGCTATCATGTGATTCATAATACAAAGAACTAGGCAGTGTTGTATGTATTTCCTATAGATGCTTATATGAGAGATGTGGAGCTGCGCTATAAGGGGAAAGGGAGAATGATACTAACAGTTTAGAATTTACATTAAATTCTGCCAGAGGGAAATATTTAATAGAGCAAATTAGATTTGAGAAAATATAAAATCTCGGTAAATTTGTATGAATGAAGGCTCCAAATACATTCTGTGAGGTACAGAAACATTGTTATACTTCTACAGATCTATAACTATTAATATGTTTTATCTTGTTTTTATTTATGCTAACTTTAAATTAGTTTGTAATCTGTGGTAAACACCTATTATACTGCATCGTGACCCATGTGTGGGAGGCAGCTGCTCTTGGTAATCCATATAATTTTTAAAAACTTGAAAGTTCTTTTTATCAGTACAATACAAATTTGATAAAAGCAATAAATTCTTTGATATTAGTGGATCTTCCCATTTCTTCTTGTCTTACCTTTTGCCATCATTTTCATACTCCCAAAGTGTCTGTAAAAGATGCATCTTAGAAAATAGAACACACTGATGTTGCTGTTGGAACATGGGCTCCATGGAGGAATAGCTTTTGCTTGGATCCTGACCTTGTGCCCTGAATCTAAAGCACACCCATTCCATCTGCCAGTAGGCAGGTATGGCCTTGGGTGAGCCCCTGTAAGTAAAGATTATTTCTATTTATCCTGCTCAGTGTGTTTCCTGTAACAAATCATTCAAGAAACTCTGGTCCCTTCATGAACACATCAAGATTGTCCATGGATATGCAGAGAAGAAATTTTCCTGTGAAATTTGTGAGAAGAAATTCTATACCATGGCTCATGTGCGGAAACACATGGTTGGTAAGTTTTGTCTACTGCTTTTCTCTCACACCTATAATTTCCCCTTGTTCTTTGGTGTGTTTTGTGCTCCCGTTTAGACAGGATATGAGGAACTGCCTTACTTTAGTCACTTTTGACTTGTTGAAACTAAATGCAACAACACATCTTCAGAAAGCATCACCAAATTGGATGGCACAGTCTCCCACACCCAGCTTTTGTTTCAACATTGCTATTTATTTTTTTCTCTTCAGAACATTGCTATTAAAGCCTTCCAAATTAGAGTGTAGAAAATGAAGCTGGCGTGATGACCTTACAATAGGACACCTATCTTTTTCAGTTTGGGCTTTGGGATGGACTTATTTTGAGTGTAAGTGCATTCTGTGTTGCAGCACACACGAAAGACATGCCTTTTACGTGTGAAACCTGTGGAAAATCATTCAAACGCAGCATGTCACTCAAGGTGCACTCCTTGCAGCATTCTGGAGAGAAGCCCTTCAGATGTGAGGTAAGGCATGTGCTACCCACCAGGCCCAGGTCTGGGGGCTCGGTGAGGCAGTGAGAGAAGGGTGTGCTGGAGCCCAGGGCATCCGGCTGCATTTCCACAGAACCTCCAGCACGTGCTCTGCGCCTTGTGTTGTCTCACTGCGAGGTAGAGAAATGCCATTTTCAACACATTGTGAACTCTCTTGGATTAAGTTAAATTTGGGACTAACACCTGAGTTATTTTTCTTAGTAATTCAGAGAAGTTGGGTATACTTCAGTTATCATGATACAAGAAATTTCCCTCTTATGAATAACTCAGCTGCAGAAATATGGCAGAACCAAATATTAATAGTTGACAGGAGCAGGTTCTATTCTGCGTACGAAAAAGAAACCTATCTCAGAGACTGTCGGGTGGGCTCAAGTAAAGCAACTGTGCTTGGCATTAAAAAATCTCCACTGTGTCCAATGCAGAACTGTGACGAAAGGTTTCAGTACAAGTACCAGCTGCGCTCCCACATGAGCATCCACATTGGGCACAAACAGTTCATGTGCCAGTGGTGTGGCAAGGACTTCAACATGAAGCAGTACTTCGATGAGCACATGAAAACACACACTGGTAAGAATTTCCGGGGAAGGGTACAGCTGTGTTGATAGAATGATCACTTGTGAATCTGTTGAAAAATCTAAACCACCAGTTTGCATTCTGAGTGGAAATTTTACTTTAAATAAACCTGATACAGAAAAATATTGATTAATAATAGCAAATAATTCGGCTTTCATAACTTATTTATTTAAAGAGGATTATTTGTTAGTGCCTTTTACCTGCGAGTTCCTTCAAGAAAATGGATTCTTTCTTTGGGGCACAGGATGTCCTGAAATGGTACGAAGCTTGTTTTTGTGTATATGCGTATTATTTTTCTAAGGAACGGATTCTGGACCTTTAAAAAATGGAGGATACTGACTGCTTTAAATAGAATACCCTCTCTGTAGTCTTATTAAAGTTTGATTGGATTTGCTTTACCAAAATTCACTACTTTTTAGGGACACCTCCACCAAATGAGGGTTAATATTTTATCCACTTTGTGTTTTTAGGGCTGTATGCTCCACAGCGTGGATTTGAATCTTGTAAGCATTTGTCTGTCCAGCTTCCAAGAAACTGGCTAAAATAGCTCCCCCTGTAAACAGTGTCATTGTAGCTCAGTCTTAACTTGATGTTCCAGAATTAGCTGTCTTTGCACAAATTGCACAGTAGGAAACGTTTTCCAGATTTCTAAATAAAATCTAATCATAGGATTGATTCTTGGTTCTACTTATCTGTTACAGAATAGCAGAGCTAGAAAGAGCCGTAAGAGGTTATCTTGCTTAGCCTGCTGCTCTTTTGTGTCACTAATGGTGAGGAAATTCTGCCCATGGCTGGATCTCTTCTAGTTTCTATTTCTCTGTGGAAATCCAAAGAAAGATGCCTGCCTGGTGGGCTTCTTCCCCATTCGGAGCAGAGCAACCTCAGATTCTAAGAATTTGACCAGATGAAAGAGCCATGAGAGGAGTTTAATTAAGTAAATTACACCTCAGAAGTTAATAACTTGGAAGCCTAAATGGATAGTAGAAAATATAGAGTATTTAACAACTTCTCTTATGATTAATTTGGTGGCTCTTGGATAGGCTGTAAGTTCTGAATCACGTTTTAGGATTCAGTTTTTTGTTATTCGGTGGGAAACTATGGAACTAGATAGAAAATAAGTATTTTTGAAGGCAGAAATTGTGTCAAATTCATACACAGTGCTTGGCACATAGTAGGTGCCATGTAAATGTTTGTCACAAGATTGGAAGGGACCTCCAGCCACGTAAGCCTCTGCCCCTCCACTCACTTCCTCTTCTCTTTGGGTCTCCCTGTGCTTCTTTCTCCCCATTCCTTCCTCTCTTCTCTGCATTTTTTTCTCTTTCTTCCTTCCTTCCCCTTTGTCCTTCTTTCTTCAGACCCTTAAGTGTCCATAATATGAATCCAGAGTGGATGTTTGTGATTAATGTATTTGTTAAATAAAATTTTATGTTAAGCATTCTTTGACCAGATAGGCAAGCTGAACATTTCCTATTTTTTTTCTTTTTAAAGATTTTATGGGGGAATTGAGGGATGGGAACAGTGCTGGGGAATCGGGGAAGGTGAACAGACAAGTTGCTGTCCTTTTGTTCTTCAGTCTAGTTGTGGAGGACTGTTGTTTCACTGGCCCATGTTGGTATTATTGTGCTCTTCCCGGCTGAGGCAGTCGCTCGCCAGCCATTGGACGCAACTCACGCCTGCTGCTGGCCAGCCCCATTGCAGCCTATGCCGTCGCCGGCAACTCACTGCAGCCCAGCTCCAGGTTGAGCTGTTGTTCAGCATCTTAGCTGTAGAGGGCGCAGCGTCACTGGCCCTCATATGGGATCCGAACCGGGGCCCTGCTGCTCAGAGCTGGCATCCCAAGCCAACTCCTAACCAACATGCTACTCGGCCGGCCCCGTTTCCTATTTCTTCTAAAGGAATATAGCTACCTAAATGTACTTAAATTTAAATAATAATAATCTTAAATTTTTATCCTCATTAAAAGTAGTACATACTTATTAAACTATATTTGAAAATTGGAAACAAAATAAAAATGATCTATAATCTTATCACTGATCACTACTGTTAACATTTTGGCATACACTTCTTAAAAATTCTTTAGTTTCTTGGGGCCAGCCGAGTGGCTCAGTTGGTTAAGAGCGCGAGCTCTTAACCGGTTCGATTGGTCACCGGTTCGATTCCCACATGGGCCAATGAGCTGCACCAGAGCTGAGCTGCCACTGAGCTGCCAACAGGTGGCAGGATGACTCAGCTGGTTAGAGCACGTGCTCCTAACAACAAGGTTGCCAGTTCGACTCCCGCATGGGATGGTGGGCTATGCCCACCCACAACTAAGATTGAACACAGCACCCTGAGCTAAGCAGCTGCGAGCTGCCCACAGGGGGCCGGATGGCGACTGGACTTGGAGCTGAGCTAGCTGTGCCCTCCACAACTAAGATTGAAGGACAACATCTTGGCTGTTCCTCTTCCCCAATTCCCCAATAAAATTAAAAAAAAAAATCTTTAATTTCTTAATATAGATAAACACTATACATAAGTATTTATGTGTTTGTATGTATAGTAATAAAAACAAAAATTGGGTCTTTATACTTTATTTTAACCTGCTTTTTATTTTACTGTATTGTCATTAGTAGCAATATCATTTTAATGTTTGTATAATATTCCTTCTTGTAAATTTGCTGTAATAATAGCCATTATTTATTATGCACATATATGGCGGACACTATCTTAAGTGCTTTACATACATTATCTCATTTGATCAATATAATTGAATTTTTACAACAGTCCTTTAAAGTAAAGCATGTTATTCCCATATTATTTAGCCAGTTCCCTATTAGACTTTTAGATTTCTGTTTCCAATTTTTCTACTGTTACAAATAATACTATGATAAATTTGTGGCTAACACAGTCATGATTTTTTACTTAGGATAAATTCCTAGAAATGGGATTATAAGGGCAAAGGGATGTGTGCATTTTTAAGACGATGTATGTTGCAAAACAGCCGTCCACATACACTCTTACCAGCTGTGCATGAAAATACCCACTTCCCCAACCCTCTCCAGTGCTAAATAAAATCCTTGCTGATTTGATAGATGAGAAATGGTTTCGATTGTAGTAACTTGCACTTAATTACTAAGTAAGATTGAACATTTTTTCATATGCTTATTGGGTATCAGTATATTTTCTTTTCTGGATTGTTTGTGCCTTTTCTGTATTCGTCTTTTTGTTGCAGTGTTTGACTTTTTCTTATTGTTCATAAAACTCTTTATATATAAACTAGACCTTGTTTAACACCAATATTAAAATACCCCTGGTTTGTCACCTGCCTTGTAATACTGTTTGTAATACTCCATTTGGGAAAGCAGCTGTATGGTGGAGTTGGACAAACCCAGCTCTGCCACTTACTAGCAGTGTGACTGTAAGTGAATTAGGCAACCTCTGTCAGCCTCTGGTTCCTTGGTATTAAATAAGGATGATAGTAGTACCTGAGGAAATACAAGGAGAAGGGTTAGCTTTAAAGAAGAGGGATAGCTCTTTTAAGGCTGGATGAAACCACATTTAGACTATGTTTTGGTGGGGATTAAGGCCATTGCAGGTACTGACATTGACTGGGCTGTTTCTTTGCAGTTAAAGAGAAGTGAGTCAGATTATCTAGGGAAACTGATCAGCCCTCAGGCAGGGTTTCCTAGGATGCTGTGGATAGACTTGGGGTGAGTTCAACATAGAGTAATTGCTGATTCTTCTTGTACCAGCCATAGCACTAAGTGCTTAGAGACACAGAATGAATTAAGACTTGGTTTTTTTCCCCCAAGGAGCTTACAATTCAATGACAGTGATGGTGGTAATAATAATAACAATAGCACTAAAATGCATTGAATGTCTGCTGTGTGCCAGATACTATTCTAAGCACTTTCCTTTATTTTCAGCTTATCACGATCACCTATTATTATCTTCATTTTTCAGATGAGGAAACTGAGGCTCAAAAATGAAATAATTTATCCAAGGCAGTCTGACTACAGAACTACATTCTTAATGATTCTGCTATAAATTTAATGTAGCAAGTAATAAAATGGAGGGATACACAGGACATCATGAAGGCAAAAAGCACCATCCCAGAGTCTGGGTCTCAGCTTCCAAAATTTGTCAATGTTCTCAAGCAGATCAGGATCGGAGGGACCGGGGTGTGCTAAGTAGTCTTAATGAAATATAAGCAAAATTGCTAATAATTCACAGTGAAAAGGCTGAGTGGCAAGTGGTTCAAAACTCTTATAGTCTTTAGTAAGCATATTCTTTACCTAAAGAATAAACTCTATTAGAAGTTAAATTATAATCAAAAAGATGGTCAGGAACAAGGAATTACAGCAAAGCAAGGTAATTGAATAATCTTAATGGTGAGTACCATACTTCATTGAATCCATGAAGCCATCATTTGTAAGACAAGCTTAATTTATGTGCCACTAAGAAAGTCCTGCAAATTAAACAATGACATGCCATTGATTGTAAGTATATGTCAATTTCAGAGATATTACTATGTAGGGGGAGAAATGCCTGTCCTAGAATTAACAGATATTTACTTATAAGAATCTGCTAACTGGGGCTATTGTAATGAACAAGACTGAAATAGTCCCTAGGTTCACAGAGCTTATAGTCAGGTTGGGTGATAGACAAGCAAGATGTAACAGTGGTGTGGTAATGAAAGTATAGTAAGTACATGGAACTAAAAGAAATTGGCTAGCGTTTGATGATTAGGGGTGCGGGGCATGTCTTATAATAAGACATGATACTGGAGAGCAGTAAGCAGAAACTAGGTTGCAAAGGGGGGAAAAAACTGGTAAAAAAGTTTGGACTTTATTCTAAGGACAGTGGGAAGTTCTGGAATGGTTTTAAGCAGAGTGTGACACACCCATCTGAAAGTTCCCTATGGCTACAGTGTGGAGAATGGATTAGAGGGTGGAGAGCAAGGGTAGAGATGGTGAAACCAGTCAGGTAGATAGTGGCAGTAGTCCAGGTGAATGATTGTGCTGATAAGGACTGTGGTAATAGCAGTGGATGAAATTAAAGTGATAGGCAAGGTAGAGTGGAAGGAACTTTGGAGATTGATTGGATATCAGTGGTGTGGGAAGGGAGAGTCAATTGTTAGTCCCGTATTTGGGGCTTATATACCATTTGTCAAGATAGAGAAATAGGAGAGGCAGGAGCGGGTTTGCTAGGTAGGATAATGAATTTATTTTTTCACTTGTTATTTTGAGCTATCTATGGGATATTCAAGTGGAAATATTCAGTAGGCAGTTTGCAAAATGGGTTTAAAGCTCAGGCAAGAGACTTAGGCTAGATATATAGACACAGGGGCTTCTGGGCTGGCTGAGTGGCTCAGTTGGTTAAGAGCTTGCTCAAGAGTGCGAGCTCTGAGCAACAGGGTCGCTGGTTCAATTCCTGGCCTGAGCTGAGCTGCCAACAAGTGGCAGGATAACTTAGCTAAAAAAAAAAAAAGAGAGAGAGAGAAGGGCTTCTGATGCTGCTCGAGGACATTCATAATAAGCAGAGTGGAATGCTTGTGTTTACTGGTCAGATCGTCTTTTCCTTGGAATAGAACAGGAGACACCTAACTAAATTCTTCCTCCTTTCTGTCTTCCCTGCAGATTGTCTGTCTTCATTTACAGTGTTCTTTTTTCAGACTCATTACAATACTGTTCCTTACAATCAGGTTAGCTTTATCATATATAACAGGTCATATCTTTAGATGTGATATATATCTTTAGATTGTGATATATCTTTAAATTGATATACATGCTGTTCTAGTTACCTTGATGAAGTTAGCTGTTAGTATATCTTCGAGCCATCCATTTACGAGCTCTTCCTTAAAGTAGGACATTATACAGGTGGTTGATTTCAAATATTACGTTTTGATTTTTCATTATTTCAGTCTCATTGTAATCATAACTTGAGGTATCAGGGGAATCTTGACATCAGTCATTAGCACAGTTAGGAGATGGAGCCTGATGAATAATCAGAGTTAGAAGTAGGTGGGATCGTGGGCTTATGTCTGGAACAACAAATGCGGAAAATTTGGTAGGGCATTAAGAAATGAATAAAAGATTATTAAGCGGTAAAAAGGACCCAGTTTAATTTGAATCCATGGATTTGTGGTAGGCCAGTTCTAAAAGTTTTTGGTCTTTCTATGGCAAATCATTATAGCCTAGAAGACTACAAATGAGAGATGATTAGAGAGGTTCAGGATTGGATCCAGGTTTAAGCACATAACAAAATTAAATGTCTAAACATTCAATAAACTTTTCAATGAATCCATGCTGTTTGCGAATAAAGTGTCTGGTGCACCCAAGAAGTGTTAGTGAATCAAGTGGAGCGTGTTTGCTCCTATTAGACTAATAATCAAAGAGCAGGTCCTTTGGCTCTGTTTCCATATTCTGTTCGGAATGAAGAATGCATACTCCGGAGAATCCAGGAGGGAGGGGCCCAGGACTTCAGTAGGATATCAAACAGTTGTGCTTTTAAAGCATTTTAAAACAGCTGTGTATTTAAAAGTGAATCATGTTAATTTTAGAAAGAAAGTACATATAAGTTTAAAAAATAAAATAAGTGCTCGTTTCGGCAGCACATATACTAAAATTGGAACGATACAGAGAAGATTAGCATGGCCCCTGTGCAAGGATGATATGCAAATACGTGAAGCATTCCATATTTTTTAAAAATAAAAAAATTAAAAAAATTAAAAAAAATAAAGTAAAGCATCACTCATAATCCCATCACCTAGAGATAATCACTGGTAACATTTGTACTTCTTTCCATTTTTTTCTATACTTATTTTTCATTAAAAGTAGATAATACCATGCATTCATTTTTATAACTTGCTTGTTTTACTTAGTAGACTGTAGATAATCTTAATTAAGTGTAGATTTTCATGTTAATAATTACATTTCTATTGAATAAACATGGTGTACACCTGAAACTAATATAATATTGTGTGTTAGCTATATTTTAATAAAAATCTTTAAAACACTTTTCAATTGCATTTCTATACTTTTATAATATTGCTTTTAATTGTACTTTCCATCAGGTGGGCATATCATAATTTATTTAATCCATTCCATTTAACATAGAATTTGAAGTTTTTTAGGTGATTGGAGGAAATGGATTAAAAAGGAAAGCAAGCTGGGCTCAGAACTTACCTAGAAAGATGAACGTGAATCACAGTGAAGAACCTAGCAAGGGCAGTGACTGAGGAACGGCAAGCTGAACGATGAGAAATATTAGTCAGGAAATAGTACTGCTGATTTCGGAGACGGAGGAAACAGGTCTCTCCTGACTGCTCAGTCAACTCTCTCAGGGAAGTAAGGAAAATTCTGGCTTCTATGGGAGGAGGGCAACAGGAGACACCAGAGAGAAGAAATAAGGACTACAATATAGGTAAAGAGGTCTTTGCTCCCATATAGAAGGGGTCCCAAAAGGGAGGAAAACAGAAAGAAAAGAACTTTCCTTGGTGTACGCAGGAATGCGCAAAGGGGTGAGATATGAAGTGTTGTGGTTTATGCGTCCAAAGCATAGACCCTGGAGCCAGACTGCAGAGATTTAAAACCTGGCTCTCCCTTTGCTGTAAGAATAGAATCTTGGCCGAGTTTCTTAGTTTCCTTCTCAGTAAAATAGGGATAATAAGAAACCTACCTCATAGGGTCTGTCCGTCTGTTGGTGGGTCACTGTGAGGACCACCAAGGTAAATAGGTGTAAAGTGAGTAGACCAGTGACAAGCACACAGTAAGACTCAGTGCACAATAGCTATTAGTTATAGAAAGTAGAATAAGGCCACCTATTGGAAAGGAAGGGAGCAATCATTGAAGTGACGGCAAACTCTCTTGTAGCAGGAGTTACTATAAAGATGCAAGCCACATACACTGAGAATTGATGAGGGAATTGATAAGTACAAGCATATGGTCACTGCAGCACATGTCACAGGTCCTCCTCCCCTTTCTTCAGCATTCGTATAAAGTGACTAATGGACATGTACCATCATTTTGTTTCCCCCCTATAGCCTGGGGAGAGCAGCAGGTAGACATAACTTGGAACTAAGCAGTAAGTCCAAAGGAAAGTTAGGAAGCTTACAAATTAAGCTCTTAGAACCCAAACCTAATTACTCCCTAAGTGCCTTTGGCACTATGGGATTGTGTTTCCTTTTTGACTCATTGGGCCAGTGGTTCTCAACCAGGAGCAGTAGCCCCTTCTCAACTCTCCCTGCACCCGTGGACGTTTGAAAATGGCGTGAGGACATTTTTGATTGTCAGAATCTCTTGGGGGCATTTAGTAGCCTAGCACCAGGAATGCTAAGCGCTCTTCACATGTGCCACATAGTCCCACATAATGACGATTTGTCTGCAGAAGTGCTGGTAGCACTCCCATTGAGAAACACTGCAGTGTGCAATTCACGCTGCAGGGTGAGTCTGGCCAGTATTTTCCAAGCCCTATACCAACGAGTAAGCCCCGTGCTAAGGAGTACGTGCAAGTAGACATGAAGAGACTTAATTTGCTCCACAGGACATTTTCAGCAAAGCCTTACTTTCGGTTGGAATGGCAGAAATTGCTTACAGATTAACTTGCCTGAATTTAGAGGCAGAGTTTCACCTGTGATGTCAGTTTCCTTGAGTATAGGAAAGCCTTGTGAACAGTTCTCACGTAGGATGGGAAGGATTACTACTATAGATGCCTTTTTCTTAAACCAAGCCCAGTTGATAGGTTGTATATAAGTTTTGTTCGTGTCTGCTCTTATGTGTTAAGTCCTAACCTTGAGACACTCTTTTTTTGTTTATTAGAGCGTAATATGCCATAGGGGAGAAGAGTGCTAATCTCCTTTTTTAATATGAGGAATAACATGAGCGCATAATTACCGCCTAGTGTGTTAATCATGTTTTTGTGTCTGTGTTCATCTCAGGAGAGAAACCCTTTATCTGTGAAATCTGTGGCAAAAGCTTCACCAGCCGCCCCAACATGAAGAGGCACCGCAGAACTCACACAGGCGAGAAGCCCTATCCATGCGATGTGTGTGGCCAGCGGTTCCGCTTCTCCAACATGCTTAAGGCCCACAAGGAGAAGTGCTTTCGGGTGACCAGTCCCGTGAACGTGCCGCCTGCTGTCCAGATCCCACTGACCACTTCCCCTGTCACCCCAGTTCCTTCTGTGGTGAACACACCCACAACCCCCGCCCCTCCAATCAACATGAATCCTGTAAACACTCTTCCCCCTCGGCCCATCCCTCATCCCTTCTCGCACCTTCACATCCACCCACACCCTCACCACCCACACCACCTCCCCATCCCCCCAGTCCCTCACCTCCCCCCACCTCCAGCTCTCTTTAAGAGCGAGCCTTTAAATCACAGAGGCCAGGGTGAGGACACCTTTCTGCGGCACCTGGCAGAGAAGAACAGTTCAGCACAGCATCATTAACATCCATCTCCTTAAGTGCGTTCTCCACCACGAGTTACGTGCCCACATGTGAGTTTGCAGAGGGGAGTGGGTGAGCGTTTCTGTAGCTGTCAGACTCGCCTCAGCCTCCGCCGTGAGCTTTGTCAATGTCTTGGTGAGTCAGCACATCCAAGGGGATGAACAAGACACCTACCTTAAGCTCGTGGAGGGAACTGTCATCTAAACCAGGGGAACCACCAAACTAAAGCCCAATTTGCTTGCATTTTCTGGTGACTTTTATAAATTTCAAATACTCAGACTTGTGGAATTTTATAATTTCATATCAGCTGATGAGGTATGCTTGCTTTTAATATCCTGGACTTCTCCTCAAAGAGGGGACAGGCCTGGTTTCCTTTGTACTAATCGGGAAGGCTGTGAGATTAATCCAGAGCATTAATTGTACCACTGTGTATCGTAATGAATTTTTTTCAGCTTTTGGTGCTGGCTGCAGAGTCGAGCTAGCCATGTTTCACAATATATCAAGCATTATAGAGAAAGATGGAAATTTTCTTCTTTGTGTAGCTCTCCTAACGCACTCTTTATTTTACTACAGAAATTATTTTAGAGTTTTTGTATAGACTTCTTTAGTAGTCTGTTTCTAAAATGAAATGTATTTCAATAAGCAGTGTAATTTTTTCAGTGTAGCTGGACCTATGTTGTAAAATAGAAAAAATTTTTATAATCATCAAAATGTGATTCTTAAAGATGCATATAACTTCTATAGTTCAAAGTTATTCTTACATCCGTACAACTCAAAGGTGCTTCAGAGACTAGATGTATCTGAGGGGGGGGGGTCTCCAGACCAGATTACTGCAAAAATGAGGTTTCGCTTTCAGAACTTGGCGTTAAGCTCTCAGTAGTTTTAAAATCTCTGCTTAACACTCAAGTGTCTGTCGGGCTCCCTGACATGCTCCTGTCCTCCGTGTTTCGTCCGGTTCAGTTAGTGCGCTAAGGGGATGATTTGCAGTGTTGGACCTTTTCCATGGAAGTTGCCGGAAGCTGGCATGTTTTGAAAATCTGAGTAAAGCTGTTCACTGCCAAGAGGAGGAAGTGGAGGTTGTTTCATCCCAGTCACGTCTGTTCTCACTTCCCTTTGAACTGTGTTCGTGTTCAACCTTTATGGGATGACAAATTGAAGTCTCATAATCCACTTCTCGTTTGGAGGTTGCTTTCTTTTTCCAGAATTGTTATGAAAAGAGAAAACAGTACACTAAAATCACAAATGTGACGTGGCTGATAGTGGCTTAGAATTTTGGATGAGACCACAAATTGGTTCTGAGTTTTAAAATGCTTGTTGTGTCACTTGAGAGATCCACAACTTTGAGCTATCCCAACACAGTTTAAAGTGTAGTGAGGGAACGAAAACACCTACCTTCTGCTGCCCTGTCCTCTGCAAATAATTATGTGATAGCAGTGCTCAGAGGTGATAAGGAGAGCAGCATCCTAATACCTCCAGGCAGGTGACCTTTTCAAGTTTGGGGAACTTCAAAAGAGCACAATCAGGAGCTTATTATAGGAAAGGTTGACCAGAAGGGCTAACATATGTTTAACTGATCAAATCTATCTAGACTCAATTATAGCTAAAAATTTTGTATTTTTTTATCTCAGAGTTCCAAAGCTAGGTCTACTTTCCTCTCTCCCTCTCTTGATTTTTTAATCTTGAAATTTCTTCATTTTTCTTTCCTCGGGCTCTTAAATCATTACCTGAATCAGAACCCTGACTTTTATTTATTTTTATTTTTATATTAAATGTGCAGACATACTTCAAGCACTTTTCTGGCTGATTAGCTCTGTCTGTAGTAGGAGAAAATGGAACTCTTTCCATTGAAGTTAAGTCCCTATTTTTAAAATATTGCATTCTCTACTAGCATTTTGGTGTAATCGTTCCATTTTTTTTCCTTCTGATTATTGCCTTTGTCTTCTATAATGACATAGAAAAATTTTGCAATGAGGCAGAAAGGTTTCTCAAACGCTTTTCTTCCTGTTTTTGGACATAATTTCTAAAGAATGTTATTTTAAATATTTGTATACATTCTTTGAACACCTGGGTACCCAAACTAACAAGGAAAGTTAATTCCTTATTTATGACTGTTGTATCTTTGCTGTCTGCCTCTCGTTACTCCCACAATCTCCTCTGCCATTCCACGGTAAGTTTGTGGATCTACACCTTTATGTAGACATATCTACATAAATGTAGACATAATTTCATTATCAAGCCTATAATATTAAAATGAGTTTTTTTAAAAAAGATATAAGTTGCAGCTTAGTTAATCGGCTATACCTTATTTTGTTCTAAATAAATTTACTTTTAATTAGGTATTGGCAGCAATTCTGAATTCTAGACTTGAGGCCATTGAATCAACCATTTTATGAGGTGTACTATAATTATACACTGGAAAATTCAGGTGGTCATCTTTGATTTTTTATTCAAGCGAATATAGCCATAAGAAAGTATCTGCTACATAGGAAAACCAGTATTAAGCAAATAATCACCACCACTCTTAACAGAAGCAAAAAAAGGATCATTATTATTATTATTTGTAAATCACCATTGTCACACAGTACAGTTCTAGTGAAATGTATTGTGGAACATTCTGGAAACTTCCCATTTTTCTCCCTATATAAGTATACTTTTCCTGACTTGGGACTTGTGGTCTTCAGGAAACCCTCCCAGAACATAATGACGCCTCATCAGTGTCATATTACATATGAATAATGAAATGCATTAAGAATAGTCACAACTTGAATGCTTCTGGATGTAAGAACTGCAGGATTAAGCCTTAAACATATGTGTGCGCCAGGTTTAACGTGCTGGAGACTCACACTCAGGGTTGGAAATTTGATTGGGATCCTTTACTAAGAAACAAGTTCCATTGTGTGGTGTGTTCTCTCCCACATAGAACACAGCACCCCATGACTTCTTCACAACTTACTACTTACTGTTTATGAAAAAAGAACTATGGAGGAGTTTGAGTTCTCAGACCTTCTCTGTACTTAACTAAGTCTTTTAAAGACAACAAGGGCCACAACTCAGCATTATACAGCTATCAATTTGAGGCTGCTTCTCATTACTTA